>NC_080570.1:62530085-63130085 GCF_030247185.1 Malaya genurostris | reverse complement strand
CGGATGCCACACCAAGGCCACTGGTACGACGAGCCACCGTACGAAAGCGATCCGGATGATTTCCTCATGTCCGGAATCCGACAGGCGGGAGGTCCTTCGGCGACGATACAGGCAAGTAGTAGCACACGCCTTCGAGAAAAGTTGCTCTTAGCTTTTAGCAGCAAACGTTCAATCCGAAAAAATCCGGATTGTAGCTCGAGTTCGAACTCGGAATGGGTCGTTTCGTTTCGGATTAGTTTGTGTGGGGAAATGTTTTTGAATTCTCATAACAAAACTGAAATCCGAGTGAAAACTTTTGCCACGGTCGAACAGAACCGTTTGAAGAATTTTCTGTGGCGTCACGATTAAAATTGCTTGGTTTTTCGCGTATTCCAAAATTGATGGCGCCACTCAGCACCATTCGATCACGAACGCATATACGCACCGACAAAGCCCGACGACGGCAGACGGGTGCGCTTTTCTTGTTTTTTCGCCGGCAAAAAGGAAAACTTCGTCGACGGACGGACGCCCGCGCGGGAGCAAAACGGGTGGCAATTTAGCGCTTTCAATTAATTTTAAACATTCCAAATTTAATGGAAAATTCCTGTTTCCACTGAATTTCGTCGTTTCGGTTCGACTCCGTAATTGTTTGCGCCGCCGTCCGCCCACTCGTCCGTTCGTCCGTCATTGGAGGGATTGGCAGGAACGATTGGTTGATTTGTACCGAACCACGTTCATCTCGGCTAGACTTTTGCGGTACGAAAGAAACGACGGTCGGCGGAGAGTGGCGGCCTCCGATGGGAAAAAAGCGAGGAAGTGGCTGCTAGACTCCGACAAATGAAGCTTAATCTTGTTCAGTCGAAAAATGGAGAGAGAGAGAGAGAGAGAGAACGATCGACGCTGGCAACGAAAAAAATCCAACTATCACGGCACGTTGAGGGATTGATAAATTTGGGGGTAATTTTGAATCGATAATGGAACGAATGATGCAAACGTGTGCAGGGGGAATAAAAAAGTTGCAGCAGAGAAATCGTTTTTGTCGCAATTTTATTGGAATTTTATTCGGAAATAGGTAGTTTTCACCGCAATTTGCTTTGTTACCATTTTCGCGGATGAAGTCGGGTTTTTCGATGCCAAAAAATAGTGATGATTGAAATTAATGCATCGCTGGACTTATGCAAGCTTGTGTGAAACGATGTGCATGATGCTATCAGGGTAGGAGTTTCGAAGTGACGCCATTTTTATTTTCGAGCGACGGAATGTTTTCGTCAGATGGTGGAACTTAGAAGTGCTGATACATGAAAATCTAATTATGAGGCACTTTCGAGAAGTAAGAGTTAATTTGTCACCAAAAAAAATCAAAGGTAATAATTTTTATTAGCTTTGATTAGGTTAGTTTTCTACAAATCAATTTCCTTTTTTCCACATAATCGTTGTTCAATTCATAGCATTTTTCTTACCACTGTACAGTGGTCCGAAACGAGAAATTAGTGAGACAAATATATTTTTGCTATAAAATATTGTATTGTTGTAGTTGGTGTCTTCACACACGTTGTTTGTAATCAAATGGTGCATCATTTTATGTAAAAAGTCATTAGGATGGTCCATGTTTAGATTGAAATCCGGAATCTAACTTTCCTAATTGAATTGAAAATTATTGCACTTCACGGTAAAATTTATTTTCAGCAACTTTACAGAAGAAACCATCTTCTTAGCTCTTCATATGATCGAGTTACATCAATTTTTCCGAGTGCAAGTAGGGTGGCCAAGCTAATTATTGCGCATAATTTTACTCATTGTTTTTCCATCAAAAACTAGTCAACCTTCAAATATCAATTTCAACATATACCAATTCGATGAACATTTTCTGAATGGTTATAAAATAAGGAAAGAAATGAGGAATTTTTCGGTAGTAAATAAAGTCAAATTGTTAAACGAAAAATCTATTTTCGGCTGTAGTTTTCTTGCTTTTCTTTTTTCGAAAAAATGATGTATAAGACCAGTTTAGAGCTCCTTTCGAACCATCATTTTGCTGAAGGTGTTATGTTGCTACGTTTTGGCGTTTAAGAGTTATATGGCTTTTTCGATTTTTCGTAAGGTAATTTGAACACTAATTTAAATGTGTTAAAAAAGTAAAACCCTCTCAGATTTGTCTTTAAAATTTTCTAATGTTATAACCTTCCAGAAACCGTACGTGTTGAAAATTGATATTTGAATATTCACTAGTTTTTAATGAAAAAACAATCTTTACTTTTGAATGGTAGCTTAGTTGTGCGCAATGATTAGTTGGACAACTCTTCGGGAGACGATTTTCTCAGCAAACTGCTCCCAAAAAAGTTAGAATAAAAAAAAGTAATTTTTCAAGAGCCACCCTATTTGCACTCCGAACAATTGATGTAACTCGATCAAATGAAGTGCTAGAATGATAGCTTTTTCAGCAAATTTGTTCAAAATAAAATTTTCTACAACTTTGCTGTAAAGAACAAAAATTTTTAGGTTCAATTAAGAAAGTAAGATGTCAGATTTCAATTCAAACTTGGACAAACCTAATGACCTTTTACGTTGAAAGATGCGCCATTTCATTACAAACAACTTTTGTGAAGACACCAACTGCAAACCATTTAATAGCGATAGTATTGTTGTCTCCCTAATTTCCCTTTTCGGACCACTATGCAGCGCACGCTCTTCGTCATGGACATTTGTTGGCCTTTTATAATATTTATTGGAATATGACTTAAAATTAAATTATTAAGATTTAAATTGGGTTCTTCCACTTTTCTTTTTCGATAGAGAGAATCTCTCCGTATTGGGACATAGTTTTGCGAATATATGAATTGATGACGCTTGAGGGAAGATCATGCACACGCACTTCTATAGCAGTATCTTCCATATATACTGGAATGTTGTACTTAATGTTCTCGTGCTCCACATAGTGCACATTATTATTGTCTTTAGCGAATTGAATTGCATCCAACTCTTTATAAAACTGGATGTAAAAAACATTATTTGGCTTATTGCATTGAAGTAAATGCTCACGTTTAATGTCAAGATGCATTTGCTCCTGAAGCAAACCTTCAAGTTCTCGTATCGAAGGTTGAATTTTGCACTGCCTGAAGTCTACAATAATTGTGTTCTTTCGTAGCGGCGGTAGCTTTTGTTCGTTTGGTTCACTCATTTCGAGATCGTTCTATTGTTCACTACACAATACTGTACTTGGCTTCTTCCGTCCCGAACGTAAGCGGTTTTGTTTTATCGACTGACTTGGATGAGATGTGAAATCGAACTGATGAAAGTATTATATACATGATTTGGTTATTACCATGAAGACATCATTTACTTCCGCAATTCTGTGATTTTGGTGTGGGGAAAATTCTAAACCTACTTGTATTGTGTAATGGGGAAAAAGAACTTATATACTAACTTAATAACTAATACAGAGAGCGAATCGATTCAATTGAAGATTGCATCGATTTTGATCGGAATTTGCTTATAATATTATGTGACATTACATCTAATGGTTCTATATTTGTGAGTCTGTGTAACTCAGTTGTACTTAACCAGGGAGGACGCTTCAAAATCATTTTCAGAATTTTATTCTGAATCCTTTGAAGCGTTTTCTTCCTGGTGGAACAACAGCTTGACCAAATTGGTACCGCATAAAGCAAGGCTGGTCTGAAAATTTGTTTATAAATTAACAATTTGTTTTTTAGACAGAGCTTAGAATTTCTGTTTATAAGAGGATATAAACATTTAATATATTTATTACACTTTGCCTGGATTCCTTCAATGTGATCCTTGAAGGTGAGTTTTTTGTCATACGTTAAACCTAAGTATTTAGCTTGATCAGACCATGTCAATTCCAAGCCATTCTATTTGAGAATGTGATTGTTGTTTGGTTTAAGAAAAAAAGCTCTTGGCTTATGAGGAAAGATAATTAATTGCGTTTTTGCTGCATTTGGTTTAATTTTCCATTTTGACAGATAATCACTGAAAATATTTAAACTTCTTTGTAGGCGACTGCAAATCACTCTTAGATTTCTACCTGTGGCTAACAGACTTGTGTTGTCACAGAATAGCGATTTCTGACAACCAACGGATAGATTTGGAAGATTAGAAGTAAAAATATTATACAAGATTGGAGCTACGCTCGAACCCTGCGGAACATCTGCTCGTACGGGTAGTAATTCAGATTCACAATTCTGATAGCTGACTTGAAGAGTACACATTTGTTGACCTTTGTTTTTCCAGCCAGGAACTTTCTGATTCCCTTACACTAATTAGCGCTCCAACAAAACTGGTCAAAGTTTGTAATCCGTCATCGTTGAATCAATCTACTATGATTTCAAAAAAGGAGATTACATTGCAATCAACAATCTTTTCTCATCATTGGACTGGATGTCTCTATTATCAAACATTGATTGTAATTCTGCAGTATTGACTTAAACACACATTATTTTATACGCCATTTACCAGTACATACCGAAGAAGACACAACGCGAACGCGTTTTACTGAAAAAATGGTCTAGCAGTCTGCTGGTTCCATTATCGATACTATTTAATAACTCCTTAAGAGAAGGAATTTTCCCCGATTTATGGAGAAATTCATCTTTCCAATTTAAAAAAACGTGATTATCCACCTAGCAGTGAGATGATACCTTTTTTTTATCAATCCACATGTGTGTTTTGCATGGATATTCTTCGGTGTTTTAGTTCCCATGACATTATTTTAATTATCGTCGTTTTATACGGCAAATTGAGCTTTTAATCACTCATTACCCTGTAATTTTGAAACTGCAAATCGTATCGAATTTCAATCTTAACGTGTGACAATCGATTGAACATTCCATGAGATGTCGAAGTAAGTTCCACTTTAGAGTTTTTCGCCATTATTTATGGCACTTCCAGAGCCGGTATTCAGGAACTAGCATAGTCCAAAATGATTCGAATGGCCATAAATTATTACGCCAAACAATTTACATCTTCTATATCGGTATGAATTTGAAAAAACTCATCATCTGTAATTCTAGAATCGGATAAAATTCACCCCATTTTGTATGGGACCTTAAGTCCTGTAATTTTTGTTTTTGAAGTTCGATTTGGGCTTTTTTTGTGGAAATGATTGAGCTTTGAGAAACGATTCGATACTGTAACCGGAATTCTAAAATCGGTGTAGCCGAAATCAGTTAAATTCACCTGCGGAGTGTGTAGACATCTTTGAGAAATTGTAGTACCAATCAAAATTTGGGGGTACATTCCGAATCCAAAAACGAATACCGCTCAAACTGAAATAAATTTATTTGGTAATCGACTATCCAAATCTGTAAACCTGATTAATTTATGTAAAATGGACATTTTTATACTAATCACCCTGCATCTCCTAAACCAGAAGTCGGATCTGACTAAAAAGAAAAATTTTTTATAGGATTTTAAGACCTCTCATTTAAATCATAGATGATTCTTAGATTTCATTTGAATCTTAAATCGGTTCTACGAGAAAAATGAGTTGCATTATTTTAATTTCGTTTCACATATCATCCTGTGGTTTCGTAATCAGAAGTCGGATCCAAACGTAATTCAGGAACCTTATTTGGAAGTATATTAGTTTTCATATGAATCTGAGTTTGTAGGAAACGGTTTAGCCATTTCCGAGAAAATTGAGTGAAATTATTTGTCACACACGCATTTGCTGATCTCGACGAACTGAGTCGAATGGTATATGGGAGTTATGTTGTTCCAGAATTAATTACTGTAAGTAGTTTAAATCAAAATAATTATGGAATTACTTTCAACTCGAAAATGCTGATATCATCTGGTTTACATATGCCATATTCGAAAGTTTATGTTGCCAAAAATGAACCGTGCTAAAATTCTTCCGAGGCAGATTGTCATGAAAAAGAATGCTGTACAAAGTATTTTTGGTACTTAGAAACAATTGTATATAACAGTATAATAAATCGTGTTTCACGTTGCTCCCACGCATTGCTTTGTCATACAGCGCTCAAAACTCCTACTGCTGGAATAAAGAGAAAAGTCGCTTACACAAAAATGTCGATATCTCCGTTGAAAATGGACGGATTTTAACAATCTATGGCTTGTTGGATAACTATTACCGTGTGAAATCTAAGTATAGAAAAATATTCTGTTTTCAAGGTCAATTGTGACAGATACTGTGAAAAATACTTAAAATTTATACATAAAACTTCGTATAACTCAAAAAGTAAACATCCGATCTCAAAACCATTCAATAGCGTTCTGGGTGCCGGGGAGACCTTTCATTTGCGACTAGTTTGATCAAAATCGGTCCAGCCATCTCTGAGATCTCGACCTCTTAGTTAACAACACACACACGGTCATTTGCTCAGTTCGTCGAGCTGAATCGATTGGTATACGACATAAAATTGTCATCATCCGATGGAGACGCATGGTATTTAGTTCTGAAATCATATATCACATGCCCTTAGAACTAAATACCATGCGTTTCCATCTACAACTTGAGTTGGCTTGAGTATTGACGTAATTAATAATGATAAAAGAATTTCATTCCTAATGTTATTTACATACGCCCGCACGCCTGGCTCGATTTACCAAACAATGATGTAGGGAATGCATTAGTGTGCCAGTGGACGGTTGTAATTCGTTTCTAGCTTCAACATCTTGCGGGTTAGTCTGGAGGTTTCGAGGTTAGTCCCGAAGACCCAAAAAGAACGTATTAATTCCCATCGTCGATTATCTATACAAACAACATGTTCTTTTAAACTTAATATTTTCAGTTTTTTGCTATTTCCTGAAGAGGACCCTTTATTAAACAGATTAGGAAAATCGTATTGTTTTATTGCTTTTATCGAAATATGTATTAGCTAAGAATGAATGAGAAACTAAGCTATGTATAAAAAATATTTTCAAACACTTCAAATATAGTTCATCGAATTTACTTGCACTTAGTGGTCTTTTTCTGGTGTTTCGTGGAGTACTTTTCTCACATATGAGCTGTAGCCCGTTTATTATGTATCTAGAAGTAGTCTCTATACAGTTCAGACTATGACCACTCTTCATCTTTATACTTCTCTTTTTCTTGAGCCTTCCGAAACACAGTTAAGAACCATTTTCAAATGTTTGCCGTTCGTTGTCCTGATGACATGCCGATCGCAGCTGCCCAATTTCTGCTGTACGTATGACAGGTGGATCTCCAAGCAGATGTTGAAAACCTTGGTTTATACGTCGTTGATTAATATCTTATGGTGATGTATTACTTTTCTTGTATCCTTATCCGTGGTCATAAATGAATGAATACACGAATTCATGAACCTCCACGATATTGTCGCCACGCACCATTAACACGAGTGAGAAGGTGTTATGTTTTAAAGCCTTTCCCTCTCATACCTTTTGTTTCGACGGATTTACTGTCAGTCCGATCCCAGTTTAATCAATCCGTCTTTATGATCTTAAGCCGTTTGACTTTAGCTGTCTTGTTGAGCAATTTCAGTCAACTTGGCTATTCATACCATGTGATACAGAACGTCGACGAACATTTTACCCCAAAACTGATAGTTTTTTTTCTATATTTCGCTTGGTTTCGATTTTCTCTTGATTTTGCGCTTGGTATCTGGGAATACTTTTTGATGTGGAACACATCTTTATTTTCTATATAGAGGTGCAAATCAGAAGTTCAAGAAAAACTACACGTAGAAATGTGGTCAGGTTTTAAACACTTACAGCTCAGTCTGTTTTGTATCAATTATTAATATTATTTCATCATTTGATAGGAAATATTTCTACGTATTGGTTTGAATGTTCATAGCCATGTATTTTTAATTGTATATCATTGAAATGTTGATTAATAGATAGCAGTGTCCTATTTTGTCTGCAAAAAATCTCCAGCATACCAGATTTCTCTGCCATAGTCGACGGTTTTGAAGGAGTAAGAGATGTATCAAAGAGAGAGTCAATCGATGCAAAAGCGAAGCTGTTGGAAGCACGCGAATCTATCAATAGAAGCGAAATTAAAGCTAACGTTTCAGTCCTATTCCTAGCATGCTAAAAGTAGGTTGTTGCTGGACAGCAAGACAAAAACGTGCCATAAAACGATTTGAAGCTTTAAGGGCTGATGCCCAGCGATGTCAGATCTACGGAAATATCCGTAGATCTACGGATTCGATCATTTCCTACGGATCTACGGATCCGTAGACAAAATCTACGGAAATTGGATTTTTTCTACAGAAATCTACGGAAATTTAGATTTATCAACGGAGAACTACGGAAACTAGTTTTTTTCTGGCGAGCAAAAAAAAAAAGCTTCCGAGAAAAATGCCAATCTACGAAAATGACACTACTGCTATCTGGCATCGCTGCTGATGCCAGTTGTTAGCGTGAAACCGTGTCGCTCGCTGTGCGTATTACATTTCTCTCCATGCCCTCTCGTAAATGTGTAAAATGACTCTCGATGTGGCCGGGTGGCCAAGAAAGTTTTGATATTTTCGGTTACAAGTTTGACTACATCACATAAAATCCAATAAAGCTACCGCTTGTTTTGCAGCTTTCATGAGCCGATTTTATTTCTCTCTCATGTTTCGTTACGTTACCAGGAAACTAAAATGGCGCCGACATAAAAACCGACTTACCTCCACAAAAATAACTTTCACTTAATTTTCATCGCGACAACCTGTATGTTTTTATGCACGAATCGCATCTAAACTAAAACGCCCTAAAACACACTGGTCCTAGCCCATAATTGGTTTGCTCTGATCTTGTGTCGCGCAAGCTCGGAATTCCATGTTATGTCGTTTCCCCATGAGAAATTGACAACTACCTCTGGATAAATTTTGAGTGCTTAAGATTAATTTCTAATTTATATTAGATGAACTCGATTGATAATGAGAAATAGTTTATCACTTCAACCGAAATCGCAGAATGGTAGAGAAACTTAACGCTAAAAAACTGCTTGCATAAAAAACTTGAACACAAGCTTGGCGAAGAGAAGCTTAATTATCGAAATCGCAAGTATGTACAAAAATATAATTGCATATATTTGGGATAATGGTGTAATTTCGTCGGTCATAAAACAAATGCAAATCAAGACAAATGATGTTCGGTGTTGATTCGGATTGATTGAACTTTTTGATTGTAGATCATTAGAAATTTTGGTTGCCTTGTTCCACATCAACGGCTCGAACAACCCCATGAGGCTGATCCTTGTAGTTTTTCTGCAAAATAACTATAATTTCTTTGTCCTTTAGAATTTTTACTAAATACACTGAGGTCTTTTTTATGCGGTTTTTTTACGCGACTTTTTTATGCGAGTTTTCAGAGTTATGCGGTTTTTTTATGCGAATTTTCAGAGTTATGCGTTTTTTTATGCAAAGTTTCAGAGTTATGCGGTTTTTTTTTATGAGAATTTTCGGAGTTATGCGGTTTTTATGCGGTACGTAAATTCGCATAAAGAAGACCTTAGTGTATAGTAAAAATGTGAGATTAAAATTGACTACAGTGTATTTGTTGATTTATTTTATTTGAATACAATAAATGTAAAATAAATGTAAAAAGACTTATCAGTTCATAAATAAAAACTTCAAGACGTATATTAAAACCTAAATATTTGTAAATTCATTAGTTCTGATTCATGTTTCTTTAGCTAATTCTTCGTTATGAAAAGTCCTGAACTTAAGTTGTAGATGGAAACGCATGGTATTTAGGTATAAGGGCATGTGATATATGATTTTAGAACTAAATACCATGCGTCTCCTGGGGACGCATGGTTTTCCGAATGATTTATTTTTTTTAAAGTCTGATATTATGCTTGTCCACATTTTTTTAAATCTGAAAAAAATACAGCTTAATGAACTCATGAATGATTTATTTTTGATGTAAAATCTAGACTGGTACCAAAATTGCGATTAGTGCGATTAAAAAAAATTCGAAAATTTTGAACATTTTTTGTCACATGAAATACATTTTGAAAAATTCTGAAAAAAATCTGAAAGGTTTCCAATGATTCCTAAAATTTTTTGAAATTGTTCCAATTTTTTTGCTAAAGAAAGTTTTTGAAAAAATTAAATTAAATGAAAATCAGAAGAACCACCCTAACTCCACCAATATGGCAGTTAAAGGGTTAAAATTTTGGGAAAATAATCTCCAATATAAACCCTTTCAAACAGCGTATATCAATTTTCTTCTCTTTGGGGGCAGTTTTTATATGCAAACCCGGCTACACCGTTTTAAGGGGCTGGGGTCCACTAGGAGATTGATAGTACCTATTAGCTCTCTCCGGACTGTACCAGCCTAGATGCCGTGTGGAATCCGGCGGAAAAAAATGAACCAAGAATAGATCCACTGGGTTCCTGCTTCCATGTCGTAAAAGGCGACAATTGCAGGAGTTTCTTTTTCCTTTCAGTTATCAGATATTTTCAATGTTTTACTTCTGATTACTCTATTTTACTAAATCATCTCTTTATTCAACCTATCAATTTCCGTCTAGCTTCGTAGAAAAGTTTTATTAGGAATGATTTCTTCTTCCATGTTATTGATTCTCTTTCAGGATTATAAAATGAATGATAAAAATCAACCATTGCGCAAATCCGTTTATATTACAAAGTTAATAACAGAGATGACATGTATCGGTATATTGAATACATAGTAAAAACATTTGATATTAATATTTCAAACAGTAAATTAATATTTTTCTCGGTAGCCGGCTGCCCAGATCCACTAATATAACCAATTAATAATTTTAATAAATAATTAAAATAATAAAGCGGAAATAATAAAGAATCAAGACGCGTGTGAAATCTGTTGACCTTTGTTTGGTGATTTAAAATGATTTTATAATAACTGTTTAGAATATTTCAATGTAATGAATCAACTTTTTTGTCTAAATCCTATTCGCTCGTTTATTTTGTATCACGTAGTTTCATTTATAAAAACGTGCTTAATCCACCTAGCAGTGAGATGATACCTTTTTTTATCAATCCGAATGTGTTTTTTTGCATGACTAAAACAAACGCGAAAGGTAGATGCATAAACGAGTGACTGCATACTCGACAGCCGGCTGTCCGGAGTTTTGTCAATTTCGGAGATTGACTGTTTCGTGCATTATATTGCCAGCACAAAGTAACACATAAAACGATAATACTTTAAAACATTCTTGGTAGCCGGCTACCCAAAGCAATAAACACATGATAACATTATTAAAACATTTACTAACAAAGTATCCTCTCCTATGATGCATGTGGGAATGCAGAGGATTCCTCGGTTCTTAGTAGCAACATGCATCGAACTAACAATCCTTTCCCTCCCAAGTAGATCTGCATTCGGACGTGGCCGGCGTCGGTATTGATCAGCATGCATGGTTCAATACAGTTTGCACAGTGTGAAACAATGTGTTATTCCCAAACATGTTACTTCAAAAAATCATTTTGCAATCTCAA
Organism: Malaya genurostris; assembly: GCF_030247185.1. Taxonomy (NCBI): domain Eukaryota; kingdom Metazoa; phylum Arthropoda; class Insecta; order Diptera; family Culicidae; genus Malaya; species Malaya genurostris. The sequence continues at coordinate 63,118,686 of NC_080570.1, read as the reverse complement.
TTGGTCCAGATCAATAACGGAGTAGCAACACACGGGCGGTCTCTAATGCTAATGCTAATGCTAATGCAAACCCGGCTACACCGTTTTAGTTGGAATTTATTTCTTAGATTTACAAACACAGAATTTACGAGGATAAATTGATCCAGAACGATTTCAACCGAAAACCAAGTATATTTTCGTTTGGAAAATGCAGTATTTTGATATTTAATTTAACAGTTCATACACTAAAGGTAAGAACGGTAAAAACGAGTTGCAACGAAAATATGTGTAGCAAAGTGCAAACTCAAAAGAATGCTCAGATTTTTTTTGTTATTCAATTTCCCCTCAAACACTCCATAAGCTTTCGTCCGCAAATAGACTGTGGTCTATTCCTATGTGAACGGTCCGATAAATTCAATTCCAGATAGTTATATGAAATGTTTTTCCACATGCGAAGATTTTCATTCGGAGAGCTAGATTCTGGTTTGACTTCAATTTGGTAAAAAAAACGTGGACGGATCCGATTTACCAAACCGGTCAGAGGATCAGAGAAGAACAAAAAAATCCCCTTAGCACTTTCACTAATGGTTCGATAGAGGGTCCAGAATCTCTAATCTGGATTGTTTTTGCCGGTCCGGATGATGCTTGTGCCCTGTCCTACGTCGAACAGTGACTGTCCGAAAACTTTGACCTGCTGGTTTTTTCGGGTCTGCCCGCACCAAGTGGAACAGCAGCAGCAGCCAGGAAAAGGGAATGTCAGGCATGTAAGTGACATGTGAGTGGTTCCATAGCACTGATAAGAAGGCATTCCTTTGGCCAGTCGGGATTGCTTTCCTTTGGTCCTTTCTGTTGGTGCCTCTATCTGGATAATGGTACTTTAGGAAAAATTGTGTTTGAAATAAATCACAAACAGATGAGATTTTTATGCGATGCAAAACCTTCAGTATAGGGGGTAGGGGATAGGCCTTAAAACCTACTGCCCTGCTTATCGGTCTGGGATCGCAGAGCATCGGGAGATAATGTTTTCGCGAGCGGGTTCTGAATTTTAATTTTCCCACTCGCTGATTTTCTGGTGGTGTGATTAAAATGCGGCTATTTTGTTTTTCTTTCCAGGGTGGACGCGTTTGCTACACCTCGAATGGTAGCGAAGGCCGAGGAGTGATATCGTTGCGATCAGCCGGTGACATATCGATACCCCAGCGGGGCCCAATCCGACGTGGGCTGATAGTGCCCCAGAAGCCACCGAACCCGCCGACCATCATTCCGCTGAAGCATGCAAGGTGAGTTGAATATTAAAATCCTGAGCGCCGACTATCCCAGCACTGGATTTTGCTAGGAACGCGGCGGTTGTCAGACCCGAGAGCGTAATCTGGCTGTAATTACAATTTAACAATAAATTTAATCAGTATTACATGATTTTCCATTAAGTACGGAAAACCCGCACCTGTCTGGTCGGTCGGTAAGTAGCTGCTAGACGTTGGGTAATGATTAAATTTAAATTTGATTTCCTCTCGTGGGCGGAAATGCCGGCAGCTGCATTTGATGATGTCTGGCCGCCCGGCAGCCGCGTCGTCAGTCGCGTCGCATATAGTCATAATCAAAAACTTGGCGCGTGCCAAAAAATAAAGTAGAGAATTCCTGTTGGCATCGTTTTCATGTTACTTCTGTTTTCCTCATACCCACAGATCCCATGACCGGGAAAGTGGAGACTACGCCGGATCGATATCGGATCTGCACAGTGTTACCTCACGGCTCAGCCAGGTTTCGGTAAGTAGCTAGTTTTCATATGGAAAGGACCCTTGTTTGCCTGTGCCACCGTGCGGCGGAAGTTTGCTGGTTTTATTGGGAATTACCGCGAAAGCACAACGGGTAGTGGGTAGAGTTTTCCTTGAAACACCTCGCAGACAGGAACGATAACGAACTGTTTTCTGCCGCTTATTGACTGTAGGAGCAATATTGGCTGGCACTTGTTGCTGATCCCAAGTGCACGGAGTCTGATTAAATTTAATTCAATTAGGCAGCAACGGTTTGAGATAAGAGGCGGCATCAGAAAGCGAAGAGGTAGGAGAGGACGATTCGCTTTCACTTTGAGCAAAAGATTCTTAACTTTTACAACCGTCGAGTGTTTATTAATTTTACTGATCGCATGGAAAGCTACTTTGAGGGAGGATGAAACAATTTGTCACTGATTGTTTTTGAACGACTAACATAATTGTTGATTAGGTGTAGTACAATCAATGTCATGTCAAAATGCAATTGAATCGTTTTTACGGTTGATTAGCTATTCAAAAGTGATGTCCAGGCAGTTGCTAGATGTATGACATTTTCATCACAAAATATCACAAATGTCACAACTACAATGACCATGACCGAAATGACTTGAAATTATCATTCATCCAACTCTTTCCCATGCTGATCATAATCATTCCCTCTTGTTATTCTGCTTATAACGTCATTAGAGAGGGAATAACATTATCAAAGATATCGCCTCCATTCCGTCTTGATGCTCATCTTTATTTATTATTATTATTGTTTATAAAGGAATGTAATTTCGTCGTCGTCGTTTCATTATTCTTTACTCTGACAACTGACAGATTTTTACTATTGACAAGTATTTTGCTAGAGGGAAACAAAATGGTAAAATGCTATGCGGTTTCAATTTTAATGTTGACGTAGGACTACGAATTTCATCTTTATACTGACGCATCGAACTTTAAACACCGGGAATGATACGAAATGAATTCCGATTTGATTTCTCAAGCCAGTGTAACAACTGTTTTGAAGAATATTGAGTTATTTGGACGGGTACCGGTTATGTGCTAAGTGCACATAACTAGTTTCACTTTTTGCGTTTCGCCTTCAGCTAATCAGTGCGTTTATGTTGAACTGCTAACGTAAAACGTGAAAAAAAATGATATTGATGTTTTTTCCATATCTTTTTGGAACACATTTAATTTAATTGATTGCAATTTTTTGAAGTCATTACTCAGAAATAGTTATAAACGAAGACGTGTTCAACCGCTTCCGACGGTTCTGATTATCTGATCAAGAAACCATGCACCATTTTATTCGTGATACTTGAGACTCTGTTCGTAACTAAAATAAATAAATAATTTAAATGAATAGTTTTGACGTAGTACTACGTCTTTGTTTTCCATATGGGTGTGCGAGTTCGAGATACGAAAAACACAGTGGTCAGGTTCTGAACATCTACGGCTTAACCAACTTTAAACAGATGCTCAATATCATTATACTTGCTACTAGTAAATATTTCCATGCGACTAGATAAAATCATATATCTTAAACAGGGTGGCAAGTGACCGGGAAAACCGGAAAAACCGAGAAAAAAATGAATAACAGTTGTTAGCATCATCATTTTTTTTCAACATACAGGTTCTATGTTCAACATTCCATTGTAAATTGAGACAATACGCAATGTTTCGTCCAAGGATTTTTCAGGGGTTTAACAGTAGTTTTAAATCAATCAAGTAGCATAAGAGCTTTCTTAGTTATTATCAATAACAGCACAATGAAAGCTCATTTAGAAAACTAAGGATAATTTGGATGCTTCTTTCGGATTTTTATTAAGTTTCAGAATTAGTATTCAACGCAATTTATGGCAAAGTTTCAAGGTAACATCGGGAAAATTTTTAATAAAATTATTAAGTCTTCATGTTTTTAAGTTTGCTTATGATTGCCCTTATTTCAGCATAATTTGTCTCAGTAATGTCATCTTGAGACAATACTTGTATTATACTCTGTTTTCTGTGAGATGCCAATAGGAGTCACAAAATTGGAAAAGTGGTCGACATTGATCTTAAAGATTGTCCCAGAAAGTATGAACGCAACCAAAAACCGCTACCATTTCGCAATGATTCAGAATCTGTCAATTTTTATGGCTGCGTCCTGTTGTTTACACTCTTCTCTAACCACTTGTGCAGTTGTTCATTCGTTTTCATTAGTTTGTTTCGAAATGCGTGGACTTTCAGCAGAACAACGTCGAAAAATTGTGTACAAATGGTGCACAGAACGCGGACTGTCACTGAGAAAGATAGAAAAAATTGAAGGAGTAAGTGAAAAAGCCGTGCGAAATGCAGTCAGGAAGTTCGGTGAGGATAACACCTTTGAGGCTAAACCGAAGACGGATCGTAAAAAGGTCCTACTAACCCTCAGTTGGATAAACGTATACTGAAGGCGTTCGATCAAAAGAAGGAGGTTTCAAATCGGGATGTGGCCAAAAAAGGGGGCACTTCGAAGTCAAATGTTCTTCGTGCTAAAGAACGTTTAAATCTTCGAACCTATAAGAAGCAGAAACAACCAAAACGTAGTCCGAAACAAGAAGCATCGATCAGGCCGAGGGTTCGAAAGCTGTACAATACGATTCTTGCTGGAAATTCGAACTGCACAATCACGGACGACGAAACCTACGTGAAACTTGATTACAAATCCTTGCCGGAACCGCAATGTTATACGGTGCGAAAAGCGCAAGTGTTAAACCAGTCCGAAACATCGATTGAAGTCGAAAAATTTTGTTGAGAAAGCAATGGTCTGGCAAGCAATTTGTAGCTGCGGTAAGATTTCGAAACCCTTCATCAGCACTGCTTCAATGAACAGCGAAATATACATCAAGGAATGTTTACAAAAACGACTTCTACCCATGATTCGTAACCACAAGGATCCTGTTGTCTTCTGGCCAGATCTTGCTTCTTGCCACTACACGAAATCAACGGTAGAATGGTATACTACCAAAAATGTCACTTTCGTCCCAAAAGACATGAATCCACCAAATTGCCCACAACTTCGACCAATTGAGGAATTTTGGCCATTAACGAAGGCACATCTTAGGAAACATGTCTCGGCAGCCGTAACCATTCAACAGTTCGAAAAAAATTGGAAGAAGTGTCAAAATTTGTCGCCAAGAAGTCTGTACGAAATTTAGTGAGGAACGTTCGCAAGAAGGTGCGCCAGCTAGTCTACAATGGCTAAGTAGCAAATGTTGAGAATAATATTCTGTAGTTATAGTCTAATATTATCAGTATATCGAATAAAATGTGAATATCTAACACTTGTGAATTATTCACAGTGAAATCAAAGTGCGTCCATACTTTCTGGGACAGTCTTTATCCACCGTTTTCATGGAGTATTTGAGTTCCTCCTTTGGCAGCTGAAACTGACTTCTAAATACCAGCATAAGTAAGATTCAGAATATGGATTGATTTGATCAGTACATCTCTAATTTTAATTAGAATTTAGTTTAAGCTTTTGGAACTGATAACCTCCTTACTTCAATAGTATAATGATTTACATTATTTATAGCTGTATCGATATTTCCCAAAATAATTTCAGGGTTTACTCATAGCATGTGTTCGAAACCTAGTCCGTCTGTGGACGTGCGGTGGTTGTTCTTCAGGCGATATTACTTGCGCTTTTCTATTGTTGCAAGTAATATCGCCTGAACGTATACTATCCCGAGCCTTTTTGCCTAGTCTATTTTGAGCTTATGCTCGCGAGTTGTTTGTTTTCAGTAATGTCTTTTTAAGGCAAATCAATAACTGGTTATGCATTCCAGTTTTGCTTTCGTTGTTTGATAATAACTTAAAAATTTGTTATCAACCCGAGAATTTCTATATCTCATTTAAATTTATGTTAGCAAAAAAATGTTTTCTGTTTGTTGGTCTCGATTTTGATTTTTCAACACTTAAAACGGCCAAAACAACAGCAAGTAATCGATAAATGCAAAGATCACAACATCAAAATAAGATTTCTGTTTGGCACACTCACACTCTGCTCGGGGAATTATTGCAATTTAATGAAATTTTCGAAATCGAAATAAAAATTTGATACAAAAAGTCTTAGAATTGCATGAAACGTCGAGATTTAGTGTCATCTCGAAGATTATTTTTTTAAATCGACTTTCTGGGATCACGACTTTATCAAAATATTACAGTCCCAGAAAGTCGATTAAAAAAAAAAATTATTCAAGATAACACTAAATGTCGACGTTTCATGCAATTTTAAGAATTTTGGCAACAAAAAGAAATCGATTTCGGAAATTTCATGTACTCCCCCCTATGGTGCTTTTTAAAGATCGACTTTAACTTTAACCGCTTGGCAACACCCCTTACCCATGTCCGACTTAGCTCAAATTTTACATGAGGACTTTTTACGAAGTGCTTAAACTTTTGAACGCTTTACGAAATTAGAGGGTATCCCAAAAGATTGGCACCCTTATATACATTAGAGCGGTAAAAAACAAAGTGTTTTGTCGGTTACGCCACTTATACCATTATATCTCCGGAACCAAAAGTCACAGCCATTTGGATTTCGAACCTGATCAATTATCTGACAGTAGCTTTCAAACGAGCTTAAGTTTGTTAAAACCGGTTCAGCCAAAATTGAGCGGTAGAAATATCTTCGAAAAGTGCACACACACACATATACACACACAGACTTTTTCCGATCTCGTCGAACTGAGTCGAATGGTAAAAAAAAGTCTAAAGCTTTCTTTTAATGGCCCCGTGGTTGTCATGAGCTTTAATTCGTTATTTTGATTTTTTTAAACAACCCGTTGTTTAAGATAATCCTGCCTCTATGTTCAGATAATCGTCACTTCGCGTAATTTAGAATGTATATTTTTCATGTTTTCCACGTTCGGGCGTCATACCCCGCATATATTTCAATAGACAATTTTTAAGGATTTTGGAAAATAAGATATTTCATGTATTTTACAATGCATTCAGTGAGTATTTGTACGTAATTTTGAGAAATAATGATTACGGAAGATAGTCATGCATGAAACTCTTCCGTATTATTCTCTATAGTTAAGATATAGCTACATTTCCTTAGGGGGTGCGTTTTACCCCATCTACCCCTATACATAAGTGCACGGTTTGAATCACTCCGTTGTGCTCCGCACTTCATTGTGTTAAATCTAGCTATATAGAGATGAAAAATATTAAATATATAAGTAATCAGCTACGGTATGTGCATCGTTTGTGAAAGCGTGTTGTGTTTTCTTCTTCCTTGCCAGCTCGTACCGGTGCGTACTGGTTTTGTATCGTCATTTTATATGGCGGTTTGAAAGCTTTGACACTAATTATTTTTGAGACAATATGAGCTTCGATTTAAATGAAAATCGGATCAACCATCGCTGAGAAATTGAAGTGAGTTCTACTTTTGGAGTTTTTCTTCACCATAAGGCCTTTCATATGAATTTATGTTTGTGAAAAACGGTTCAGTCATCTCCGAGAAAAGTGAGTGCATATTTTTGTTACAAACATACATACACAGACATTTGCACAGTTCGTCGAGCTGAGTCGAATGGTATATGACATTTGTCCTTCCGGTCCTCAGTTGAAAAGTTGGTTTTCACAGTGATTGCATAGCTTTTCTATATGAGAAAGGCAAAACGGGGATCTTGTCAAAAAATTACGCCAATAATTACGTAATCTGTCTAGACCACCTAGATTGAACTCTTTTTTCGTCGAACCAGATAACCTAAAACAGAAATGCATGATCAAAGTTCCAATGTAATGCAACATTAATTTAAAAATTAAAATGAGAAAATGTGGTCCTTATATAATACAGACCTTAGAGCATTCGTGAGTCTAACACAACTTCTGCAAAAATGTAGCCTGCCTGCATGTGATGGTGTTTAAACCTGGGTGGTTTTCGCATTTTCTTATGAAAATTTAAGAGGAATTCTTCAAAACTCAGTGCACCGTGCTTTTTGAGACAGAGGGAGTCACTTCGTTACTCATTCTTCTGCAGCCTTTGGTTATTTGAGTCACTCAATAATAATGTCACTACATTTTCTCGGAGATGTTGGAACCGATTTTTACATTACATTAGATTCTAATGAACAATGATACCATACAAAGTAGCTGAATTTCATCTGAAACCGACTTCTGGTTCCGGGATAACAGGGTGATAAGTGTTCCCTAAGTCCTCTGTTATATGTAAATAATGCGACTCACTTTTCTCAAAGATGGCTAAACCGGTCGTATACTTTATACTTTTACTGAAAGACTTTGAGATGCCATACGAATTTCACTATTTTTATTCAGATCCATCTTCCGGTTTCGAAAACACAGGGAGCTTAGAGTAAAAATCACAATTTCAAAGTATTTTCACGAGTAACCAAATGATGAGTAAAGAATTCTTCAAATTGGCTAATAAATTTCTTTGGTCTTCAGATCATGATAGTCTATGACCAAATAAACTCATACCAGATTTCATCAAATCTATTTCAAATTAAAGGACTGATAGTCCCATAAAAAATAACTAAATTGGATTGAAATCCGACTTCTGGTTCTAAATATTACAAACCGATATGTTTTTAAATTCCCAAACCGTCACAAAGAATGACGATACCAGAAACCGTTAAAAATCTTCTCAATTGGGCTTAAAACTGTTAAAATTTGTAGGTCATGTTAACTTATGGTCACACGAACGGTTTTTGGTTATATTTTGGACCCTTAACGTATTTCAAAGCGTCATTTCAAACCAGTCAGTTTACCTTTCATCCATTATCTTGAACCAATTCGAATGTTTACATGAACCTCACTTGAAATCCATTCTCTCATTCAATTGTAAGAGATATTTTGTTACTTCAAGAGATAAACTGACGGTGGTTAAACTAAGCTTCGATAGAGAGCGAAACGAATAAAGGACGGGATGACGCCCATTCGGTGCAACAGCGAAGGTGGTATGTTAGAATGCGAAGTTTACTGCAGTAGAGTGATCGTCAAATGTGTGCATACATTTGATTTCAATAGAATTGAATTAAGTTTTACAGCATTGATCAGCAGCAATACATTTGAACCTGATCATTGACTTCTTTGCAGCTATGGAACGAACATATGTTCGTCCATTGGTTCCATGGAATCACGGTATCATTGTCTAACATTTCACTGGTTACATTCGGCCGATTAACTGGACATGACTCTCGATGAAGCTCATTTTATACAAAAAATCCTTTTACTATACGAACTGCAACAACTGGTGGAAGTAACGATTATCGTGGACATTGTTTGTTGTATCTACAGATAAGCAAATGACTTCTGAATCAATACATCATCTGAAAGCACTGCACGAGTAGTGCACGTACAGATATGCACGTGTTATGGTTTGTTGACTTTGAAATATAAGCTAACCGCCCTTACTTTTCGAATATGCCTCGTATGGAAAGGAAGTCGAAAAAAGATTTTCAACAATCGAATGCCATACGGACCAGAAAATGAACACGATTTGTAACAGATTTGATTACAGTTTAATTAGATGAAGAGACAGCTGCCATCTTATTGTCAGCTTCTATGACTGATTTAACGGATCATCGCTTCGGTTCTGTGAAACAATATTACAGCAAAATTGAAGTGGAACTGTGATGAACTCGTGTTCTTAGTAGGCAAATAATTGACATAAAAAGAAGCATCGATTTTTATAGTGCCCATTGAGGTAATGTCTGAGATGGCATATCTTACTCTGTCCAATTGTTTTAAAAACGGAATTGGAATGATCCCTTGAAAGATGCCAAAACAGGGAGACTTATTTTATCAACCACCTGAAGCAGCTCATCAACGGGAATTGCTAGAGAATTTTTACTCCGATCCTGAAAAGCACTCAGCTATCTATTCCAGCTGATTTCCAGCATCGTGGGCCGGCAGAGGGTGGCGCAAACACCACCATGAACATGACCTGGTTCGATCAACAGCAGAGGCTGATGCTGCTTTTGATGACGATATAAACGAAGGTATTTGCATTTCAATTATCATAGCCATCCAGTTATCCTGACGGATCCTGTCTATCTGATCCATCTGAAAGGTACTCGGAATTGTTTTACGATGGAAAGAAGGAGTTTACCGGAACGATTAATGAGAGCAAAATTACGGAAGTGGGTTAACTGTTGATGGCAATGGAATCTTTCCACCGATCAAATAGAATGGTTTATCTCGTTTAATGTATGGGGATGCCATTATCAACCTGTAGCAGTTCAGTAAAATGCCAAGCAGAAGCATTGTGCCAATCAATTAATGTGTTGATAAGACAATTTCTATGCTAAGTAATTTAGTTTAGAGATGAACAACGAGTTCTATAGATTTTTTTCTAATGTTTAACTTTTATTACTCAGAACAAGGTAAATTTATATCATCGAATACTGTACAAACACGGTGTTTTCAATTATTGTAGACTAATTCAAACAATATGTTACACATCAGCTCTTCCTCTTTTATTTTGTCAGTGCAAACAAACCATTCGGTAGATTGCGTTTGTATTCTAGGAAGTATGGCTCCATTCCAAGTCATTTGTGAGTTTGAGCCTTGACCTAGAAGAAATAATTGCATAAATATAATCGTAATGCAAGTCGTACAATCGTTCATGTATTTCAAATTTTTTAAAATTTCAATATTTAAGTGAAAGAAACTATCAAAATGCTGTACGAGATTCATTTTCGGCATTCAGAAGGACCAAATTGTGGAATTCCTTATGATTTTAAAAAATTTTCGAACATTTTTCAATGTCTGGCAGCCAAATGCTTGCTTTAATTGCGCTCGTTTGGTACGAATTTCGCACTGCGCAAACTAAACAAAGCTAATCAAATTACTCTAGATTTGTACTAAACTGATGATTTTTGCCTTCTTTGGATAATTCGCAACTCGATAGTTTCGAACGATTATAACGACGCACCGAAACACAAGACTTGTGGCATAAAAATAGTACTTCTGCAAGAAAATGGATGAAAACATTAGATAAAGTTCGAGGGTATTTCAAAACGAAATTTGATGATCATATGGTTAACACCTCCGCTTCTGGAAATATAATCGTATAAGTGACATAACCGACAAATAGCGTTTTTTAGATTATACCATTGACCAAGCTCATATGTATTATTGCTAATACTTTTGGTTTCTGGAATGTCGCCGTATATGCGAATAAAAAGCGTTGAACCAGGCTGTCGTAAACTAATCTGAATGATTTTTTGTCAAACATCTACTCAAATTCGTGTTAAAAATTATCTCAATGAAAACATATGTATTAATGAGACTGCTTAAATAGCAAAAGATAGGTCAACATCCCTTTTCGTCGTTTTTGTCATTTTATTCTCCTGTTCCAAAGGAAACGATCTACTTTACCGATGTGATTAACCCACCTGCTTACAAACTGCTTCGACATCCTCATGTATTTCCCAGCAGCTACGATGCTTTGGTTTGTTTTTTTTTTTCAACAAGGAGCCGTATTATGCACCTCGTAACCAAAGGTTTCTTGTTTGAACTCGTGTACGAAAAACTGACAGAAGAGTAATAATGGCAGAGGCATAGGGAACGATGAGTTAATACGCACCCCCTAAGAAAAGGTTCGCACACGGAACGACCGAAATTAGCTCTGCGCCTAATTCATATTATGGTTTTTGAATTAGTTGATTTTAACAACAAAATTTCGGAAATGACTATTAAATTAGTTGAAATTCATTTCATTGTTTTCAGAGAATGTGTTTAGTTAGCGAATATCCTGGACACGACCTAGCAAAATTTCAATCCAACGCGAAAGAAAACAGTGATTTAGAAGAAAAATCTTATGAAAAAAAGTTTACGTTTCGTTTATGTTTGTTTTTCCGTAAATATAACACGGGAAGTTGTTACTGTATTTATACCTGCCAATTTAGAAAAAACAATCGCGACTGCAAAATTCTTTTCGGTGGTAGTCTGCCATCTAGTGGCGAGTAGTCATTATAGTGTTAACGTCATATAGCTGGAGATTGCAGAAGCCAAATTCTACCATTCATGTTGGTTGAAAACAACGTTTTATTTTTCTAATTCAACTAAAAAAATAGTTGAATGGAAATGGAGTGTGTCTTAGCTAAGAAATGACAGCACGTTTAATTGGTGAATTCAATAAAAAAAAGAGGGGTGCGTAATGTCAGAGACATAACCGGATGACTGAATCAGAATCCCGGAGTTCTGGACCAAAATTATGAAACTTAATTTTGATGCCAGATTCAGAAACTGAATACTGAAACTGATTCTTAAAACTGAATTCTGAATCTAGATTGTTGAACTGATCACTGAACTTGAGATCTGAAACTGAATTCGAGACCAGGATTCTGGGTCGAAACTGAATTCTGAAATTCAGTCCGGTCCAGGATTAAGTTTTCAAATTCGGATCTAGAATTCAGCTTCGAAACTGAGTTGTCTGAGTCCAGATCCGGAATTTAGTTCTAAAATCTTCAGAATCTAGTTCCTGAATTCAGTTACACTTTTAGAATTGTGAAAGTGAATTTTGGATCCTAATTCTAGACTACTATTCTCTAGCTGAATTTTAAACCTGGTTTCTCTAGCTGAATTCTAAATGTATTCTGGAAATAAAGCTAAGTTTTAATTCTGAATTTTGGCACTGATTTTCGGTCTGCAGGTTCAGAACTTGAGGCTCAAAAGTTTCCAAATTATGAATTTGAATTATAAGTCTGAATGCTGGATAGGAGTTTTGGAACTGTATTCTGGTCTAAACCTCAGTTTCAATTCCAGAATTAAGTTTTCGAAATTTAGATCCAAGTCCAATAATTTCTGTTCCAAATTTTTGTTCCAGACTCTTTAGTCTGTCAAGATCCTGTTCTCAGTTCCACAGTTCTGGATTTCGTTGCAGACGCTGGATTCCGGAAGAGGAATTGTATTTTAGATCTGGATTTTGAAAATGAAAATAAAATGATCTTTGATTTTTATACCGAATTTCAGAACTGAACTCTAGAATTGTATTCTGGACTCAGGCTAGAATAATTGAAGCATTAAATTTTTATCTTCTTCACTTATCAAATGTTTTACAAAACTTCAATTTTGAGTTATTCATGGTTACCTCATACTACTGAAAATTCTATCACAAATTGTTGATCATATCTTCAAAGACGTGGAAAAAAAATTATGTAGATACGTCGAATAAAACAGGAAATATTCACGATCAAAAACTTATCACTCTTCCAGAAGGTACATTTTGAAAAGGTGCCTCATAGTGAAGTAAGACGTATTCACGTCAAAATAACCATTTCAACTAATATTTTATTAAGGGAATGAGAATTAAAAAATCTAAAATCAGAAAATCAACTAATTTTTTCGCCAAAAAGTTGATTTCGGTCTTTACGTATGGAAAGAGTTCTGCGCCGTAGGAACGTTTTACCCCATCTTCCCCTAACTGCATGACACGAATTTCGAACTTTTTAATATCGAATTGTAGACTTGGATTCTGGAATTGAACTCTGTATCTGAGTTTTGCAATTGAATTCTAAAGTTGAGTTCTGCACGGAAAACCCTCCAATCGAAAAATTACGATCTCCCAATTTTTGATTTTTGCCGTTGTTTCAACTAATAATTAGTTGATTCAACCAATTTGCTATTTGATTTGCACATATTGAAATAGTTGAAAAATATGTTGTTTTTAATGCTGTCTAATGTCAAAAACAGAAAAAAAACAAAACAAAACAAAAATCGCAATGGAAACTCTACCATTACTTTAGTTGAAATTCAAACGCGTTTCTTAAACATTTTCATGCAAACGATATTCGCTTATTATACGTTTGTAAAACTCGTGAAGAGTAACTTTTGAATGATAGTAAATTAATGTTTATCATAACACTAGTTGTCAGAATATTAATGTGATGATAAATTATCTACATCTTTACTGCTCTGGTGTTACAAGAAGAAACGATTGATATAAAGTAGTGCTATGCACAGAAATGATAACCGTTAGAGATATTGCATTTAACTAAACGTGTTTAACTAAAACTAGAACCCAGTGAATTGTATGCGTTTTAATTTTGGTCTTAAAATCCACTTGATTCTCCATCGTGAAATGCATGTTAATGAATGAGCATCATGTTATCTTCAAGTCAAGTACAAAAATTGTATGAACAAAGTGATTAAATTGAAAATGTTCAATATTCATTCATATAATCTGTTGAAACTGTAAGTTGCAATGGCTCAAAAAATAAAAATCAGTGCATTTGGTTAGACTTTTTGCTCCAAAGTAATATAGTGGTCACAATTAGATAGTTTCGTTGACACCAGCACTACTAAAAGACAGTATATTATTTATATGAAATATTACATATTTTTTTTATATATCTTAACATACCGAATTTTTCATTTAAAAAATCAGAACGTATTTTATTGCCATTCAAAGTCAATAATTTTGCTTAAGTTGAAATAACTAATCCTAATATCTTAAACAACTAAAACCGATTTGTTTTTTAACTCACATAACTGTTAAATCAGAAACAAGGTCGGTTGTTGTAACTAAAATCTTTATTGAAATTGAAAGGTGTGTGTCTTGACTTACTGACAGCATCTTTTTTTCAACCAAAAATTTTGTTATTTCAACCATCGTTTCTGTTGATCGAAAAACAAAAACGACATTTTAGAAAAAACAAAAATCGATTAGTTGTACCAAATTTTAACCAATCAAATTCAGAAAAACAACTAATATTTTGGTTGTTTCACGATCGCGTGGGGTTCCGTGTGCACCAAAACCGACCGAAACAAAGGTGCTAATGTCAAAAACGTCCAGGTCGGCCAACTAGACAAGCTACAACGAATGGAATGTATCGTTCACTACTTCAAAACCGTCACCTGTCTTTTTGATGCTGATTGGTATTAAACATTTTTAAAAACTTTAATTTTGAGTTACTTCAGTTTTTGCAATGACTGAGTGGAAACATATAATGGAGAAGCTAAATGAATGAAAAACTTAACAGGGAAAATGATTTTTTGGAAAAAGATACCGCTTAGAGACAGGACTCGAACCTGCGTTCTTATGTATTCCATGCAAACGCGCTACCATTTCGCCACCCTAAGCCTTGTGATAGACACAGCTCTAACACACGACTAGGCATGATAGAACGTACACGGAACCACTCGAGATCCCATTTCAACCAGAATATTAGTTGATTTTCTGAATTCGATTGGTTAGAATTTGGTACAACTAATCGATTGTTGTTTTAACTAAACTGTCATTTTTGTTTTTCGATTAGCAGAAACGATGGTTGAAACAACTAATTTAACTGTTTGAAAAAAAAAATGCTGTCAATTAGTGAGAACACATACCTTTCAATTTCAACAAATATTTTAGTTAAAATAACTGGTGTTGTTATTGAAACAAAATTCTGTTAGTTGAAAAATAAATCGGTGTCATTTGTTTTAGACATCGCAAATAGTTGAATCAACTCGAACAATGTTATTGATTTGCGAAAATAATCAAAATATACTTACTGATACACGTCATGATCTATTTGAAATAAGTTGCACTGATAATTTTAGTCAATTTATATGAGCTTGGGTGCATCAACCGCTGGGATTTGGAATTTTGCGACAACATTCAATCGCAGCGCGTTCTGTGTGTTTGAAACCCTTCGCTCCTGTTACTTTTCTAAATTAAATTCATGTCAAAAAGCGTTTTATTGCTAATGCATTAACATCATCATCGGTATCAAACAGCTGGAAGTAAAACAGTCTGCTGGAAGTAAGTCAATAATCGAATTTGAAGCATAAAATTTTTGCGCATACCTGAAAGATTACGAGATGATCATTCATTAACATTTTCTAATTTGTCACCAAATCTTTTTCATCTTAAACAAGGTTAACTTTATCACAACACCGCTGTTAGATAAACACTTGTTATCGTAAATTTCTCAAATCGAATGAACACAATTTCACCAAACGCTTTAACCATCGATGTTGTTTTCATTGACATTTTGAAGCGATGCGAACAGATTTCAACTAAAAAAGTTGTTGATTTTGCATTGCGATTTTAGTTTTGCTTTCAATTTTCTCCGGCATTTGACAGCATTCAAAACAACATATTTTTCAACTACTTGAATATATGCAAATCAAAAACCATATTGGTTGAATTAAAAAGAAATTAGTTAAATCAACTATCGCAAAAATCAAAAACTGCGATATCGCAATTTTATGATCGAAGGGTTCTCCGTGTACATCATACATGGTCTACATCCTAGCCGTCTCACGACCGGTACCATACATCCAAACATCTTCTCTGTTGATCCAACACTAGTCATCTCGCTCTGTACCTATTTTCCGCTCAAGCACTGAGTAGGAGAGTGTATTTATAATCGCTTGTCACCTTCTCTACTGATGTTAGTCGCTGGCTGGATATCGGCAGCGACAGGTCCTATGAAGGTTGTATAGATAGTCTGCCCTTTCCTACCAGAAGCAGAATGTTACGGAAATTCAAACCGTAATTGTGTTTAACGTTTTATTGATTTTATTTGGTTTGACGTTAAGTTGCAATAACTAAGTTCAGTTTTTGCAATGACTGAGTGGAAACATATATTGGAGAAGCCATAGGTATAGAGCAGAAGACTAGTGTCTGATGAACAGAGAAGATGTTTCGATGTATGATACCGATCGAAAGACAGCCAGAGTGTAGACCATGTTCGATGTATGTTCTATCATGCCTAACCGTGTTTTAGAGCTGTGTCTATCACAAGGCTTACGGTGGCACAATGGTAGCGCGTTTGCACGGAATACATAAGAACGCAGGTCCGAGTCCTGTCTCTGAGCGGTATCTTTCTCCAAAAAATCATCTTTTCTATAAGTTTTCCATTCAGTTTCCACTCAGGCAAAAACTGAACTTAGTTATGGCGACTTTACGTCAAATCAACTGAAATTGATAAATCGTTTGTTACTTGTCGTATCATGCTACTTAAAATTTCACAGAAAACAGTCATCTAAGCTAGTACAATCTTTTTCAAAAAAGTTGTGCACAGCATACAAGCAAAAATCCGTTATAAATCACCGTACGGCTTTGCACGCATGAATTACCATTGTATGAAAGCTCGAATGCAAGAGTCTGTTCTCTGTGATTTTATCTTAACTAGCTGACCATATTTCCGACTGCATGGAGCAAAAATTATGCTGTAACGTTGAGTTCAAAAAGAGATATTCACGATTAAGTTCTACCCATTCGTGTACAGAATGAAATTTGAACAGGCGCTCCATAGTGAAGTAAGACGTCACGTCAAAACAATTTATTCGACGTGTTTGCCTATTTTCACGTCAGAACTCATTTCGGAAGACTTCTCGAAGAGTGTCATGGATTAAATTGGCATTGAACTAGATTTAAATTAAGCTGTTATTTTCCATAAACATGCGAATTAAACAAAGTTGTTCTGCTGAATATTGCTAAAAATGTAAGTAGCTTAAATTTTTAACGGTTGGAAAGGTCAACTATAGATTGTTCTCAAGTTTCGAAGACTGAATATTCCCAGACTCTCTGTTTCAATTGTGACAAAACAAGTGAAAGCTACAACCATTTGTACAAGCACAACTAATGGTTCATATATCCTGAATCCTTTACCTTCACAAAACCGACCAAGTAAAGCGAAGCAAAATCCGTGTAATGAAAATATATTCCTCTAGTCATTTATCATCGTCCCGTGGTTTTTTTTCGTACTATTTATACGTCGTGGCGGTACCAACCGGGAACTCTCAGAACTGGAAGTTAGCAACATTGCGCGACGCTGTAAACGGGTTGCATTTCCTGCATGCAAGCATGCAAGAGTTACCAGAAGCTCCAAAAATCCTTACCCATTTTTTTTGTTCTGTTTTGTCTCCTGCCGTGTTTCTTTGCAGATTGGCACAAATAATTGCACTGCCCGTTATCGCACACTCAGCGGTGGCCTAGGGGACGAATCTCCGTCCCCGTCGCCGACGCCCTCCTCGGAGTACGATGACATCCTGCTGCAGAAACAGCTGCAACTTACGGTGGATCACCAGCAGAACGGTGGTAGCTCCGTTGGCAGTGGCCAAAGCGGAAGTGGCGGAGGTGGTGTCGGCGGTGGCGGCGGCAGTGGCAGCGGTGGCCTGACTGGATCCGGGAGTAATGGCTCTGGGGGAATTTGCGGTATCGGTATCAGCGGCGGCGGAGGGGGAGGAGGAACAGGATTGGGAATCGGTGTTGGCGGCGGTAGTACAAAGAATGGAGTCAATAATCTTAAAAACCTGAAGGCAGCCAAGAATCGGAACAATCTATCATCGTCGCTAGCGGCGGCGGCATCGCACAATAAAAATTTAACGATAAGTCAACAAATAGCTTTAGTACACCATGTAAGTAGCTTGACGCATTGCTTTACGGGAATGTCTTCTCTCAGTGCTTTTATTGCCACGCTTGATAGCTGGATAGATTTATTGCGTTTCTCTTCATATTTTTTTTTGTTCATTCTGTTCGTCCTGAGGAAACCGTTTCGTCGGTTGTCTGATTATTTCTTCTGAAAGATTCCCATGATTTCACGCAGACGTGGCAAAGGGTGATCGGAGCGATTGGTCCTTTCGAGTTCCTTCATGCTATTGCGACCTGCTACGTTCCGTCGTTTGTGAATGGGGCGAACAGTTTCTTTCGTTCCGACAGCTTGGGTAATGAATTTTCCCGCGAGACTTTCCATCCACTTAAGTTGGCAGCTGTTGGAGTGATTCGAGGGGACCCTCCATCTCTGCACTCAGCACTCCCGACTCCAATCAAGTACTATTTTTTTCCCTTGTCCTCACCATCTATGCAAATTTTTCAACTCGCTTCCGCCTTTCTCCGGGAGAAAATCCGACAGAATGATGAAATAACAAGCGTTTTCAGCGCGCGCGAGTTACAGAGAATGGAAGTTCTTTTCCGCTTCTCCCTCGTTTGTTTCTTCTGTATCGCGCCGGAAACGTCAGAAAGGCAATGGATTGTGTTCCGCTTTTATTTAGCTTTTGCGAAGATGAGTTGTCCCCTTGCTCCGGAATACGCAGAACTGGGTCACCTAATTACTTTCAACGGGGATCAGGAAATGTGCAAATAGAACAGGCAATAAAACACTTTCTTCTTTATTTTTCGTTTTTTTTTTGCTAATTTCTTTCCGCTGCTTCCCACCAAATCGAGCAGTCCAATGATACAAGGACATCGCCAAAGGACCATCTGCTGAATTCCGGCAGCCGGAATAATAGGGATTATAGCAACTGTCTTGATAGCATCAGCGACCAGACGACGTTTCAGCATTCGGCCAGCTCGGTGGAAAGTTTGCCCAGTGCATCCGGATCGAGTGAGTTGGAATGAATTGTTTTTTCTTACGGTCAAAACAAAAGCAAAATTGAATTTATTTTTTTATCGTTTTCATTTCGTTCAGGCACACAGGCATTGGTTCGACCGGGAAGTCCGCACAGCTCCTTATCGGCAGAAGATCGAACCACGCTGGTCCCCATTTGCCGAGCAATTGCACTAATCGATAGCAGTTCTAATCCTTACGACACGGAAGCATTAAGATTTAAGGTATTTGATATTGATAGCCTTTCACTGTGACTGTCTTCATTAATTGTTGTTGTTTTGTTTTTTTTTTTTTGTTTTTTGATCCCGCAGAAAGGTGATATCATAGATGTCCTCTCGATGAACGCCTCCGGTGTGTGGCGAGGATTCGCGAATGGTCGCTTGGGCCACTTCAAGTTCATCAGCGTGGAAGTGTTGCCAGATCATCCGGTGAAACCGTACAGCACCGGAAAGCTTTTCGGTCGAGGTCGACTGCCAACGAGTTGTCCTACCAGCGTAGAAGAACTGCTACTGCGAATAGGACTGAAGGAGTATACCTCGGTTTTCGTACTTAATGGGTAAGTGTCACCAATGTCTCCATAGAGTAACGAACGTAGCTCACTACACACCTGAAGAGGATTGTAGATTTCGGTACGTTTCTACTGAAATTCTAGCAACTGAGTGTTCGTTAATTATTACGGAGAAAGATTTTTTTCACGACAAAATTATGAGTGTTTCAATCGGCAAATAGTCATGATCACCGAGCGTAAAAGCAAATGTCACTGCATCCGACATTATACAACTGTTTCTTCAGTCAATGATGAATATGAGGTTTCGTTCCTCAAGCCTAAACGCAGAAAAACAACAACTAGTTCTTCTGAGAGCATATCTGCAGTGTTAGTTTTGCTCAAAACGAGAGCAATTGTATGCTGCTGGTCGTTTGCATTGGAGAAAAAGCAAATGAAAAGTGGACAACGAGGAGGAACATTATACAAAATCAGCCGTTCTAATGGCTCTAAATGTTACTTAAAGAATTACTAATTTTACTTTCCTTGCAAATTTGATAGGTTGCGTACTTTTTACTGAGCAAAATTTGCACCAAACGAATTCAAATAAAGCCAGCATGCGGCATATCAATAGCGTAGAAAATACCACATTCTGAAAGCCTGAAATGAATTCCGCGATTACAGCATTCAGCTGCCGGTCGTTTGCGTGCGAGTAACAGAAACAATACATTTAATCGGCCCGAAAAACGAAAAATAAAACATGGATCAATAAGTCCCAATCAATCAAGTATTTCCAATTTTTCAATACCATGTTTATGAAACAATTTATCTTTCTCTTCAAAATAAGCTTCAGTTTCAGCGATGACCTCCTCATTTGAGCCAAATCTTTTTCCCTGAAGCATTTTTTTAAGATCGGCAAAGAGCCAGTAGTCACTGGGGGCTAAATCTGGCGAGTATGGGGGGTGGGGAAGCAGATCAAAGCCCAATTCGTTCAATTTCGCCATTGTTTTCATGGACTTGTGGCAGGGTGACTCGTTCCTTTTTTTGTTCCATCGAAAGCAATCGTGGCACCCACATGGAAAAAACCTTTTTCATGCTCAATTTTTCATGAAGGATAGTAAATACACTTCCATATGATATCTGTGTCATCTCAGCAATCTCACGGAGCTTCACTTTACGATCTTTCATTATAATTTTTGTCACTTCACTCACATTTTCCGGTGTAACGGCTTCCACAGGTCTACCCGAGCGTTCCGCGTCATTTGTGTCGGTACGACCACGTTTAAACTCGGCAAACCACCGACAAATCGTTGCTTTTGACGGACAAGAGTCCGGATAACATTTTTCAATCCATTGTTTCGCTTGCACGGTGTTTTTACTCATTAAAAAACAATGTTTTATTAAAACATGAAACTCGGTTTTTTCATTTTTTAAACAAACTACAAAACGACTTTACTCCAACCTCGATAACTCAGCTGTTTCTGGTCGGATCGACTTAAAAATTTGACCCGTTTCAAGCAAAGGTTAGTACTCTAGAAAGACGTGGTTACTGGTTTACTACGAGCGCCATCGCTGCTTTAGTCTCGGGACTTATTGATCCATGTGTTATTAAGTCCTCATTTACTGAATGACGGATAATTCCATATGTAATGACTTAATGTTGGATGAGACTGAATTTTGACTAGGAAGTGCGACTGCATGTATAGTATTTATATGCATCCCTTATCAACCAAGCATATGTGTGCTTCTGTGGCTCAGTCGACTAACGGACGTCCTTTGTGATCCAATGATGCTCGATTCAATTTGATCAGTATTTATGTTTTATTCAATGCTTTTCATGTACATGTTCTAGAACGTAAATTTTCGTGAAATGCTACGCTCCATTTATGTGCATCTTAAAAGATATAGAATCACAAAGTTTTATCGAAGTGTGTAACGCGGATTAAAGATAAAAAGGTGGGTGGGTAGTGTCAGAGACATAACAGGATAAACATGAATACGAATAACAATGGCTAGCAGAAACTCAAACTGTGTCCGTATAAAGCACGATATCAATAGGTCAAAAGTGAGCTATACAAAACATATAATAATTATAAGTTCAATATCTAATATGATAACACAACACGAAAGTAGAAGAAATATTAGAAATAGTTTCTCACAAAAACGCATGCGCTTTCCAATATAATAAAAATTTAAACTAGAGTCGTTTTACAAGCATTGGAAATATGCTATGAATAATAATCGTAACCTCTACCAATAATATAATCTCGTTAATGTTTCAGTTATAGCATTTTTATTGTCAACGCAATTGGTCGTTTCTTGTAATTGTTTTAATAGCCTAATACGATTAAGGTGATAACTCGAAGGATGCTAGCATACATCAGCTCTTAATACATTAAAATTCGAAGTAAGCGAGGTAGTTTCCAATTTTCGTGTAATATGTTGTTGCTTCAGGGAAATATTATCACTTTATAGGGCACTAGGTTTCGTCAGTTCTTATTTTCTAAATATACATTTTTATTTTTATCCCTGTTCCGGCTCCATACATAGACAGATTCAAAGATTTTATCGTTGATTCGAAACGACACCTATACTAGTATAAAGATGTATTTCACATCAATGAATGTGTTAGTGACGGCGCAAGCCTTTTTGAACTTCCATTTTCAAGAATCCGATGCGTATGGTAAGGAATGTAGTTAATTAAAAAAAAAATTATGATAATCTATGGATGGCCATTTCCTATGGGATCTGCATTTGATTCGGAATTTATTGTACTTCCAAATAAGATAAAACAATCGATTCCAGGTAGAATAAATTAGTGCATTTGGAACTCACAATGAATTCCGACTCAATTTCCTTACAACTTAACTGAGTAGCGCTCCCGCGATGCTCTGATGATTTCTATTGCACGCTGGAAACGCGAATCGCTATTAAGAAGTGAAGTTCCTATACACCCTTTTGCTGCTCGCCTCATTCAGACAGGATTAGTAGGCGTGAGGTCTTCGTCATTGCTCTCCCGTATGTCTTGCTTTGTTGCACAAGAAACGATGGGGAAAAGCTAAATGTTCATCTTTTATACCGATACAATTGTGCAGCAGTAAATATTTTGATATTCTTGCTCAGAACGTGTTCTGATTGGTTGGAGCTAGTGAAAGCACTTTATAGTTGTTGCAATACACGTTTAAGTTGAAAAATTTCCGAATTTATTGGTAGTTGGATTTTATAAATCCTTCTACAAATCACTGAGCTACGAGCTTTCAAGGTTATGACTGAAAATCTAACGCGGCATAAGTTGTTTTTCTTTGAAACATGTTGGTTGATACTCAACATTTCAGAAAACTTTAATTATGATGTTTTTGTATAGTCATACAACCGAAAATGATATCATGAATTGATGATAATATTTCCGATGGCATGTAGCAAAAATTGTGTTGATTCGTTAGATACAACAAGAGATTTGCACTATCAAAAACTTATCACTCTCTCAAAGGGTAAATTTAGAAAAGGTGCACCATAGTAAAGTAAGTCGTATTCATGACAGAATCTTTTCTTAGTCAAAAAAGATAAACAGACGATTTGTTTTTAAATTTGCCATATGTTTCGGTCGTTTTCTAGGGAATTAGTCGTGTCGTCTCTTGAATTTTCAAAAACTGTTTTCGATATTGAACGAGAAAGTACGTAAAACTTAATTATTCCCGAACCACATAGTGAACTCTCTATAATGTTTTTCGATGGTCACAACACTTTTATGCACGCACTGCTAACTGGTATACCATTTTGACAAATCGGACTACATCAAACTTCTTACCGTTTGCAACAAAGGAAACCGCCAGAGACGACAAGACTAATTTTCTCCTGAATAAGGTCATCAAAAACGTATGAAAAACTTGTAAAAAGAAACCTCATGTTATATGAAAAAAGCATCATCCATTTTTTTAAAATATTTAACGAGAACAAAAAAGTTTTCGCGGTATTAATTAGCATAACCTATTAAATTTATAAACAGTTTTGAGCAAAATATAGTTCTTCGTTTTTTCTGCATTGTCTGCATTCTGGGTTAGGTTTGGCATCAAGCGAAAACGACATTAGATCGAAAAGTATTAGGTTTTGCACGATGACGACACAAATGAACTGTCGATGAATAAAATTCATTTTTGAACGTTTGCCGTGTGTTTGTTTTGTTTTGTGACTGCAAATTAAAAATTGAGAAATGTCGAAAAAGTGCCTGTTAAAAACGTGTTCCACAGTGAAAAGAACTAAAAAGATTGCCCTGTATGTGTTTCCAGCATCAAGGAGCGATATATGTATAAATCTGTTTAGTGAGAGGCGACTTACAATTTTTACATGCAAACGATGAACCTCTGATGAACTTTTAAACTGTAAACAAATACACGTCGACTGTCAAAAAAAAGTTCATTCTGTTCATTTTGTGAGGTTATGTCATGTTCGTGCAAAACCTAATATGCTTGGATCGGACTCCAATGAATGAATCTGAGACGGTTGTTTGAAATGTTGACGTAGGACTACATAACTATTGGTAAAATCGCTACTCGAATATGATTTGAATATTTAGGCAGCTGTTTTTTCGTTGTTTGCCATAAATAAAACATTATTTATATCTATGCGAAATATTTTCTCGTATATAGCTATTTAAGAATGTTGGAAGCCCTGTAAAAACCGTTTACTTTTTTGGTGTTATTGATGAAAGGTGCTGATCACTATCATCCAGCACTCCATGATCTGCGTTTTCCTTAAATGCGAAAAAATAGTAGAATGTTGATTTTCCACCTTCAACTTGTGTATACAAAACTATAGTTTCTGTTAAGGGAAACCTTGATAACGACTTGAAAAAAAGAGTACATTTAGACATTGTTCGTTATTAATTGAAGTTGTGACAACCATTTATCTGAAACATATAATTTTAACAACTTGAATCGATGCGTAGAAAAATTTCCAAGCAGTAGCTGTATTGGTATTGAAAATCTCTCCCAAATTAGTTGAGCTGTAGAGTTTTGACAAATCATTTAAAAAAAAAGACTGCAAAAATTGGGCCATGAAAATTTAGTAAGATTTCTGCAAATAACAGTTCGGCTGAAAAGTTCGTATCGTTCAATAGAAACACACATTTTTTTTGCCAAAATTCGTTTTTATTATTCAACATAATTGCCATCAGAGGCGATACAGCGATTATAGCGATCTTCTAACTTTTCGATACCATTTTTGTAGTACGATTTGTCCTTTGCCTCAAAATAGGCCTCAGTTTCAGCGATTACCTCATCATTGCTTCTACATTTTTTACCAGCGAGCATTCTCTTGAGGTCTGAGAACAGGAAAAAGTCACTGGGGGCCAAATCTGAAGAATATGGTGGATGAGGGAGCAATTCGAAGCCCAATTTGTTCAATTTCAGCATGGTTTTTCGTTGTTGTTTTTGATCGATTGTGAGCTCACGCGGCACCCATTTTGCACAAAGCTTTCTCATATCCAAATATTCGTGAATAATATGTCCAACACGTTCCTTTGATATCTTTAGGGTGTCAGCTATCTCGATCAACTTCACTTTACGGTCATTGAAAATCATTTTGTGGATTTTTTCACGTTTTCATCGGTAACAGCCTCTTTTGGACGTCCACTGCGTTCATCGTCTTCGGTGCTCATATGACCAGTACGAAATTTTGCAAACCACATACGAATTGTTGCTTCGCCCGGTGCAGAGTCTGGATAACACTCATCAAGCCATTTTTTGGTATCGGCGGCACTTTTTTTCATCAAAAAGTAGTGTTTCATCAACACACGAAATTCCTTTTTTTCCATTTTTTTCACAATAACAAAAGTAGCTTCACTCAAAATGCAATATCTCACAAACTAATAATCAGACAGCTGTCAAATTTATACACGTATCTTTTGAAGGTTGGTACTAACTGAAAATGGTATGGATTTAATTCTAGTGGCGCCCTCTCATCAATGTTGAATAGAAACGATACGAACTTTTCAGCCGATCTGTTATACAACGAAATCGGTTGACTTATCATTTCTGCATATGAAATTTAGCGTTCCTGTTGCTGTTTCTCCTCTCCTCTCCTGCATCAATTCGAATGAAAATGATAATTTTATACTGAATATTATCCAACCATTTATATATCTGGAACTTAATTGTTGAATACTAGCAAGTTAAATATATCGGGTTTTGTTTTAATGAAGAATGTTTTTAAGGTGACATCTTACGTCAAAGGAACTAAATTGGAAGAACATTGTTCAATGACATGACTAAAGATGTTTTCTGTTCTATTTACAGGTACGAAGATTTGGAACTCTTCAAAGAACTAGAACCGACCGATCTCGATTACCTAGGTATTGGAAATACGGAGCACCGTGCCAAACTACTAGCGGCCGTACAGCTTTTGCATGATTTAGACTGTAAGTATCTCCGTCCGAATTCATTTCCTGTATTCCTACAAATACGGTCCAACTAACCTATTCTGTTCATTTGCCCAAAAGCTACCTCGGACGGCGAAGTGGCCGGTTCCAGTTCGGAGAACGACGAAGGGCTTCGGTTAAGTCACGTGAAAGGTTCCTCGGTTCATCACCATCACCACCAGCAACAACTGCAGCAGCAGCAACATCAGCAGCACCAGCATCACAACCACCAAACGTCTCCTTTTGGTCGGCGGCACTTCCCTCGCGATTCGGGCTGTTACGAGGGATCTCCGGTGCCGCAGTCCAACGTCAACCCTGGGCACCTGTTGCTACTCCAGCACCAGCATCAGCATGGCAACAGTCACCATCCGGGACAGAACAACAGCCTGTCGGATAACGATACGAACAATCTGGACTCGGTGGTGGCGCAGTGTTCGAACGAGATACTGAAACGGGTCGAGGGTGCCAGACGGTTCAAGGACGAACCGAAATTCTCCGTTGGAACTAACAGTGGGGTGAAAACGATGAACAGAGCGACCAAGAAGGGTGGACTACTGGGCGGGGGTGGCAATGGAGGCGCAGGTGGAGATGACATGACGATACGAAGCAGCGGTGGAAGTGGAGGTGGTGGTGCCCTGAGCGAAAAGTCCAGTGATTCCGGTGTCAGCAGCAGCAGTTTGTCCTCGGGACCGATCAAGAACAATCTTTAGCGGCAGTTTTTGCTGGTCACGGGAGAGCGATGAGTCTGTTGGATAGCGTAATTAGGATACTGCAAGATTTTTATCATGTTTTAACATAGTTCACGAAGCAAACTGCCAAAAGAAAGACGAATCATAATTAAGGGGGAAGCTAAATAAATCAATAGATTTTCTACAACTAATTGGAGCACCAAGGTAAACAAGACTTGATTTTGCATACATAGTTTTGTGGACAGAAACTGTCGAACCTGTACAGATTGATAACAGTTGGCGTCCAGTTCAAAGGCCTACTACTACTACTACTACTATTCAAGCCGCGTAACCTGTGTTTTTTTTGTGATTGTTATTATTGTTACCGCTCGGAAGCAGTAGGCTATTGAATTAGTTATAGCGGTTTTTCATTCTTCCCTTCTATACTTTTAAATCAAGCCGAAACAATTCAATTGAAAACGATAGCAACGTAGAAACGAACTTGTGATATAATTCAATCCTTTGTTGATGGAAAACTTTGTTTTCTCTCTCTGTTATAGTACAGTACAAGTACAGTACAGTACCAGTGTGTTGTACAGTGCGTGTGTGTTTGTATATCTTTTTGTTGTGTATAGGAAGTCTGCGGGTGCAGGCGGTCACGAAACAAAAACAAAAAAAAAACGTTGGCCAAAGCACGTGGTGTGCTTGGCAGGTGAGTTTGTAGCACTCTGTATTATGCTCACTTGTTATGTTGTACATGTTTCCACGGAAAATTCTATTTAACTGATAAAGTGCTTATGGCGTTTGGCTGAATGAGGCGTATCATTTCTAAGGCTAAATTACAAAAATTATATGATGAAACGCGAGAGGTAATGGTACGAATTGATGTAGTCAATAAGAAATTTTAAAAAGTTGTGTTTTTATTTCTTACATCATTACATCATTACATCATTATTGCGTAGGGCTTTTCGAATATCCAAAAAAAGTCATCTGATCGTTGAAAAACCTGTTAATTGAAGCACTCGTTGATTTACAATAACTCAATTACTTTCTTGTATGCGGAATCAATACATTCATTTTCATATAATGTCACTCACTCCACGTTCCAACCATCAAAATTGTAATTGTAATATTACATGGAATGAAAAGTCCCGGGCCTCTTACAGAAAAAAAAAAACGTGAATAGTTTCGAACCGTGTATATTTTTGTTGAGAGCAACCACTAGTGCTGATCGTGTCAGACAAGTTCTAGTTTTCATCAAGCTATGGGAAAATACGAGTTTCGTATCCTGATAACACAGCAACGGTGAAATTGAATGATTTTTTTATATTTTACTTAGTCTTCGATAATTTACCTCGCACAGGCACCTAATTACTAATTCTTAATCTAAACATATATTTGGACACACTAAAATCAAATTTGTCATAAGCTTCGTTAAAAAGACAGCAATATACATTAAAATGGGTTGTTTTGTCCATATTTAGTGCGATTGATTGGCAACTGTAGAAATTGCACACGTCGAGTTCGTCTTAATGGAGCAAAAAACGGCAGTTTTCCTAACAGCTCCGTGCAGCCATTGTTGTTAACTATTACATCGAAAATCAGGAGCCGCTGCAAGACCTGTCTCCTGCTTTCCAGTGTTGGTAAATTGAAGAGTCGACAGCGGTCCTCGTAAGAGGGTAGATGAACGGGATCAGACCAAGGGAGTAGACGTAGTGCGTATCGTATGAAGCTCCTTTGCACGCTTTCAATTCTTCTGATATGGACACTATGGAACGGTGCCCATACCGGAACGGCATATTCTAAAATACTGCGAACAACTGAACAGTACAAAGTTTTCAGGCAATAGATGTCTTCGAACGACTGTGTATTCCGATGGATGAAACCCAACATGGAAAAGGCCTTCGCGGTGATTAGTGCGACGTGTTCCGAGAAGCGTAGTTTGTTATCCAAATAGACTCCAAGATCCTTTATTATAGTGACACGTTAAATACTTGTTACAGAAATTTTATAGTCGAAAACAGTTGAAGTGCGTAAACGAGAAAATGTGACAACATTACATTTACGAATGTTGACCTCCATGCCATTGATAATACACCAGTCGATAAGTGTTTCAATGTCAGATAGCAGATTGCGGAAAAATTTTTGGAATCGGAATTATTGCAGCAGTTTTCCATGCACTAGGAAATGCGCAATCGGCGAAAGATCGGTTGAAGATTATGGATACTGGGAAGGCAAGAGAGGCTGCACAGTTTATGACGAAAGAAGGAGGTTGTACGTCCAGTCCTGCACCTTTCGTGGAATCCATTGTCAACAGCTTTCTAGTGACGTCTTTTAGACTGAAAACTATTCGTGGTATGTCCAGGTTGTAATGGGTTGGTGAGATATTAACAGATCGGCTGAAAAGTTCGTATCGTTTCTATGAGAGGGTGCCACTAGAATTAAATCCATACCATTTTCAGTTAGTACCAACCTTCAAAAGATACGTGTATAAATTTGACAGCTGTCTGATTATTAGTTTGTGAGATATTGCATTTTGAGTGAAACTACTTTTGTTATTGTGAAAAAAATGGAAAAAAAGGAATTTCGTGTGTTGATGAAACACTACTTTTTGATGAAAAAAAGTGCCGCCGATACCAAAAAATGGCTTGATGAGTGTTATCCAGACTCTGCACCGGGCGAAGCAACAATTCGTATGTGGTTTGCAAAATTTCGTACTGGTCATATGAGCACCGAAGACGATGAACGCAGTGGACGTCCAAAAGAGGCTGTTACCGATGAAAACGTGAAAAAATCCACAAAATGATTTTCAATGACCGTAAAGTGAAGTTGATCGAGATAGCTGACACCCTAAAGATATCAAAGGAACGTGTTGGACATATTATTCACGAATATTTGGATATGAGAAAGCTTTGTGCAAAATGGGTGCCGCGTGAGCTCACAATCGATCAAAAACAACAACGAAAAACCATGCTGAAATTGAACGAATTGGGCTTCGAATTGCTCCCTCATCCACCGTATTCTCCAGATTTGGCCCCCAGTGACTTTTTCCTGTTCTCAGACCTCAAGAGAATGCTCGCTGGTAAAAAATTTAGAAGCAATGAAGAGGTAATCGCTGAAACTAAGGCCTATTTTGAGGCAAAGGACAAATCGTACTACAAAAATGGTATCGAAAAGTTGGATGATCGCTATAATCGCTGTATCGCCTCTGATGGCAATTATGTTGAATAATAACAACGAATTTTGGCAAAAAAATGTGTGTTTCTATTGAACGATACGAACTTTTCAGCCGAACTGTTACTTAGCACACTTTGAAAGAAGGACGAGAATAGGTTAGCAGTACCCAGTGATGTTTCAGCAGATTCACCATTGTAGCATTTGCGGTACGGATTGGTCCAGCATCCTCCGGTTTTTTTTTCAGACCTGGCCTCCAGCGACCATTACCTATTTCCAAACCTGAAAAGGTTTCTCCAAGGAAAGAACTTTTCGTTGAATGCTGAGGTCATTGTAGAAACAAAAGCCTATTTTGAAGGCCTTTTTTTCGAAGGGCATCAAAATGCTGGAGGACCGATGGGTCACCTAGAAGGAGACTATACTGAAGAATAAAAAAGTGTCCACGGTAAAAAATCGACTTTTTCTTTGTTAGGTCCGTGACTTCTTATTCCATGTAGTATAATCGAAATTACACGTGAGAAAAAAACAATTTCACTGATCTCATATCCTAACTGTTTCAAGGCATCAAATCAAGTTTCAAAAGAAGACAGACCGACTTTTTCTGGCACATAGTTACTGTGACAGCACGAAACTAGTTGTGCCTTTTTATCCCATTTTTTTCTAGTTATAATATTCAGTTGAAATTTGATCTACTCTGGATTGTAGCAAATATGAACTATCAATGTTGGTCCACATTACGTAGAAAACTTCAGCAATTCAAGTACATACAATGGAAGCCAGTCACCTTTCCGAATGCAAAAGAAAGTCCAACCAAAGTGTTACTATGCTGTTTATTATGTACGAATGAAAACTTAATTGCTAATTTTGCATTTATGAAATATAGAGTAGTTAAGGTCCATGAGTATGTACATCATCTTTCTAACTATCAAGAAGAACTGAACTAGTCTCATCTCATGTCCGGTCACCATCACTAAAGCCTGAATATGTCAGTTGACGAGCGAAGATGGTGAAATCCCTTATGTGGAGTCCTGTCAACTCTAACTCTCTTACTCTTTCAGTCGTAGACCACGCGGGTCTCTGCTGTATACAAGAGGCGTCTCCATTCAACTAGCTTCATGGCTGTTCGCCGCCAGCCTCG
The DNA here is from genome assembly GCF_030247185.1 of Malaya genurostris. Taxonomy (NCBI): domain Eukaryota; kingdom Metazoa; phylum Arthropoda; class Insecta; order Diptera; family Culicidae; genus Malaya; species Malaya genurostris. The sequence continues at coordinate 63,087,753 of NC_080570.1, read as the reverse complement.
GGAGCTGCGAAGGGTCCGCAGGTCGTCCTCAATCGATCCATCTTGCCCGCTGTGCGCCTCTTCTTCCGGTCGGATCATTATCGAGGATCATTCCCGGCCCACCGTTACCGTTTGGACGAGGGTTGGTCCTCCCAGCAACTGGTGCAGTTCATGGTTCATTCGCCTTCTCCACGTACCGTCTTCCATCCGCACTCCGTCAAAGATGATTCGCAACACTTTCCGTTCAAAAACACCTTGTGCGTGTTGATCCTCCACAAGCATTGTCCAGGACTTGTGCCCGTAGAGGATACCGGTCTAATCAGCGTTTTGTAGATAGTTAACTTCGTACGACGGCGAATTTTGCTCGATCGAAGCGTCCTGCGCAGTCCAAAGTAAGCACGAATTTCTGACAATATGCGTCTCTGAATTTCTCTGCTGGTGTCATTATCGGCAGTCACCAGTAAGCCCAAGTACACGAACTCGTCGACCATTTCGATTTCATCACCACCAATCAGAACTCGTAATGGGTGGCTGACGTTATCTTCTCTCGAGCCCCTGCCTTTCATGTACTTTGTCTTTGACACATTGATGTCTAGTCCGATCCGCTTGACCTCAGCTTTTAGTCCGATGTACGTATTCTCCATCTTCTCAAAGTTGCGTGCTATAATATCAATATCATCAGCGAAACCAAGTAGCTGGACGGATATTCTGAAAATCGTGCCACTTGTGTCTATCCTCGCTCTTCTTATCACACCCTCCAAAGCAATGTTGAATAGCAGACACGAAAGGCCGTCACCTTGCCGTAGCCCTCTGCGAGTTTCGATGGGACTCGAGTTTATCCCCGATACTCGAACAACGCACATCACTCGATCCATCGTAACCTTGACCAATTGTATCAGTTTGTCCGGGAATCCGTAGTCGTGCATGATTTTCCATAGCTGTTCTCGATCGATTGTGTCGTAGGCTGATTTGAAATCGATGAATAAGTGATGTGTGGGCACATTGTATTCGTGGCACTTTTGCAACACCTGGCGGATGGCGAACACTTGGTCCGTGGTAGCGCGTTCGCCCATAAATCCTGTCTGATATTGTCCCACGAATTCGTTTGCAATCGGTGAAAGTCGACGGTATGAGATTTAGGAGAGTACCTTGTAGGCGGCGTTCAGCAGAGTTATCGCGCGGTAATTGCAGCAATCCAGCTTATCGCCCTTTTTGTAGATGGGACACACGATTCCTTCCATCCATTCCTCCGGTAAAATCTCGTCCTCCCTGATCTTGGTAACGACCCATTGCAGTGCTTTCACTAGTGCATTACCACCGTGTTTTAGTAGCTCGCTTGGTAGTTGGTCAACGCCAGCGTCCTTATAATTTTTCAACCGGATTACCACCTCCTCCACTTCTTGGAGGTCTGGGACCGGTAGTCTATCGTCCTCCGCACGCGTTCCCAAGTTTGTTACCGCGCCCGCTACTTTCGTATTCCGCCACACCTCCATTGAGGTGCTCGTCGGAATACTGCCGCCACCTCTCGATCACCTCACAGTCCTTCGTGAGAAGATTCCCGTTGGTATCCTTGCACATATCGGCCTGTGGCACATGGCCTCTGCGCGAACGGTTCACCTTCTCGTAGAACTTCCTTGTGTCATTAGCACGGAACAGCTGTTCCATCGCTTCGCGATGTCGGTCTTTCTGTTGGCGCTTTTTTCTACGGGATACCGAGTTTAGTCTGTTCCGCGCCTGTCTGTATCGCTACTCGTTTGCTCTCGTCCGGTGTTGCAGCTTGCTCGCCTAAGCTGCATTCTTCTCGGCCACTAACTATTCACATTCGTCGTCGAACCTATGGCAGAACGGATGTCTCTCCAGCCATCTTCAAGAGTAGCTGCACCAAGCTGCTCTTCCGTTGGTAGTGCCACTGCCAACTGCTGCGCGTAATCTTGGGCTACTCCAGCATCCCGGAGCCGCGCGATGTTAAACCGCGACGTTCGGTTTCGACGTTGGGTAGCCACCGTCGAAAGTTTTGAGCGCATGCATACAGCAACCAAGTAGAGGTTCGAATCTATATTCGCACTGCGGTAGGTGCGAACATTGTTGATGTCCGAGAAAAATTTTCCGTCGATCAAAACGTGGTCGATTTGGTTATCGGTCTAATGGTCAGGTGATCTCCAGGTAGCTTTGTGGATATCCTTGCGGGGAAAGAAGGTGCTTCTCACTACCATTCCTCGGGAGGCCGCAAAGTTGACACACCGTTGGCCGTTGTTATTTGATGCGGCATGCAGGCTGTTCGGCCCGATTACCGGTCGGTACATTGCCTTCCTTCCTACCTGGGCATTCATGTCACCGATGACAATTTTTACGTCTCTGCGTGGGCAGTCGTCATAGGCTTGTTCCAGCTGCACGTAGAACGCTTCTTTCTCGTCATCGGGTCTCCCTTCATGCGGGCAGTGCACGTTGATGATGCTGTAATTGAAAAACGGCCTTTAATTCTCAACCCACACATCCTAGCGCAGAGATGTCCATCTCCTGTGTGTGACGAAGAGCAAGAAAAATTTCTCCCCTCGCACTGACTCTTCTGAGCTCTTCTCTTTCATATATATATACACCACTGTTGTATAAAGTGTGCACGCATTATGAGTGCGTTTGTTTATTTCCTTTTACCTCCTCCACTGAATCGCACCAAAGTGCTAGAGCATTAGCTAATAAATTCTCTGAGGTGGATGCAGATACTTTCACAGAGGTGTACACGCCGGTGAGCACTCTGCTGTATGGTTTTCGTAGATGAAGCGTGGACACGCAAAATCAGCAAAATAAATCAATTTATCGTTAAATTTTCGGTTTTCATTGCAAATTTTTCATAACAAGGCCAGATCTACTCTCTATTAATTGAAGTTCACAGAAGTGTTCGCTCACCATCACGCGCCAGTGATCACTTGGGTGTATTTAGGCGAGAGCACGTAAGAGCGAATGTTATTCTCTCGCACCAGCTTCTTTCAACACAAGCACGCACTCAAAGTCTGTCTGTCTGTCTGGACAATGAGAAGAAGTGCGCTTTCCTCTTTGTGTGGAGCGGAGCAAATGTATCCGAAGTGTTTAATTGAAACCTGCGCCCTGGTGTATCACTCTAGTGAAATGCCATCTCTGTCCTACCGTTGATCGGCTGCCACCCAATCACTCGCTGACGCATCAGGCCCAGCTCTATAGAGCCAGTTCCCAGCTCGTTCGTTGTGCCACAGCTTTGGTAGAAGGTAGCCGCTCGATGTCCGCTTTTCCACACCTTCTGTCCCATCCAACAAAGCTCCTGCAGCGCTACGACCTCGAAGCTTAGTTCGTCGTATATTATCCTGTCACAGCCTGCGAAACCTAGCGACTTGCAGTTCCATGTTCCAAGTTTCCAATCGTAGTCCTTATTTCGTCGCGTGGGTCTATGCCGATTGTTCCGGGTTGTATTCTCTCCTGTATAATCTGCAATAAATATTTTACGGGTGGCTTATTAGGCCTACGCCAAGCCCCTGTCTCGCCGGAGGATCATCGTGCTTGCTCTGTTTAACGTCCCAACTAGCACTAGGACGAACCCGTTGGACAGGAACAATAACCTTGACGATGACCTTGCTTGCCATAATCACGACATTTGTGGTCACGAAATCGACAGTCCTTGTTGAAGTGCATTCCACCACAGGACCAGCAGGGCGTTCGTAGTAACTGTTCACGAACTGTTACCGCATCTACTAGATTGACGTGCTGGATTCGGCAAACGTTTGTTGTGTGCTACCTAATTAAATGATGACGATTTCTCCACTAGTACAGTATCCTGCTTCAGATACACTATACTGTTGCATTGCTCAACGATTTGCTGAAGGGTAATGTCTGCTGCTTCATTGAGCGTGTTGATTAACCTCTGAACAGCGCTTTCAGTTTTTCGACGGTTTCCCAAAACGTGTACTTACGAGCATGTTTTGGAAGAATGAAACTGTTGTTACGCTCGTGGTTTTGTGGGCTCGTTTTTCTAAGTAAAAGTCGTACCTTTGCTGCGTTTGCTAACTTACCCGCATCCCGCATCAAAAAGATCGCGAAAACCATGCGTCGAATGTGTGCCCATTGTCTTTGTCATACACGAATTGCGCCATGTTTGACCTTGAAAGGGAATCGAGTATAACCTCATCTAAGGACAAACTGAGCAATTCCAGGAATGAGTAGACGAAAAAGTGACAAAATCGGAATCGACCTTCTCTGATTTCGATGAAACTTTGCACATGGCTTCAGTATGACAAACCAGTTTTGAACCGATGGTGAGGTCAACCCGACTCACGACTGATTTTTAAAAAGGGTGTATGTATTTTTGCATTTCACCAAAATTGTCTTTTTTCAAATCGTTGTAACTCGGAAACCGTTCATTGTACAAAAATGGCGTTCGGGAAGAAGTTGTAGGGAATCGATTGGGCACTCTAAAAAAATATACACTGAAAAAAATTTTGATTTCTTTTTCAATAGTTACAAAATAATCCGAAAAAGTTAAATAAAAAAAGCATGGTTTTGATTTTTTCGATCATTTCTATTTTAAAGCTGTTATTAAAACCTACAGATTGCTGGCTATCCCATCCGTGCCTTTTGAGAAATGAAGAAGTTACAGCTAAAAGAATTTACAGATATATTCGATATTTCAAGTTCTCGTTGAAAGATAATTATTTAAACAGTAGAATATCATTCTACTGATTAAAGGCAATAAATTTGTTCATGATATCCCTTCTTCTAAAAGTAGCTGTTGTTGAGATACTTGGATATTTAATTATAACACCATTTTTTATATTTCCATGAATTGTTTATTTGCTTGCTATATCTACAGTTATTACATGTACATGAATAATTCTTAATTATATACAAGATTTTATTTATGTCTGACGGAGGTGCCTCGCAGTACAAAAACAGAAAAAAAATAATTAAAACAAAAATTATCAAAAAAAAAAATCATGCTTTTTACCTTTTCTTATAATTTTCCGAGGCCCGGAAGTACCGAGTTTCAAGTTCGTTATGTCAAAAAAATTTGTTTTTTGACAGTATCTGTCACACTTGACCTTGAAAACAGAATATGTTTCTGTACTTAGATTCCGCACGGTGATAGCTATCCAACAAGCCATAGATTGTTAAAATCCATCCATTTTCAACGGAGATATCGACATTTTTGTGTAAGCGACTTTTTCCCCTATTCCAGCAGTAGGAGTTTTGAGCGCAGTATGACAAAGCAATGCACAGTGGGGAAAAAACGATCAAAAACGCGACTTTGCTCAGTAATTTTATAAAAACTTGAGCAAACATTTTCAAAATTAGTATTTCTTATGCAAATTTTTCTGTAGAATCGATTTATGATAGTTAGAAGATCCGCAAAATTCATGCCCGCATGAATTCATTTGTAATCCTATTTTCAAGTCTTTCTTCGTAATATCAATCGATTTTTATCAACCGCAATCAGCTGGCTTTCGGTATGCGAAAGAAAATTTAACCAGAAATACGACTTTTGATATAAATTAGGGGTAAAACGGGTTAAACAGGCTAGTACTGTCATTCTCATTGTGTTTAATTGGATCACAGATGTTTTGCACGAAAAGAAATGGGGTAAAACGGTTCAACGAGTTTTCTGCTGTCAATATAACTATATGCAATCGATTTGTTAGACTTTTTTACATCGGAAACACTCTATTCGCTCTTCTGCAAGTTCTTCGGTTTCATGTTATATAGTTAAGCTTGAATACAATGCTTATACTGCTAGGGAACTTGGGGTAAAATGAACATGATAGCGTTTCGTGCGGTCCTTCTAAATACATGGAATCGATTTTACTGACCATTTTACACCAAAAAAGTGCTTTATGGTCAGCTGTATCTTACCTCCAAAAAAAATCGTCACGTTTTTGGTCCATTTTTCCCCACTGTGCAATGCTTGGGAGCAAGGTGAAACACGATTTTTATACTGTTACATACAATTGTTTCTAAGTACCGAAAAAAAGTGTCCTTTTCCATGACATTTGGCTCGGACCGATTTTAGCGGTTCGTTTTTACAACATAATCGTTCAAATGTTCGAATGTAAACCAGATGATATCAGCATTTTCGAGTTGAAAGTAATTCCATAATTATATTGATTTAAACTACTCACAGCAATAAATGCTGGAAGAACATAACAACCATATACCATTCGAATCAATTCGTCGAGATCAGCAAATGCGTGTGTGATAAATAATTTCACTCAATTTTTTCGGAGATGGCTAAACCGTTTTCTACAAACTCAGATTCATACGAAAAGTCGTATGCTCCCAAACAAGATTCCTGAAAGGTGAACCGAAATTAAAATAATGCAATTCATTTTTCTCGCAGATGGCTGAACCGATTTAAGATTCAAATGAAATCTAAGAAACATCTATTCAAATGAGAGGTCTTAAAATCCTATAAAACATCTTACTTTTTAGTCAGATCCGACTTCTGGAAGTACCATAAATAATGATGAAAAACTCTAAAGTGGAACTTACTTCGATATCTCATGGAATGTTCAATCGATTGTCACACGTTGAGATTGAAATTCGATACGATTTCGACATTACAGGGTAATGAGTGATTTAAATCTCAATTTGCCGTTTAAAACGACGATAATTAAAATAATGTCATGAGAACTAAAACACCTAAGAATATCCATGCAAAAAAACACATGCGGATTGATAAAAAAAGGTATCATCTCACTGCTAGGTGGATTAATCACGTTTTTTATTTAACTTTTTTTTAATTATTTTGTAATTATTGTGCCCAATCGATTCCCTACAACTTCTTCCTGAACGCCATTTTTTTTTTACAATTAACGGTTTCCGAGTTACAACGGTTTGAAAAAGGCAATTTTCGCGATATGCAAAAATATATACGCCCTTTTTAAAAATCAGTCGTGAGTCGGATCGACCTCTCCATCGGTTCAAAACTTATGGTTTGCCATGCTGAAGCCATGTGCAAAGTTTCATCCAAATCGGAGAAGGTCGAGTCTGAATATCTGCTAATCATTTCAGGAATTGCTCAACTCTTTAAGGCTTAGCGGCCAACTGCTGTGACATTTGTCTCAACAGAGCCTGCAAGATTTGGAAATTTGTTGAAGGCACTACACAGATTTTTTTCGGAAATACATCGATCAACAGCAACATATATAAAAGAATTTAAAAAAAACATTCATTTTATTTGTGGTAGTTGATACTATGTTTGGAACTATAAGAAAAAGAAATCGAGTCCGTTTTCATGTTGACTGTGCTAAAAAGTTAGGGAAAGAGCAGATAAATACTTTTATGGCATAATACAAACTCAAAACAAATTAGTGATTCCAGATTTCTCGGTTAATTTTACAAAAGGGCGTATAAGCAAGTGACAGTTTCTCTTTGTTTACTCTCTCTTCTATTAATTACCAAGCGGTTTCCACGTTTATCACTCACTCTTTGCATGAAATGATACCCGAAACTGTCGACTTTCAAACAGAACTGTGAAATCCAAGAAAATTTTTCTAATCACATCACAATAATCGAAAGAGAGAGTGATTAAAGAAAAACTGTCACTTGATTATACGCCCTTTTGGAAAATTGACCGAGATTTTTTTAAATCGTATTGGTCAATTCACAGCAAAATTAAAATGGTTGCTTTTAGGTGGATAAGTTTTTTTCACGATTATATCGATCCTATAATTTCTGTCGACATAATCATATCCAAATATTACAATCGGCCACATCTAGCAGATTGTAGTAAAAATTCTTAGTTCGATTTTCGAATCCTTGAAATATATTGCAACTCGCACCGACAGAGAAGATTCTACTCTCAGGAAACATTACACCCCGTGTCAGTTAGCCCGCGTCAATCAGTCAAATGTCATTAAAAAGCACTTTCGGAAACAACAATGTTTCATTTGATATACAGCCAAAAAAAATTGTAATGTATCAGAAAAGTTTGCGATAAAAAGAAACGAATGAAAAGCAATAGAGGTCCGACCTAGTCTGAAGCACGAATGGCGAAGAGAGATAGTTTGTACAGAGATTATAATTATTATAAAAATGCTTGAATGCAACGCTACGGAAAAATGTCGATACCGGGACAGGGCTTACAGCCGGGCAGCCAAACCTTAGTAGAACAATTGTGTACATAAAAAAAAAAATCAGCTGTAATCAAATGGTAGGAAAATTTTGAGCTTTCACGACTCACAAATTGACACTTTTCGAAAAAATAAATTTCATCAACCGAACTTCTTCCAAATTTTCCCTACTTTGAAGCAAAAACAATTAACGATCATCTTGAAATTAATTGGTCTAACGAAACAATCCTTTTTCTAGTGAATCCAGTCAGTACATAGTAGTGAAATGTTATTTTTATCCGGATATATCATATAAAATACGCTGCGAAAATATATGAAAAAAAAATTAAAATAATCTAAAAGTTGTGAAAATAATAAAAATTTTAACACAAGGCGGGTCAGGGTTTCAGCTGCAAGTAAACAATAATCCGACGAATGTGTGCGTGCACAAACTGCATTTGGAAGTATCGAAATAAATAGCTCTTAGTCAACACACGGAAGCAACAATCGATGGAAGCGGCTTTTTCCAGTAACAAATCAAACAACAACAACAAAAAATGATACCGAATTTTGACTGCGCTTTGCTTCAACTTCTTCTTGTACAGAAAATTAAAAATATAGTCAAAGCTGTAAAAAAAAACCCCTAGCAAATAGTAAACACCCAGTTGATTTTTGTTAAACCTTATACATATGCTCTGTTCAATTAGGATGCGAAATGAAAAAAAACAACCGACGATCGAATGAGTTCAAAGGGATGGAGGGGGGGGGGGGGGGGGGATCACAACTCCCGGAGGATTACGAAGAGTCCGAAGCCGACGCCAGCCGGAATTGTGCTGGCCGTGTTGTAGAATGACTGCGTAGTTAGAATTTCTGCATTGTTTGTACATTTATTGGATTCTCTAAGAAATAAATTTTAATAAATCGAAATTCTCGTTGTACATATGAATCTGAATACTGCAAAAAAAAAATAAAAATAAAATAAAGCAGAAATAACGAAACGAGCTGGCGCACGTCACAGTAAATTATTTATTAAACAAACTCTAAGCCAATCGAGAGAAAATGATCGAATCAAAATCTACTCCAAAAGCAAACATTTGATTATTAGTCACGTCTATTGTAGTATCGAAAATGATGGCAAAACAAATAATAAAAAAATTCAAATCTTGATTTGTGCGTTTTTTTCTCTTTCCGAAGTCTACCGACATATGTGTTCCGAAATCAAAGTTTTGAACTGACTAGTTAAACTTTTGGATAGTTTCAAATCAGTTAGACCATAAATTTTGGATGCCAAAAATCATGATGCGATTTCGCTAAAATTCGAACAAACTACATCAAACTTTCACTCGATTCTAGCGTATATAGCGATCATCCAACATTCAAAGCTGTAAGCTTACTACTGTATATCCGTTTGTGCCGCGCGAGTGCCTGCCTGCTGGGTGGCGTAGAATTTTCTTTTCGAATTCTAAATCCATTCAAATTGAGAGTTTATACAATTTATACGCTTCAGCGATAACTGCTTTGTTCCACGAAGCGATATTTCCACTCCTGCCATTTAGAGCCAAGCAGCCAACGCCAACGAACCATAACTCTTCCGCGCGCCCCGCCGAGGACGGAGTGACGGAGTACGTAACCGTGCGGAGAAGGGGAGACTGAAAAAAGCCTTCTTCCAGTGTCACTTTACTTGTCGATTTCACACTAACCGCGGTACTCCGGGCGGCGTCAGGGGGTAAAAGCATGTTTCAAAGTTCGACCGCAGGCACTTTTTCAAATGATAACCATCCGTCGAAGTCAAAGCCGAAACCGAAACCGAACTCGGGGGAGCCTCGGATCGAAGAAAAGCTCCAACCGGCGAAGATTTATTGATAATTTAATACCGCAAAACGAGTTGCGAATAAATTTACGCTGGCTTCTTCCTGTCCTGTCGGAGTGTTCCGAGGGGATGCCTCACATGGAAAGGCCCACCAGGAACTGTCGAATTCTACTATTCCTACTTGGGAGTCCCGAAAACTGGACCGGAGACCGGAGTCTTGTGGCAGTCGGTAGAAATTGGCGAAGTACAACATGGAAATGTTATTTCAGCACAATAGAAGAATAAGTATACTTTTTTATGGACGGTTTTTACCCCGTTAGAGTGTGAAAGAAAGGCGACGTGGTGGAGCGAGGGACCGAGACACGCCTGAAACGAGTAGAATAAAATCACATTTTATCAATGGTACTAAATTTTGTGCTGCGGATTTTCCCGAGTGATCTTTATAGACTCCTTTATGTGTGCTTTTTGCTTTGCGAGATTTAACTACTGTTAAGTGGGGTTGGTAGAAATGTGTAATTGACAGAGTTTCGTGGAGGATACGGAGTCTCTTTTAGCATGATTCTATGGATTACTTTAATAACAGGATGAAGCTATTCTAAGAAAAATCTATCTGACGTCATCAATAGTAGGATAAGAATTTTGTGCCTAAGTTAATAAAAGTGAATAATGAGAAAGTTTCTAATAATAGCCGATACCATTCACCGCGAAATTAACGAAGGAAGTCCTTCCGGAACTGACACTGATACCCGTCCACTAATCATAACTGGTGCTACGGCCCCCGATCTACTCGACTTGTAGCTAACGGCTAATGTAGATTGTCGGAGCGTGCCAATCGGAAGCCATCATCCAACCAAAATCGTTGGACTGTTCCCGGTGTATTATACGGCCTTTTGCGTATATACGATCGAAAAAGGTTAGAAAGTTAGAAAACTGGTAACACTGTTTATCTGAAGTATAATTAAACAGACGGCTGGACCGCCACTTGTTTTTGAATCCTCAATCTGGTTAGTTGTTTCTTCCTGTGCTCCGAAAGTTCCATAGAATCAACGGTTCGCTTTTCTTCATTTGAGTTGAGTCCTTGAACTTATCTCTTTTATACCTGGAAGTAAGTATTATAAAGGAAATACTAAACCCGGCATTCTCGAGGACAATTCGAAAACGGTTTTTGGAAGCGCCGGTTCCTGAAGATCCTGCATCATCGGGGAACTTTCCATCAGTTTAGGGTAGATACAACGTCGAGGAAGAATATTCCCCACACACCGATACTACTGGTACGCTACGAAAAACACACACGGATGAGCACCGAGTTTGATCCGACGATTCCGATTGGAACGTTGCTTTGGGTTCACTGGCTTCCACACGACTCGAAACCGGTGTTGTGGCGACTACTTGACTAATCTCCGACGTTGGATCTACTCTTAACTGACGGAGAGTTCCACGATGACACACGCTCTTCCGGAACCGGTGCTTCCGGAAACCGTCTACGAATTGACCTAGATAATGTCGGAAATAGTCCAAGGATTTTTGTTGGAGGATGGCTTCCGATTGACTGGCGCTCCGACGATTTTAACTACACTACACCGATAGAGAGTTTGCAGGCGGAGGAAGTTCTCTCGAACCGACGCTTATTCGCAGATTCCTTTTCAGCTTTCGCTGCAACTCTGACTGTATTAGCCATACTTGATTACCGTATTCCATAGTCACCATGATTACCGCATTCTTCTTGTCTTCATCACCAAACATTTCCTCGGTAATGTTTTCGACTCGTGAAGCCGGCGTTATTCTAAGGACATTTGCCAATTCGGGGCAGACGAATACCACGTTCTGAGTAGTTTGCTCTACATTGCCACATTGTGTACAAAAATACGAAAACGTTTTAAGACCGGATCTGTCTGGGATAAAAGTTTATCTTCCCTTATTTACTGTTAATTCACGTCGACACATTTGGAATGAGCGCTGAAGCTGTGTGGTGGTGATTAGACTCTTTTCTGTTTTCGGGAATGGGTCTGATTTCCAAACAAATTATTTAATAAAAGTATGAAATATATTTTCATGAGACTATTATGATGGAAGAGAAAGGCATTATCACACCATTATGTGGATTAAGAAGGGTTTTTTTCTTTTTGGAAGCGTTTTGGACAAAAGCGTTCATTGTCCGATGGTGACTTCGCCTTGGCTCTCTTGGCCAATGATATTGATGGTGGAGCCTTTGGTGTTGATTTTTCCGGTCTTCCACGTTTTTCTTAAACGGTCCATCTGCTGTATCAGGCACAAATCTCCAAATATCAAGGGGAACGTGCCATTTGAGCCAATTTGTTCTGATTCCTGTGTTGATTTTCGCGCAATTAAAATTTGTCTGAACGCAGCAAAAAGTACAAGCGTCTGTTTGCTTCGGTCTTCGGCACAAAAAGAACGTGCTGCTATTACACATACACATGACATTTGTCGAAATGACGCTATCTGCTTTTTTCAAAAGTTACGGTGGGGTGCCGGCAACTGAACATCTTCCTCTATACTTGAAACCAAATCTACGGATTTCACCACAGGGAAAAGCGACATCACTGGTACTCTCCCAAATTCTATGCCGTTGACTTTTACCGATTGCAAAAGATTTCGTGGGAGAGGATTCATGGACGAACGAGCTACCACAGATCAAGTGTTCGCCATTCACCAGATATTGCAAAAGTGCCGCGAATACAATGCACCAACACCAAAACTGCCTACTACACAATTGAAATCAGCTATGGAAATTCATGCACGGCCAAGGATTTCCGGACGAATTTATACGGTTGAACAAGGCTATGATGGATTGAGTGATGTGCATTGTTCGAGTATCGGGAATGAATTCGAGTCTCTTTGGACTATGCGGAAGATTATGGGATGGTCTTTCGAGTCTGCTATTCCACATTGCTAAGAAGAATGTAATAAGCAGAGCGGGAATTGACACGACTTGTACAATTTCCAGAATGTCCATCTAGCTACTTGGTATCGCTGATGCACGCAACTTTGTGAAGGTGTGAAAGTAATTGTGTTGAACACCGCACGGCTAGCTCACCTCTTATTTTGTCTCAGGGTCGGCCACGTACTCGAGAGAACTCAGAACACCATACTCACCCGGGATTTTGTCTTTAAGAGATCACGCGCTGAACAATAGTAGACCATCCAAATCAAAGGAATTGACTCTCTTAGATTTTTTTAAGAAAAAGAATACTGAATCATTTTTACAATTTTATTGAATGGCCAAATTTCACTGTTGCGGCGCCGATCGTTGACCGTTGGGGCCCTTGCTGGTCTTCCCGAAGTGTAGATCAAGGAAAGGAGAGATAGAGAGAGTAGCATACCTCGTTACTGCTGGTTTCTTCGTTGACTCGCAGGTGTCATTGGTGACGGTAATTCCAGAGAGTGTCCGGGTTGACTGTTTGTCTCGGGGTCTGGGTTCCGAGAATACCAGCTGAATGCACGTGGGGACTCTAAGTCAGGCGGTGGGTGGGTTTAGCCAATTTCGCCAGTTCGGTGTCCAGAAATACTAGCCAGCTGCTCGGCACGTGGTAACTTGAATACTGGCAGTGGTTTAGACCCACTCGCGGGTCCGGAGAACGTCGAACGTGGTTTCGGGAGGATATTCGAATAGGACGTCGACAAACGGCCCAGCAGGTTCCGAAGTGTCCACACGACGCAAGACGAAATCCAAAATTTTGTGATTACACGAGATGTGTGGCTTTCCTACAGCCCTTTCACTTACTAGGGTTTGTCAGGCTTCTCATTAAATCAAACTTCTCGCTATTCCTGACGCTCACAGACTGGTCCCGAGTCTTCCAGCTTATCCTTCATATCACCTATCTCTCTCTTTTTTTAGTTCTCTCTCTCTCTCTCTCTCTATCCTTAATTCCGGGAACAGTGGCTCTGCTGATAATTTATCCTCTCCATCCTATCGTCGAATCGGTTAGTAGGCTTTATCGGTTGAAAACATTTAGGGTAACCACCTATAACTATTGCGTATTCATTATCTACCTAGATTGTCACCGTTCAGGAAGAAACGACTGCGTCGTTGGGATAGGCTACCGTTCCAGATGGGAACTGGTGCTAGGCCCTAACGCCTGGTATGGACGTTCTTGGGTGGGTACTAAAGACCTCTTTTACCTCCAACGTATTCATCTAGCAGGATATTCGAAGCTCCCTGAATGCTGACAAACTAGGCAGATTTCAATAGAACTCATCGTAGTTCATCGGTTTTTTTTATGTTAGTTCGGGCTGATATTGAACTTATTCTATGTTAAACAAAAAATACAAATATAATTGAAGAAAACTTTATAAGCTAACAACAATGAAAGAGAGTCAAAAGAAAAAATAGCAAAAATTTACATTATCTTAAAATCTAAAGCAAAATCTTATTGTCTATTCTCATATATACAAATTTGGATGGAATTTTATTGTTGCGAAAATTGTTCGGTAACAGGTGGAAGAAACGTATATTGGATAAAAAACGTGTTTAATCCACCTAGCAGTGAGATGATACCTATTTTTATCAATCCGCATGTGTTTTTTGCATGAATATTCTTCGGTGTTTAAGTTTTCATGACATTATTTTAATGACCCTCGTTTTAAGCGACAATTTGAGATTTTAATCACTCATTACTCTGTAATGTCGAAACTGCAAATCGGATCGAATTTGAATCTAGAAGTGTGATAATCGATTAAACATGCCATGATATGTAAGTTCCACTCTAGAGTTTACGGTAATTTAAGGTACTTCCAGAGCCGGTATTCAGGAACCAGCATAACCCAAACCGATTCGTATGGCCATATGACGAATAAATTACAACAGTTTTGAGTTCAACTTTGAAGCTTTTCGGGATTGTCATCTTCTATATCGGTTTGAATTTTAAAAATTCATCATCATGTAATTCGAGAACCGGAAGTCATAATTGGATAAAATAATTAATTTTTGTATATAAGTTTGTTTTAATTAAAATTTTTGTTTCTGAAATTTGATTAGGCTTTTTTTGAGAAAACGATTGAGCTTTGAGAAACGATTTTATACTGGAACCGGAATTCTAAAAGCGGTATGGCCGAAGTCAGATAAATTCACCTGAGTAGCTGTACACTTTACATTTGTTTCAAAACATTTGAAAATCAGTTAAGACATCTTTGAGAGATCATAGCACGAATTAAATTTTTAGGTGCCTTCTGATCGACAACTGAATACCACTAAAACTGAAAAAAGTTAATTTTTTTTATCGACTATCCAAATCTGCTAACCCGATAAACCTGATTAAATTATGTGGAATAGACATTTTTATACAATCCCCGAAACCGGAAGTTGGATCTGACAGAAAAGCAAGATGTTTTATAGAACTTTGAAACTTTTCATTTGAATCTTAGATGATTCTTAGATTTCATTTGCATCTTAGATCGGTTCAGCCATCTTCAAGAAAAATGAGTTACACAATTTTGATTTCGTTTCACATATCATCCTGTAGTTCCGAAACCAGAGGTCGGAACCAAACATAATGCAGGAACTTTGTTTGGGAGCATACGACTTTTCGTATGAATCTGAATTTGTAGAAAAGAAATTTTCCGAGAAAATTAATTGAAGTTATTTGTCACACACGCATTTGCTGATCTCGACGAACTGATTCGAATGGTATATGGATGTTATGTTGTTCCAGCATTTATTGCTGTAAGTAGTTTAAAACAAAATAATTAAAAAAAAATCTGCCATCATCTGGTTTATATATGTCATATTCGAACGATTATGTTGCCAAAAACGAGCCGTGCCAAAATCGGTACGAGGCTAAATGTCATGAAAAAGAATGCTGTACACAATCCTTTTGGTTCTTAGAAACAATTGTATGTAACAGTATAAAAAATCGTGTTTTCCGTTGCTCCCAAGCATTTCTTTGTCATACAGCGCTCAAAACTCCTACTGCTGGAATAGGGGGAAAAGTCGCTTACAGAAAAATTTCGATATCTCCGTTAAAAATGGACGGATTTTAACAATCTATGGCTTGTTGGATAGGTATTACCGTGCGGAATCTAAGTCTGAAAACATATTCTGTTTTCAAGGTCAATTGTGACAGATACTGTCAAAAAACTGAAAATTTTGACATAAAACTTTGTATAACTCAAAAAGTAAACATCCGATCTCAAAACCATTCAATAGCGTTTTGGGTGACGGGGAGACCTTTCATTTGCGACTAGTTTGATGAAAATCGGTCCAGCCATCTCTGAGATCTCGACCTCTTAGTTGACAACACACATACGGACACACATACACACACACACACACACACACACAGACATTTGCTCAGTTCGTCGAGCTGAATCGATTGGTATATGTCATTCGGCCCTCCGGGCCTCGGAAAAATTTTCGAAAGTTTGAGCGAATTCTATACCTATTTTTTATATATATAAAAATAGGTAAAACTGAAGCCAGGCTCACTGATGACTGCCGATAATAACACCAGCGAAGAAATTCAAAGACGCATGTTGTCAGGAAATCGTGCAAACCTTGGATTTCGTATGACGCTTCGATCGAGCAAAATTCGTCGTCGTACGAAGTTAACTATCTACAAAACTTTGATTAGACTGAGAATCCTCTCCGCGTACAAATCCTGGACAATCCTTGTAGAGGACCAACGTGCACTTGGTGTTTCCGAACGGAAGAGGTTACGAACCATCTAAGGCGGAGTGCGGATGGAAAACGGCTTGTGGATAACTTAGGAGGTGGTTTAAACGACCAAGATCGGGTGGTTACGGTGGGCCGGAAGTGTTGATCATGGATCCATCAAGTTGAGAACGACCTGCAGACTATTCACAGCTACCGAGGTTGGCAGCGAATAGCCATGAATCGAGTTGAATGGAGAGGCCCGTGTGGCAAACGACTAAAAGAGTTAAAGTAAGTTTCTCTGTCCTTTCCCGGATAAGTTCAAAACTAGATGATAACTAAGCTGGAATGTACAATTTCCGATTTAAAAGAACTTTGAGACAGAAAAATCGGAGCCGAAGAAGTTAAGACATTGTGGTGGGAAATGGTGACGATCACCAGTGAAGTCATTGAAATTTGCCATCAGGTTTGAAATTGTAAAGCTTTGGACAAATCATGTATCTGCAGAAAATACAATGAGCAAGTGCACGTTGCTAGAAACTGCAAGACAAAATCATCCATACGAAAATTGGCTTCTGATGTTTTTAACAAAAGAAGAACATTGCGGGTCAGGAGTAATGGAGATTATCCAGAGACATTTCACAGCTCCTGTTGTGACAGTCCAAAACAAAATCAATGGGCAAACACGGTATCCGGTTGGTAATTCAAGAGTAACAAAGTTATCCAAGTTATGAGTAGATTTCCTATCCAAGAAGTGGTAGACTCTGAAGCACTGTAACGGGATGCACGACGTACTCACAGAGAAGTTGATCGGTAGAAGACCAATAATATTCTGAGAAAACTTCAATGCGTGGCCAGTTGAATGAGGAAGCTGACTGACCAACGAAAAAGGGTTGCAACTTGTTGAAGATGATGGCGGTAAGCTAGAATTTAAGCCGGGTAATGGAAGAACAGTTAGTGCTCTTCACCGGGACGACAGGGAGTCAATTATCGACAGCAGTGAGTAACTGGGGAATTGGTGGGGCCCGATCACACATCAGTTTGGAGTGGGATTCTGATAAGTTCTGATGGTAAGAAGAGGGATTCAAAGCACTTCGAGCAGACAATTGTGTTACGATTCTGGATGTCGATTAAATAACGGAAACACTATCTAGGGCATGCGACGCAACGATGCCGCTTGCATGTTGGGCAAAGGTCTTTCCGTTTTCAATATCTAAATATGACAGGGAAAATAGAGAATATTGTAGTTCTCCGTGAAGCTAGAGTGATTTTAAAAAAGGAGATAAAAACCACGGACGGACATTCCCCGCATCATGGTTGTATGAAGTGACCGCCTATATCGTACGATGATGAAGACGGAGACACCATTACAGATAGACAAATCTTCGACGACGAGCCGTTTTTAGTGGCAACTGGTTTGATTGTGGACAATGTTCCTGGTCGAGATGGGATTATGAAAATTGATTTGGAATCAGCGTAATGAACTTTATAGATATTTTCAGGATGATGCAGGAAAATTATTCGAAAGACGGCTACCTTTCGAAAAAGTGGAAGATGCAGAAACTTGTGCTAATGACTAGAACAGAGGTACCTCACAGTGGAAGAGATCATGTACAAGATTATCCTTAATAGGTTGAGGTGATTCACGGAGAGGAAGAGAGGGTTGTCGAAAAAGTAGTTCGTTTTTCGATGAACGCGATAAGGGCAGTCGTTGGAGTAGCAGAAACTACCTCCAAGAAGACGCTGCACATAATACTAGTTCCAGGTTATGTGAGCAGAATACTTAGGAACTATTTCTAGAATTGTCTTCTGGTCTTCTAAACTAGCTCGAGGGAGAAGTCTACCAAAGTAACGGCGGGTGCTCCACAAGGCTATTTATTCGGTCCCATGCTATGGAACAGGAAGTACAACGGTATAATGATACTGAAGCAGCTCAAAGGTGTGAAGATCGTCGGGTTCGCGGATGATATCGTCTCAATAAAAACTTGTGAAAATGGTAGAAAGGCTGCTGTCTGAGACTGTCGACTTAGTGGAAGCAGGGATGAACGAAGTCAAACTGCAGTTGATTCTCCTACAGAACGGAAGCGACGCTGGTCGGCAAATGCGAAGCTATTCATCGGCTGGGGGTTATCGCATCTAGAGGTGTAGATCATCGACCGGTTTAATTTCGGCGACCAGTCTACATACTGATCCTGCGAAAAGACATCTAAGATTATCAATAAACTTGCGGGGATCATGCCGGCTGTTGGTGGTCCAATGCGTTCTAGCCTTGCTAATCGCTCTGAATTGCGTGTTCCATCTCATTGCTCACCGAGTTTCGAGTGCGTACAAAACCGTTTCGTACATCCAGTGCAGAAGCTAATGAGAATGGACTCTATGGTTAACTAGCAGTCCGAGTTGGAGCTTGTAGAGATCCGAAGGTCAACCCACCGGTTCATTCCAAATGTGTCGACGTGGATGAAGGAATCAGGAATCAGAACATAATGACTCAGATGGCACGTTCCCCACGTTTATCGGAGATTTGTGCCTTGCCTTTGTATATGTCTTCTCATCATTTTCCTGATGTGAAGGGATATGGGAGAGGAGAGTTTAGGAGGGGAGTAAGACAACACGAAAACACAAATAATGTACAAAGCTTTTCTACACTCCCAGAGGGATGCGGAATGCTCTGCTGGTTAGAAAGCAGATTGAGACACCCAAATCGTAAAGAAAATTGGTGTTTCATCTTTGCTCGTAAAACACTTTCCAGAATGAAGTGAGTGCCTATTGGCACGAAAATAAAACTTAAAAAATAAGATTTAAAGCTTTACTTTATCAGATGACAGCTTGTGTCTTATGACAGGCGCTGTCACCTTGTGAAATCCAGTTGGACTTCAGGATCCTCCATCGAAGCGCCGGAATCGTCGGGTTATGGAAATTTAACCATTTTAAAACATCGATCGCCTTCAAGCTTTCCTTGCTATTCCAAGGAATACTAAACGAGATCTTATTTTGATGCAGGTTATAGGGTTCAATTACGAACCTGTTGAACCTTGCCTTCTCATTTATCATTTCCAACCTCTGAAGGAGCCAGACGGGACTGTCCTCGTTCTCAAGAGAGAACCAGACAGCACCGTATCGTAGCCAACAACCTGTGAAGTTGGGAGAATGAATGAAGAGGGCGGAGTTGAATAAAGGAGACCATTAAGATCACTTAGTAAATCGTCCTTCAAGTCCGAAGTAAACATTCCGTCCACTATTCGTACTTGAACGCGATTATCGACAGTAGAAGCTGAATTTTTCTCAGAGGAAGTATCTAGGCTGTCAGCTTTCAGACGATTCAACTTCTTCCTCATGGTTTTGTTCAAATCCTTTTTTTTCCGGCGCATCTTGCTATTCAGCATCGACGGTCGAAATATCAGATGACAGTAAATCCATTGAATCAGGATGATCTACAACAGGTGGAATCACATCATCAACCATTATCCCATCAGTACAAGTCTCTGCGATGCTCGCGCCGATTTTCACATATCTTGATTTGAATTAAAGCTCATATTATCTTTAAAGCTACTGTGAAATTTCATCCGGATCCGACATCCGGTTCCGCAGTTACAGGGTGATGAGTGTCAAAGTTTTCAAATCGCCATATAGAATGATAATATGTACCACACCAAAAGAAGAAAACAGATGCGTGCTTTGTTCTATTTCGTACACGCTATGAAGAAATCGAAACGGTTACGGATGTCTGCTACTAGTGTGTAATATTGGTAAAAGACGGTGCTGCGGTTGATAACAATTATATGATCAGTACGACCGAAAGAACAAATGAATGCCCATGAATTCAAATTTATTTGAAAAAAATATGAAATTTTCACATCCGGTAGTGCAGTAATACTGTGCCGGTGGTGTAGTGATGTCAATAATAATAATAAGTAATAATCCTACTGCATGTTTTATGCTGCTGATTCATGCTGTTTAGCTTGACTTACATATGCAGAAGTAACAAAAACGCAGGTTCGCTTCGTTTGTTAGATTTTGTTTAATTGATTTAATTGAAATAGAACATGGGGTAGCAAGTCTAGGTTTAACTTGGCTCAAAACTGTTCCGATTTTTAGGTAATATTTGTTGCTGGCAAACAAACCAACTTCGGCAGTACCGATCATCTGAATCCGGTTTCGGAAGAACTGGAAATGGTGATTAAAAATTGCAAAAGGGTCTCACTCACTTTCCGTCAAGATGGCCGAATCGATTTTCGCAAACTTATAGGTTCAAAGGATAAGTCTTACAGTTACATACGGAATTCCTTAGTTTGTTGTGGATACTTCTTCCGGTTCCGGAATTACAGGGTAAACAAAATTTGTAGAGTTTGTTGGATTAGGTCCGAACAAACTTTCCTATTTCTATTCAATGTACAGTTGTTTTAGCGAATCCTACAGTAATATATATGATGTTATAAGTAATATGAGAAAGGCATCATTACACAACTAGGTGGATTGAAACAGGTTTTCTTTTAATAGTGGCAGTTTTTACTTGTATCGATTCGACGGTTCTCCTTTGATTGGTGTGGGGAGGATTCACGTCATGCCTGAAAAGTAACGCATCAGAACCTTCGCACAAAACGGAATCTATAAATATGTATATGCTATGCCACATTTTGCAATTTAGTCGATTGTTGCCTGCGAACGACACAGGTAGCATGTCTAGTGAGTGGATGACAAAACTGCCCGAATCAGTGTCGGCGGAAAAGTAAAAGAGAAAAAGGATAGATTTGTGATCGATAAGATATGTGTGTTTCTGTTGAATTTGTTTCCGTTGATATAGGACTAAAAGTTAAGTCCCGAGACTAACAATGGAAACAACATTTTTCTTGCAAAATTTTTTTTATCAACATAATCACCTTTTAGGGTGATACAATGGTTCT
Organism: Malaya genurostris; assembly: GCF_030247185.1. Lineage (NCBI taxonomy): Eukaryota > Metazoa > Arthropoda > Insecta > Diptera > Culicidae > Malaya > Malaya genurostris. The sequence goes on along the minus strand of NC_080570.1, from coordinate 63,066,387 downwards.
AACGTTTTTCCAATTTTTCAATACCATGTTTATAAAAAAATCATCTTTCGCGTCTAAATAAGCTTCAGTTTCAGCGATGACCTCCTCATTTGAGCCAAATCTTTTTCCTTGGAGCATTTTTTTAAGATCAGCAAAGAGCCAGTAGTCACTGGGGGCTAAATCTGGCGAGTATAGGGGGTGGGGAAGCAGATCAAAGCCCAATTCGTTCAATTTCGCCATTGTTTTCATCGACTTGTGGCAGGGTACATTTTGTTCCATCGAAAGCAATCGCGGCACCCACTTGGACAAAACCTTTTTCATGCTCAATTTTTCATGAAGGATAGTAAATACACTTCCATATGATATCTGTGTCATCTCAGCAATCTCACGGAGCTTGACTTTACGATCTTTCATTATAATTTTTGTCACTTCACTCACATTTTCCGGTGTAACGGTTTCCACAGGTCTACCCGAGCGTTCCGCGTCATTTGTGTCGGTACGACCACGTTTAAACTCGGCGAACCACCGACAAATCGTTGCTTTTGATGGACAAGAGTCCGGATAACATTTTTCAATCCATTGCACAGTGGGGAAATATGGACCAAAAACGCGACGATTTTTTTGGAGACATGATACAGCTGACCACAAAGCACTTTTTTGTTGTAAAATGGTCAGTAAAATCGATTCCATGTATTTAGAAGGACCGCACGAAACGCTATCATGTTCATTTTACCCCAAGTTCCCTTTTTATACTGCATTGTATTCAAGCTTAACTATATAACATGAAACCGAAGAACTTGCAGAAGAGCGAATAGAGTGTTTCCGATGTAAAAAAGTCTAACAAATCGATTGCATATAGTTTTATTGACAGCAGAAAACTCGTTGCACCGTTTTACCCCATTTCTTTTCTAGTTATAATATTCAGTTGAATTATGATCTACAATCCAAAAGCAGATCCAATGCGATCTATCAATATTTATTCATAATACGTGCAAAGCATCGGTGATCCAATTAAACACAATGGGAATGACAGTACTAGCCTGTTTAACCCGTTTTACCCCAATTTATATCTAAAGTCGTATTTCTGGTTAAACTTTCATTCGCATACCGAAAGCAGGCTGATTGCGGTTAATGAAAATCGATTGATTTTACGAAGAAAGACCTGAAAATAGGATTACAAATAAATTCAATGACCGCACGAATCTTGTTATACCGTTTTACCCCAATTTATCTTTTAACTGAGTCATAAGATTTTGCTCCACATTGAATTCATTTGTAATCCAATTTTCAGGTCTTTTTTCGGAATATCAATCGATTTTCATTAACCGCAATCAGCCTGCTTTCGGTATGCGAATGAAAGTTTAACCAGAAATACGACTTTTGATATAAATTGGGGTAAAACGGGTTAAACAGGCTAGTACTGTCATTCCCATTGTGTTTAATTGGATCACCGATCCTTTGCACGTATTATGAACCAATATTGATAGATCGCATTGGATCTGCTTTTGAATTGTAGATCATATTTTAACTGAATATTATAACTAGAAAAGAAATGGGGTAAAACGGTGCAACGAGTTTTCTGCTATCAATAAAACTATATTCAATCGATTTGTTAGACTTTTTTACCTCCAAAAAAATTTTATAAAATAAATTAGGGTAAAAGGGGTTAAAAATTCTAGTACTGTCATTCCTTTCGTGTTTGATAGGATCACAGATGTTTTGTATGTAATATGAACCAACATTGATAGGGCATATTGGATCTTCTTCGGGATTATAAGTCTGAATTCAACATAAAATTATATTTGACGGAAAATTGGGATAAAACGATGTAGCACGAAGCATGCGATCATGAACACTATCTGTAAATTATTTTTTGAGGTTATATGCAAAACATAGAACTGTCTTGTTTAACCAAAATTGGTCCAAACACCGATCAGTAGAACTTTTTTTCTGTAAATTCACGGAAGAAGATGACTGGGGGTAAAACAGAATACAGTTGTTTGCGGTCAATCTTATTAAAAACAATCCATTTATCTAACTTATGAGCATGTCAGGAATACCTTCCGATTGGTGAAATTGATTTTTTTTCCTGAGTTTCACAGTTAGTTTTCAAAGTAAAGTCAGAAGAAAGAGGAATTGGAGCAAAACGGGCATGATAGTGAATTTTGCGGATCTTCTAACTATCATAAATCGATTCTACAGAAAAATTAGAATAAGAAATACGAATTTTGAAAATATTTGCTCATGTTTTTATAAAATTATTGAGCAAAGTCGCGTTTCCGATCGTTTTTTCCCCACTGTGCATTGTTTCGCTTGCACGGTGTTTTTACCCATTAAAAAACAATGTTTTATTAAAACACGAAACTCGGTTTTTTCCATTTTTTAAACAAACTACAAAACGACTTTACTCCAACCTCGATAACTCAGCTGTTTCTGGTTCGATCGACTTAAAATTTTGACCCGTTTCAAGCAAAGGTTAGTACTCTAGAAAGACGTGGTTACTGGTTTACAACGAGCGCCAACTCTGCTTTAGTCTCGGGACTTATTGATCCATGTGTTAAATGCCGTAGTGACCAGGTACAGCGGAGCATGTTTGGTTCCCATCCTAGTCAATTGGACTTTCTTTTCATATGTTTTCATATGCAGAACAGCTTAATTGGTAACACGATTCCCCCGGTTAGGAGTTAGTTACGGGTACAAGTTCCTGTGGTAACATTTTCGCTGTTTTCATTACATAATTGCATTCGCATGTCAATTTTCTAATCTATTCTCTTTCTTGGATACTGATCATATTTAAAAACTAGCTCAACTCTAGCCGGTTCTACGTCTTAACAAGGACTAAAACACAAACCGTTGACAAAACTTAGTTACATTCATTTGCTAGCTGGATAGATTTTCCGTCTTCTGCATACCGTGTTCACTTGAGTATATTAAATACCAATTAGCTGCCGATTTTTTTTTCTCCGCTAACTATCAGCACAAACTATCGGCGATAAATTTTAACGTGAGTACCCCTTACTTGACTATGGGACGCCCCTTCAAACACGGTAATTTGTTAATGGATTTGCCACATTTAACTTGATTCGAAAGAATTACTTCAATATTTTACATTTGCTCAGTTCGTCGAGCTGAATCGATTGGTATATGTTATTCGGCCCTCCGGGCCTCGGAAAAATTTTCTAAAGTTTGAGCGAATTCTGTACCTATTTTTTATATATATAAAAAAAGGGAAAACAAATGAACTATAATCATGTAACCTAATTGACATGGTCTGGTTGAGCAAAATATTCTGGTCTAAAGTTTGGTAAAAATCTTACTTTCACATAAAAGGAATTCAGAGAACAAAAAAAAAAAAGATTCAGAATAAAATGATTAATGTTATCCTAAAACAGTGTCCCAAATTTAATAAAAATGAATTAAATTTGAATGAATTGGTTTTTCAATAAACAAGACTGTATGTTTGAAAAACGCTTAGCATTGCTTTGCTTCTGTTCGACAGCAGCTAGGGTGGAAACTGGGTTAGGTTTGGCATCAAGCGAGAAGAATTGTTTCATTTTCAATATCATTGTGCTCAATCGTGTCTATTTGTCTTTGTGTCATTCATTTTTCTACAAGTAAATGTGTAGGTAAGATACAGATACAATACTTAATAAGTATCGGTCGAAACTCTTTTCTTCTGAATATCTGCGAAACTCAGTTCAATCGATATCGATAAGAACTTCGCATCCGAACTGCATCGAATTTCTATGCTCTTTCCTACGAAAAACAAGTCATCGGTTCCACTTGATTCTTGCATGCCAACGATGATTCTGGCAGCGAGTGCCGTTCCGCTCTCGACTACTGCTCTGTCATCCGTGCGGAATCCCGCCACTCCGGATCGGCACTAGCGCACTCGGATTTGCAGTCTCTTCACGGCTTCAGAGCGTAGTAGCACAAATGTTTATTTCATGACTAATGCAAATTTTTCATTTTTCATTTCAATTGTAAATACATAGTCTAAAGTTGCAGATTCTGAGTGAGGGCGGAGACATTTCGACGTTCGGCCACGTGCTCTATTGTTCATATAAAAAAAACAGCCAGCGATGAGTTGACCTGGGGCCGATTCGGGTGGTGATTCCACAGCTGGCGAGACAAAAACAACAACAACAAAAAAAAGAAATGAAGAAAATCTGATATTTATTTATTCATTTCCAGATCCCAGGTCCGTTTGCTTAGGGGCTAGCCTTCTTCGTGCTTTTGTCGCGCTTCGTACTTCTTATCAAAATGCCATTTTTCATCGCAGATTTGTTCCTTTATTTTATTTTCCAGCTCGGGTACGGGACTTTTCTTAGGTCGGAGGGTTTTTTTTCTCTTCTGCAAGCTTTTAGCCTCATTTTTCACTAGCCCATAGACAGGTACTCTCCCGTACCCATCTTGTGCTGCTGAGCGGACGAACCATATCATTAGGAATATGAAAAAGGAGCTGCCTAATTTACATAAGAAACATTTCATTCTGATATTATTCTTTCATTTATTTTGTTCTCCTTTCTTTTGCCTTGCAAGGACTCTTTGCAGCCAACGAAGAAGGGGCGCAGTTAGATTCGCTTTGTTATTGGGGCAAGTTTTGATTAATTGATTTTTTTTCCGAGCGTCCTGTGGCCCGTCATGGGCTAAGTTCGGTTCTCGGATTTTAGGTTTTAGCTCAATCAGACACAACGAATCTAGTAACTTTAATATTTGTTTTCGCAATTATTTGAATGCAAAAATTTGAAAGCTTCATGCACATCATACAGCGGAGGACGAGTTTGGAAGATTTCAGAAATTGGCTCAAGAATAATGATTGTTGTTGAGCACTGTCGTTGCAAGTAAAGCTAAAGGAGGATAGACAAACTTCTATCAACTGAGCTGAAACTGTTGTCGATTCACGAAAGCTGTTTCGTTTCAACTCCAGTCTTCTTCAACATGCAGAAATACTTAGGCCACTTCGCGAATACGCAGTCTTTTAAGTAAGAGCGTGTCCAGCATAGTTTTGAAATAGTATGTGTAGTAATAGTTTTTAACTAACTAACATTATATACAAACTGAGATAAGGCGCTTTCAGTTTAATAATGAATCCAATCACCACCATCATCAGCTTATTGGCATTATTGGCATATTCGAGGCATACTTTCCACTAAATGTTTCAGGGTTTTGATGTGGAACACATCTTTATTTTCTATATAGGGGTGCAAATCAGAAACTCAAAGAAAAATACACGTAGAAATATGGTCAGGTTTAAAACACTTACAGCTTAGTATATTTTGTATCAATTATTAATATTATTGCATTATTTGATTGGAAATATTTTTAGGATTCGATTTGAATGCATCAAGCCACATATTTTCAATTATAAATGATTGAAATTTTGATTAGTAGCGAGCAGTGTGCTATTTTGTCTACTAAAAATCTCCGGCATATCGGATTTCCCTGCCATAGACGACGGTTTTTAAGGAGTAAGTGATATATCAAAGCGAAAGCATCGCTCTGATTGGTCAATGGATGCAAAAGCGAAGCTGTTGGAAGCACGCGAATCTATAAAAAGAAGCAAAATTATAGCTAACGTTTCAGTCCTACGCGTAGCATGCTAGCGGTAGGTTGTTGCTAGACAGCAAGACAAAAAGTGCCATAAAACGATTTGAAGCTTTAATTGGTATGCACTGATATTGTGTCATGCAAGCTCGGATGAAATTCCATGTTATGTCGTTTCGCTTGAGAAATTGACAACTACCCCAGGGTAAATTTTGGGTGCTTAAAATTAATTTCTAATTTATATAAGATGAACGCGATTGATAATAAGAAAAAGTTTATCGCTTCAACCATTCAGAGAATGGTAGAGAAACTTAATGCTATAAAATAACTATTTGCATACACAACTTGAACACAAGCTTGACGAAAAGAAGCTTAAATATCAAAATCGTATCGCAAGTATGGTAAAAGATTTGGGATATTGGTGTAATTTCATCGGCTGTTCTTTTTTGGTTCCTAATCAAGATCAATCAAAGCAAACTCTCGTGCAATTGCGAATTCAAAAGTGTGACAATTTATTGAACTGTTTGATTGTAGATCATTAGAAATTTTGGTTGCCTTGTTCCAGATCAATGGCTCGAAAAACCCCAAGGGGCTGATCCTTGTAGTTTTTAAGTGAAATCGCCTTCTAAATGAGTCGAGTTTGTCAAAGGAGATGACTCAAAGTGTAAATACATTTTCTACGGACCTTCTGCTTGACGTATGTACAGACTTTTTTTTGAAGGATTTGCATCAGGCGATTGCTAAGGCCATTCAAGTGACACAATTTCTTTTTCCCCGTTTTCATTCATTACACAGAAAGAAATTATGAATTTTACAGGTGACATAATTCTACAAACGATAACTACTCAACTTGTCAAATGACGCAATATTCCACAGGCGTACAGTATTTTACAGGCTCCGAATGTAACATGTTTGAATTTATATGTATCAATTCTTCATTAGGCAGATATGTGCTTCTGTGGTTCAGTCGATTAACTGGCGTGCTGTGTGACCTAATGTTTCTCGGTTCAAGTTGCGCTGTTGCTATCTTTTGTGTTTTACTTCATTCGATTTAAAGCTATGTAATTTTCAAATCACACTATCTTAAAGACTGTTCCAGAAAGTATGGACGGACTTTTATTTCACTGTAAATAATTTAAATTTTATTCGATATACTGATGATATTAGACTACAACAACAGAATATTATTCTCAACATTTGCTACTTAGCCATTGTAGACTAGCTGGCGCACCTTCTTGCGAACGTTCCTCATTAAATTCCGTACAGACTTCTTGGCGACAAGTTTTGACACTTTTTTCCAATCTTTTTCGAACTGTTGAATGGTTTCGGCTGCCGAGACATGTTTCCTAAGATGTGCCTTCGTCAATGCCCAAAACTCCTCAATTGGTCGAAGTTGTGGGCAATTTCGTCTATTCATGTCTTTTGGGACGAAAGTGACATTTTTGGTAGTATACCATTCTACCGTTGATTTCGAGTAGTGGCAAGTAGCAAGATCTAGCCAGAAGACAACAGGATCCTTGTGACTTCGAATCATTGGTAGATATCGTTTTTGTAAACATTCCTTGATGTATATTTCGCTGTTCATTGAATCAGTGGTGATGAAGGATTTCGAAATCTTACCGCAGCTACAAATTGCTTGCCAGACGATAGCTTTCTTACCAAATTTTTCGACTTCAATCGATCTCTCGGACTGGTTTAACACTTGCCCTTCTCACACCGTGTAATATTGTGGTCCCGGCAAGAATTTGTAATCGAGTTTCACGTAGGTTTCGTCGTCCATGATTGTGCAGTTCGAATTTCCAGCAAGAATCGTATTGTACAGCTTTCGAACCCTCGGCCTGATCGATGCTTCTTGTTTCGGACTACGTTTTGGTTGTTTCTGCTTCTCATAGGTTCGAAGATTCAAACGTTCTCTAGCACGAAGAACATTTGACTTCGAAGTACCCACTTTTTTGGCCACATCCCGAACTGAAACCTCCTTCTTTTGCTTGGACGCTTTCAATATACGTTTATCCAACTGAGGGTTAGCAGGACCTTTTTTTTCGACCCGTTTTCGGTTTATCCTCAAAGGTGTTATCCTCGCCGAACTTACTGATTGCATTTCGCACGGCTTTTTCACTTACTCCTCCCATTTTGGCTATCTTTCTCAGTGACAGTCTGCGTTCTGTGCACCATTTGTACACAATTTTTCGACGTTGTTCTGTTGAAAGTCCACGCATTTTGAAACAAATTAATGAAAACGAATAAACAACTGCACAAGTGGTTAGAGAAGAGTGTAAACAACAGGACGCAGCCATAAAAATTGACAGATTCTAAACCATTGCGAAATGGCAGCGGTTTTGGTTGCGTCCATACTTTCTGGGACAGTCTTGACATGCTCTTGAATATAAATTTATGTGAAATACGACGCTCCATTTATGTGAATCATATTAGATGTAAACTCATAAAATATTTCCGAACTGTGTAGTACAACACAGCAAAAAATTATGAAATTTACAGGTGACGCAAATCCACATATGACTCAACTCATAAGGACATAATTCTTAAAATGACCGAGTTTTACAAGATTGATTTGAATATGTGTCAAAAACACGTCGTCTTTCAAGCAGGCGTGTTTACATTTTACATGCACATTCAGCTCTCAAAAGTATGTATTGATGCATTAAATATGTGTTAGATCTGCTGTAAAAATGAGTCATTTTTTACACTCGTCTCTCAAAAGACGTAAATTTGCACGATTTTTTCTAGGTGTGTACCTTGACCGTTTACGCAAATTGCTTTTATGACAATGTTCTCAATGTGAATTCATATTGTATGTTTGTGTAATCGCAGTTTCATCGGAGCTAGTTTTAGATATATACTCAAAAAAAATGAATTTTTCATTTAACATAATTGTACAAACGATACAATTCATAACTACTTTACCTGTCAAGTGATGCAATACTCCATTCGTACAGAATTTTACTAATTCCGAGTGTTATTTACACTCAGCTTCCAAGTGCCGCTGTATGGATTTATATGTATCAATTATTCATAAAGACTTGGATTCAATGGATCTTTTTTAAAGTGGTTGCATTCGTACCTGATTGGTCGTAGTATGATAGCTAAAATCGGAGACTTCACAGCTGCATCTTTTCGAGCTAACTCGAGGGTACCTCAAGGCAGTCATCTTGGACCCTTATTATTCTTACTTTATCTGAACGGTTTGAATCATTCGATGCAATGCATGAAATTATCTTTCGCCGACGATTTTAAATTGTTCCATCTTACTAAAGATCACGAAGATGCCAGATTACTACAAAAACAGTTGGATATTTTCTCCTACTGGTGCGACCTCATCAGTTCCGTGATCTCTTTTGCTCGCAAACGCACAACCGTAGTATTTAACTATGCTGTTTCCGGAACTATCTTCAAGCGAGAATCGACTGTAAAGAATCTGGGAGTCCTGTTGGATTCTAAACTTAGTTTCAAGGATCACGTCGAATATATTATCTCTAAGGCCTACAAGACATTTGGTTTTATTTTTCGAGTCACAAAGAACTTTACATTGCTTAAATGCACTATATTGCGCACTGGTTCGTTCTAATTTAGAATACGCTTCTGTCGTCTGGGTCCCTTATTATCAACTGGACATCCAACGCATCGAAGCTATTCAGCGTAAATTTCTTCGCTTTGCTCTTGCACTAATTATGGATATAATGAACCTTTCTCCAGTATGTCTATCGTAAAGCACATTTCAGTATTGTTTATTTGTTTATTTGGTTTATTTGTTTTCTAAAAATCTTCAAACGGCGTTGGTAGTTTAATTTGATCGCTGAGACCCCACATCAACTTACCAAGTCAACATTTTGAAAGTATATGAAATTGAAATTATGTTTTGTTAATTCCGCTTCTTGATGAAAGTTTGAAAACATTCAATTTCGTCGTTGTAGAGTGATATGGATATGGAGCGCTCATTAAATTTCTTATTGTAAAACCATAAATTTCTGAAATAACAAATTTTCAGTGTAAAATTTCGCTATAAATGAATACAGATAAATACAGATTTATTATAAAAATATCTGGCATCTCTGCCAATATCCCAAATGTATGCAATTATATATTTATACATACTTGCGATTTAGATATTTAAGCTTCTCTTCACCAAGCTTGTGTTCAAGTTTTGTATGCAAGCAGTTTTTTTATAGCGTTAAGTTTCTCTAACATTCTGCTTTTTCTCATTATCAATCGAGTTCATCTTATATAAATTAGAAATTAATCTTAAGCTCTCAAAATTTACCCTGGGGTAGTTGTCTATTTCTCAGGCAAAACGACATAACATGGAATTTCATCCGAGCTTGCATGACACAAGATCAGAGCATACCAATAAAAGCTTCAAATCGTTTTATGGCACTTTTCGTCTTGATGTCTAGCAACAACTTACCTCTGGCATGCTACGCGTAGGACTGAAACGTTAGTTATAATTTCGCTTATATTTATAGATTCGTGTGCTTCCAACAGCTTCGCTTTTGCATCGATTGACCAATCAGAGCGATGCTTTCCGTTTGATATATTGCTTACTCCTTTAAAACCGTCGTCTATGATAGGGAAACCCGGTATGCCGGAGATTTTTGGCAGACAAAATAGGACTACTAATCAAAATTTCAATCATATATGATTGAAAATACGTAGCTTCATACATTCAAATCGAAACTTAGAAATATTTTTTCAATCAAATGATGAAATAATATTAATAAATGATACAAAATAGACTGAGTGTTGTAAGTGTTTCAAACCTGACCACATTTCTACGTGTAGTTTTCCTTGAGTTTCTAATTGCACCCCTTTATAAAAAATAAAGATGTGTTCCACATCAAAAGGAGAGAAAAAGAGTGAAGTAAATGTTGTATTAAATGTAACGAAGGGGTTCGAAGAAGTTGAAAATAGCAAAAGATCAAGTTAATTGTCTCAATAGATGGTGAAAAAATGGAGAAGAGGGGATGTAAAAATCATCATAAAGATCTAGTAAGTTTCGAAGAAGATGGTGGACAGTCGAAGGATTGAGAAAGCGGATGTTAGAAACGAACCTAATGGTGAATGTTTTTCTTGGTTGCATAATCGATGGGGAATGGAGCTGAGGGAGCACTAAACTAAACTTGTGGATTAGTTACTAAATTAACCCTAAAGCTAAATCTAGAATTTAAGTATTGGAGTCGGAAGGACTGTTTGAGATTGTGTTTAAAAACAATATTTTTATGGTATTGCGAGATAGCAAGACATGAGAACATCGATTAAGTAGAGTCGGACGATGATCTAACGTTTCTCGGTTCAAGCCGCGCTGTAGCTTAGCTATCGACATCTGCTGTTTTTTTTTAATTTTATAAGATTACAAGCCATGTAATTTTCAAATCACACAATTCTACATGTTCTTGAATATAAGTTTGTGTGAAATATGTGCATCGTATGAGATGAAGAACCACAAGATTTTCTCGAACTGTATATAAAAGTCGATTTTATTTCATATCAGAAGATATTTGCGACAGCAAATTAATTCCAAATAACGGTAAATAACAACAACGTATTTCCAATAGTAATTTTTCGCCAATTTGGTCGTAATTACTGTTTAATGGCGAAATCATGACTGAAAATTGGGAATTCAAAACACAATTTTGGGCCAGTACTGTCAGATATTGGCCTTCCAGTCCACTAGCGACTAAATGACTTTAAGGGGCACTGATCTCTAGCAAAGATGAAACTAAATCATCTGTGCATTGTCCACCCGATTACTTTCGTCCATTTGAATGGAAGCAAAAATTTACCGGACACAACAGTCTCAACTGATGGAAAGAACCAACGCAAATCTTGCCAACATAAATAATGAATGAAAGTGAGTCAACGGTCGGATCGCCATCAACGGAACGGACAGCCCGGAATGGGTGGGTGGTTGGGTGAGAGTCCGTTCTTGCTTTTTGCTGAATATGTATAAAACAATTTATTTATGTGCATCCCTCTTAGTGCCGGAGCTCTGCTTGGACTGGCTGTCGAGATTCAAGCACGAATGGACAACGAATATCAACATCAACTGTAAGTCTCCGAGAAAACGTGCAGCTCCAACGCTGCTGGTCTGGTTTTCGTGAAGGAACAGATGGATAAAAAGTTTTGTTGTGTTTCATGAAATAATGAAATTCAATAAAATCATGTACGAACGCTATTTCGGGTGAAATGCAGCTATTAGCTTGCTTTTACGGCAAACTTTTTCTGTTTGAACTATGCTTTGTGTACTCAATAAAGTATACAAGATAAAATAATTTGAGCATGAAGTATCACGAAAATTTTAGCATTTTAAAGAATGCGGATTTCAAACAAGCTTTGGAGTAACTCAAAGTTAATCGAATGGTGAAAATATCAACTCCGATTCACTCCATCAGATCATCAAACACAAATTACCATATACGAATAAATGTGAAGTTCTAATTCTGTTACTTGAAACTAGACTTGTTGAGAAAAGTGGTATCTGAACAGTTTTTTTAACAGTTGGTTGAGGATAAACAAATTGAACCCATTTCTCCTAGGAGGCGCTTGTAAGCAATTAGAATATCAATGTGAATTATTCAGAGGTTAGCCATATTTTGTGCTAGAGTACATAACCATTTTAATTATGTTCACGTTTCGTCTGTGACACATCAGTGGATAGCAGCAGACCCTGTCAGCTTGGAGCGATCTCAATCTTCAGTTCAGCAACGCCATCGCACGGCGTCTCATTCAACATGTCATGTCAATTGTATGGGTGCGCAGCCCTGCTATTTTGGCGCGTACTAATTTGACATTTCTTTCCCCTACTTCTATGTATGAGATTCGATGCGGACTCACCTGAGGGCGACATGCTCGCAAAAAAGGATGTTGCCAATTATATGTTCGGGAAATGTGAGAGCTGGATATCTTGTTAATATGATGTCTTTGATAGCAGTTTAAATTGAACTGCTTAATGCAAAACTCGGCAGTTCAATTTGAGCCGCCAAGCAGACGTACAGTTTTTGCTATTTGCATAACATTTTTGTTTTGCATAGAAGTGCAAGAAATTTGATAGAAAGTTTGACGTGCCGAAAGAAAACGCGGTTTCGACCGTGTCTAGCCGTGTCTAGGTTTGGTCTTTCAGGGGTTCGCCTAGACGTCTGCTTAGTAGTTCAAATTGAACTGCCGAGTTTTGCATTAAACAGTTCAATTTGAACTGCTATGCACTGATGAGTCGAAGAGGAAACGTAAACATAATTAATATGAATTAGCTATCGTCTTCTTGAATCTGAGTTTTAATGTTATGGTTTTTTGTTCTGAGCAAGTTCGACTAGTAGATTCCGTTGAATGATGCAGGAAAACGATCCGAAATGCAAGATTGTATCTTCCGGTTTATCAGTATTCCTCAAAAAACGCTACAAAATGAGTTTTTTCGAATCAAGTTTGGCGACTGGAGCCCTTAAAACGGAGTCGTTTGAAAATCCAAGACGGCGACTTCCGTATGGTGAGTTCTTAAGTTTTCAGCCTCCATTTCAAACGCGATACGTCCTTTTGGTTTCAAAATCGTTCCAATGATGATCAGTGTGACCGCAAACCAAAGGCACTTCCCTACGGTGTTATCAAAGCAAAGTGTTCCCGCGTAAAGTCTAACATCAAAATGAGAACAAATTGAATTCTGATTATGTTAGCAACATCAGATTGAAATCCTAGTATGATATTGACTCATCAAATTTTCAATTTTTTGTTATTATTTTGCTTTTAATAAAAAACTTTCAAGGAAAAAGTTTTATGAAATTCAAATATGAAAATATAAAATCAACAATTTAAAGATTCAATTAAAATTAGACACATTTCAAATGGTGACACAAAAATACAAAGTTAAATTTTAATAGAAGAATTATTCTTTTAATCCTATGTTGCTTTTACAAAAATGCTTTGACATCCTACCGAGTAGCCTTGTGGCAGTTGACCGCAACCATAACCTTGAAGAAATGATTTTTTTCAGTTTTTCTGCCAAAAATGCTTCTTCTGTTTGGCCACGAGAATATTGCCGATCTGAAGCTGGTCAATCTTCTTTAGCAATCTCATAACATACTGAGCCTTTGCCAAAAGACCCAAAAATTTCATTCTCCTTCGAGGATGAATAGTGGCTTTGGCATTCCCATCTCGCTGATCGTCAGCCGTAGAAGGAGCTTCTTTAAGAACTTTATAATATTTGACGTCATCGATTTCCTTCTGAAGACTGTCCCAGAAAGTATGGACGCAACCAAAAACCGCTGCCGTTTCGCAATGGTTCAGAATCTGTCAATTTTTATGGCTGCGTCCTGTTGTTTACACTCTTCTCTAACCACTTGTGCAGTTGTTTATTCGTTTTCATTAGTTTGTTTCGAAATGCGTGGACTTTCAGCAGAACAACGTCGAAAAATGGTGTACAAATGGTGCACAGAACGCGGACTGTCACTGAGAAAGACGGCAAAAATGTAAGGAGTAAGTGAAAAAGCCGTGCGAAATGCAATTCGGTGAGGATAACACCTTTGAGGATAAACCGAAAACGGGTCGAAAAAAAGGTTATCGTTCTTGCTAACCAGAGTTACCATATTTACAGATTTTTCTGTAAAACCACAGATATTTTTGACTATTTTGCCACACAGATTCTGTGTCACAGAACACAGATTTTTCCAAAATTTACAGTTTTCTACAGATTTTTATGAATATTTCATAAAAATGACAGATTTTCTAAATGTTTTTCACAGATTTTTACAAATTATGATCGAAAATATACAACACAGATGGTACACAGATTTTTCAAGTTAAAACACAGATTTTAAAATGGCAACTCTGCTGCTAACCCTCAGTTGGATAAAAGTATACTGGAGGCGTTCGAGCAAAAGAAGGAGGTTTCAGTTCGGGATGTGGCCAAAAAAGTGGGCACTTCGAAGTCAAATGTTCTTCGTGCTAAAGAACGTTTGAATCTTCGAACCTATAAAAAGCAGAAACAACCAAAACGCAGTCTGAAACAAGAAGCATCGATCAGGCTTAGGGTTCGAAAGCTGTACAATACGATTCTTGCTGGAAATTTGAACTGCATAATCATGGACGACTAAACCTACGTGAAACTCGATTACAAATCCTTGCCGGGACCACAATATTATAAGGTGCGAGAAGAGCAAATGTTAAACCAGTCCGAGATATCGATTGTAGTCGACAAAATGGTAAGAAAGCTATGGTCTGGCAAGCAATTTGTAGCTGTGGTAAGATTTCGAAACCATTCATCACCACTGCTTCAATGAGCAGCGAAATATACATCAAGGAATGTTTACAAAAAAGACTTCTACGCATGATTCGAAGTCACAAGGATCCTGTTGTCTTCTGGCCAGATCTTGCTTCTTGCCACTACTCGAAATCAACGGTAGAATGGTATACTACCAAAGATGTCACTTTCGTCCCAAAAGACATGAATCCACCAAATTGCCCACAACTTCGACCAATTGAGGAATTTTGGGTATTAACGAAGGCACATGTCAGGAAACATGTCTTGGCAACCGAAACCATTCAACAGTTCGAAAAAGATTGGAAAAAAGTGTCAAAACTTGTCACCAAGAAGTCTGTACGGAATATAATGAGGAACGTTCGCAAGAAGGTGCGCCAGCTAGTCTACAATGGCTAAGTAGCAAATGTTGAGAATAATATTCTGTTGTTGCAGTCTAATATTATCAGTATATCGAATAAAATTTGAATATCTAATACTTGTGAATTATTTACAGCGAAATCAAAGTGCTTCCATTCTTCCTGGGACAGTCTTTAGATACGTTAAATATTCAGGCCTGTAACAATTTTTACATTCAGTTTAAAAAACTGTTTCGCCATTTGTGGTCATATGACGTCGCGAAGTTCAATTCCAAAGTCTTTTGACCACTATTTTCAGTGCATCCAGAAATCGGGGATCTGGATGGCCAAAACCAACTAACAAATCTTTCAAATTAGATCAATTCACTTTTAAAGAACTCGCTCTTCTTTATATCGTAATTCTTAAAATCAAAATTCAATTCATGGAATAATGGATCTTTCAATATGAAAATTGTGCGATACTGCTGTTATAGCGACGAGAAAACTCGAAGCAAATTTTCATCTAGCTCGTAGAGTCAATGTATCTCTCGTACATAGACAGTAGATCCCACTTTAACTTATGGTTTTAGTATACGAGATGACTACTGGAGCTGAGATGAATGGTGGTACCGACATCGAATTTCTACATGTGGAAAACAAAAATGTACAAACCATCTAGTGTAACAGAGGTATTTTGGCCCACCTAACAAACTTTATGGATTTAACCGATGTTTAGTAACCCATGTTGCATCAATTTGAAGCTAATCACATTAAATTACCGATTGCGGAAGGGTTTTTCATAGATATTACAACATTTGCACGGAATCACCCGCGATCCGATTTCAACCAGAATATTAGTTGATTTTCTGAATTCGATTGGTTAAAATTTGGTACGACTAATCGATTGTTGTTTTAACTAAACTGTCATTTTTGCTTTTCGATTAGCAGAAACGATGGTTGAAACAACTAATTTAACTGTTTGAAAAAAAAGATGCTGTCAATTAGTGAGGACACATACCTTTCAATTTCAACAAATATTTTAGTTGAAATAACTGGTGTTGTTATTGAAACAAAATTCTGTTAGTTGAAAAATAAATCGGTTTTATTTGTTTTAGACATTGCAAATAGTTGAATCCACTCGAACAATGTTATTAATTTGCGAAAATAATAAAAATATACTTACTGATATAACACATGGATCAATAAGTCCCGAGACTAACAATGGAAACAACATTTTTTTTGCATTTTTTTTTTGTTCATCAACATAATCACCTTTTAGGGTGATAGAATGGTTCCAACGTTTTTCCAATTTCTCAATACCATGTTTATAAAAAAAATTGTCTTTCGCTTCAAAATAAGCTTCAGTTTTCAGCGATGACCTCCTCAGTCAGTTAGCGCTCAATCTCCGAGTCAAGCAGACGCATTTGCTCTCGCTGGTCATCGGAAGTCAAGCACGGGCTTTTTCTAAGTTATATTTGGAAGTTAAATCGCTGGGCATCGTAGGCCCTACCGTCTTAATCTCTCGTCTCCGAGTGTTTCAGTAACAACATGAGACGTCGAGAGAACACGTTTCGAATTGATTACTCGCATCTACCGCGGAAACCATCGTATGATGACCTTCACAGTTTCATCAGCTCAGTTCTCGAACTAGAAAAAAAGCACGTTGTCCGCATGCAAACAAGTCGTAGTCTCGGTTGTGTGTTTGTTAAGGTCGATGAACTTGAAATAGCGCAAAGAATCGTACAAGAGCATGACAACGTGCACGAGACAGAAATCGATGGTAAAACTTATAAAATACGGATCACAATGGAAGATGGTGCAGTGGAGGTGAAGCTGTTCGATCTTTCTGAAGATGTGTCCGATGATAAAATTTACGAATTTCTCCAAGAATACGGGGATGTGTTCGGCATACAAGAACTAGCATGGGACGCAAAATACGCGTTCGGCGGTATCTCGTCAGGAATACGAGTGGCTAAGATGATCGTAAAAACGAATATCCCATCCTTTGTTACAATAGACGGTGAAACAACAGCTCTGTCGTATTACGGCCAACAACAAACATGCCGTCACTGTAACGAGTTGTCACACAGCGGAATATCTTGTATTCAAAACAAAAAGCTGTTAGTCCAAAAGCTCGATGCTGATTACAGCAACACATCGTATGCGAAGGTTCTCAAGCAAAACGTTCACCCGAAGCCGGTTCAGACGAAACCTCATCAGGTAAAGCCATCTGTTGCTACACTGACCACAATCACGAAAGACGCTCAATTAAAACAATCCGTAAGCGGACTCACTTCTCCCATCGAAAATACGAACAAACCACTTTTACGTTCTAGACTAGATCTAGCTTCCACCCAGCAATCAGCTGCCACCGCAACAAACATATTCAAAATCCCGAGTCAACAATCCGTTAGTGGAGATCCATCTCGCAAACAAACATCTGCCGAACGAAGAAACGACGACGATTCCGATACCTCTTCGGCTTCAACAGCCAGCCGACGTGTACCCGACGTGTACCACCGAACAAGAAAAAATGCCAGGTTGTTGGCGACGCGTCGCCAGAACATATGTCTACTTAGAGATGGAACATACTAGCTATAACGTAGCCACAATCAATATTAACACAATAACAAGCACAATTAAAATAAAAGCCCTACGCTCTTTCGTTCGTACTCTCGAATTAGACATCGTATTCCTACAAGAGATTGAAAACGAGCAACTGTCTCTGCCCGGCTTTAACGTGATTTTTAATGTAGACCACATGAAGAGAGGAACTGCAATAGCTCTAAAAGACCACATCCGTTTCTCAAACGTCGAGAGAAGTCTTGATGGCCGTCTGATCGCTCTCCAAATACAGAACACAACGCTTTGCAATGTTTACGCACCATCTGGATCAGCTGCAAGAGCCGAACGAGAAAGGTTCTTCAACAATACCATCGCCTACTACCTCAGACATAGAACGAAGCACCTAATCATGGCAGGCGACTTCAACTGTGTGATACGACAAGGCGACGCTACGGGACAAAATATGAGCCCAGCTCTCCAAGCCACCGTCCAGCAATTGCAGTTGCACGATGCATGGGTGAAACTGCACCCTCAAACCATGGGGCACACATACATTACACATAATTCTATGTCGAGGTTGGATCGCTTATACGTCGACACGGAACTTGTTCATCAGCTCAAAACGGCGGACACCCATGTGTGTTCGTTTACAAATCACAAAGCCTTAACAATTCGAATATGTCTTCCTCACCTAGGTCGTCCTCCCGGCCGCGGCTTTTGGTCCCTTCGTCCGCTTCTCCTGACAGACGAAAACATCGAAGATCTTAGGTTTCGTTGGCAGTATTGGACTCGCCAACGTAACAATTTTCGGTCGTGGATGTGTTGGTGGTTAAATTATGCTAAATCCAAAATCAAATCATTCTTTCGGTGGAAATCTAAATTGGCATTCGACAGTTTTCACCGGAAATACCAAGGACTATACTCCCAACTTCGTCTTGCGTACGATAATTACTACCGTGACGCTACAATGTTAACATCCATCAACCGTCTCAAAGGAGAAATGCTGAAATTACAACGCGAATTCACGCACATGTTTGTACATATAAACGAAACCTACATCGCCGGTGAACCTTTATCCACGTTTCAGCTAGGTGAGCGAAGACGAAAGCGAACAACCATCACGAAGCTACGGACCGAGAGAAACGAGTTACTCGATCACTCAGATGCTATCGAACAACACATGTTGGAGTACTACCGGGACCTATATGCCGAAAATGAACCAGAACGGGAACGGGACAACGATTTCACCTGCGACAGAGTAATACCCGAGGATGACGAAACGAATAACCAATGCATGGACGAAATAACGACAGCCGAAATCTTAGCAGCGATCAAAACAAGTGCACCAAGAAAGTCTCCAGGCTCCGACGGAATCCCGAGAGAATTTTATCTACGAGCATTCGACGTGATACATCGGGAAATCAACCTCGTGTTGAACGAGGCACTACACGCGAACTTCCCCTCCGGTTTCGTAGATAGTGTTTTCGTACTAGTGAAGAAGAAAGATGTTGGAGACACCGCTCACTCGTATAGACCTATCTCATTAATTAACTACGACTACAAACTCCTGTCTCGTATACTAAAGAGCAGACTAGAAAAATTTGGTAAGTGCTCATCATATTTTGGGAGACATACAGAAGTGTTCTAATCCCGATCGAAACATTTTTCAAGCCACTCTCACTCTCAAGGATAGAATCTCTCAGTTAAACGCGCACAAACGCAAAGCAAAACTAATTTCTTTCGATCTAGACCATGCGTTCGATCGTGTTAATAGAAAAATTTTATTCGTGACCATGTGCTCCCTCGGCATAAATCCCGAATTGGTTGAGTTACTTTCCAGATTAGCCGAAAGAGCTTCGTCGCGATTACTGGTCAACGGACATTTATCGGCTCCCTTTCCTATACAACGCTCGGTAGCCCAAGGAAATCCTATCAGCAGTCTCTGTTTCGCTATATATCTAACCCCACTCCTGCAACAGCTTAAGAATGTGTGCGGAAACGATTTGATAGTCGCCTATGCAGACGATATCAGTGTAATCGCTACCACGACCGACACGATTGAGCAAATCCGCTGTATCTTCTATCGCTTTGGATGTGTGTCAGGGGCGAAGCTCAACCTACTGAAAACGGTAGCCATCAATGTTGGCTTCATTGATGAAAATCCTCTATGCGTGCAGTGGCTGCAGACAGCGGAAACAGTAAAAATTCTCGGAGTAACCTATACAAACTCGATCAGAGCAATGATCAGGTTACACTGGGAGGCAACAGTGAGAAAATTCACCCAACTCGTATGGTTACATTCAAAGCGATCATTGACGTTGCTGCAAAAAGTTACCCTTATGAACACTTTCATCACATCTAGAATCTGGTATCTGTCATCGATCATACCTCCTTCAAGTGTCCACATAGCAAAGCTAACATCGACAATGGGTACGTTTCTGTGGCGTGGAATACCGGCACGGGTGCCAATGCAACAGTTAGCTCGAAACCTAGAAATGGGGGGCTTGAAATTGCAATTACCTGCACTAAAGTGCAAAGCATTACTGCTTCATCGCCACATCAAAGAAGTCGACTCTATGCCTTTCTACAAATCATTCTTGGATCAAGATATCCACAATCAGCCTGTTTCCCCGGCAGATTGCATCTGCCTCAAACTATTATGTCAGCAAATACCACTCTTACCTCAGTTACAGCAGTCTCCTTCTGCCAGCAGTATACATCGGTCCTACATAGATAACACGGATGAACCAAAAGTTGAACGCGACAATCCGAACGCAAAGTGGAGTCAAATTTGGTCGAACATACATCGAGCTAAAAAACTATCATCTTCTCAAAAAAGCGACCTGTTTTTGATAATCAACAGGAAAATAGATCACAGACGGTTATTGTTCATTCAACACCGGGCAGACGGAGAAAACTGTGAACATTGTAACAACGCGGTCGAAACATTAGAACATAAATTTTGTGAGTATCCTAGAGTACGAGACGCATGGTTTCTATTGCAACGAAAACTTCTGTTACTACTGCACGGATGGCGAAGTCTGAATTTTGCGGATCTTATTCGACCTTCTCTAGATGGAATACCAAAAACAACGAAGGCAAACATCCTTAAGGTTTTCATTCGATACATAAATTACATAAATCAATGTACCACAGTTAATCAAAACGAATTAAAGTTCATTTTAGAAAATGATTTGTAAATAACACCATATTTTATCAATAAACTAATCATACAAAAAAAAAAGTAGTCACTGGGGGCTAAATCTGGCGAGTATGGGGGTGAGGAAGCAGATCAAAGCCCGATTCGTTCAATTTCGCCATTGTTTCCATCGACTTGTGGCAGGGTGCATTGTCTCAATCGCGGCACCCACTTGGAAAAAAACCTTTTTCGTGCTCAATTTTTCATGAAGGATAGTAAATACACTTCCATATGATATCTGTGTCACCTCAGCAATCTCACGGAGCTTCACTTTACGATCTTTCATTAACATTATTGTCACTTCACTCACATTTTCCGGTGTAACGGTTTCCACAGGTCTACCCGAGCGTTCCGCGTCATTTGTGTCGGTACGACCACGTTTAAACTCGGCGAACCACCGACAAATCGTTGCTTTTGATGGACAAGAGTCCGGATAACATTTTTCAATCCATTGTTTCGCTTGCACGGTGTTTTTACCCATTAAAAAACAATGTTTCATCCAAACACGAAACTCGGTATTTTCCATTTTTTAAACAAACTACAAAACGACTTTACTCCAACCTCGATAACTCAGCTGTTTCTGGTCGGATCGACTTAAAATTTTGACCCGTTTCAAGCAAAGGTTAGTACTCTAGAAAGACGTGGTTACTGGTTTACTACGAGCGTCATCTTTGCTTTAGTCTCGGGACTCATTGATCCATGTGTTACGTCATGATCTATTTGAAATAAGTTCGGTATGTTGAGATTCATAAAATAAATATCGTTGTTAAATTTAGTATTTATATTGACAAGTAAGTATCTTATATTGACATGTAATAATTGGGAAAACCACCGATCACTGCTGATTTCAAGTGATCTTAACCAAGGAATAAATTATTATTACGAAATCAGAACTGATCTGATCTCTTAGGGATTTTGATTTTTGTATGATCATGATCATGACAAGTCGAGATCAGTAAAGATCTAAATCCCAAAAAAATACTTCTGATTCGATCGGAAATGATTGATGTAGAAAAACGTTTTTAATCAGCAAAAGTGTTCGGAGGGGCGAGTAAATTAGCGAAATTATTAAATTTACCTAAAATAAGTATTGAAAGATGATGCCTTCAAACGGTTGAACTAAAGTTATGCACTGATAATTTTAGTCAATTTATATGAGCTTGGGTGCATCAACCGCTGGGAATTGGAATTTTGCGACGGCAATTCAAACGCGCCATTCAATGGCGAATCCTTCGCTCCTGTTACTTTTATAAATTAAATTCATGTCAAAAACGCGTTTTATTGCTAATGCATGAACATCATCATCGGTATCAAACAGCTGGAAGTAAAACAGTCTGCTGGAAGTAAATCAATGATCGAATTTGAAGTATAAAATTTTTGCACATACCTGAAAGATTACGAGATGATCATTCATTAACATTTTCTAATTCGTCACCAAATCTTTTTCATCTCAAACAAGATTAACTTTATCACAACACCGCTGTTAGATAAGAACTTGTTATCATACATTTCTCAAATCGAATGAACACAATTTCACCGAACACTTTAACCATCGATGTTGTTTTCATTGACATTTTGAAGCGACGCGAACAGATTTCAACTAAAAAAGTTGTTGATTTTGCATTGCGATTATTGTTTTGCTTTCAACTATCTCCGGCATTTGACAGCATTCAAAACAACATATTTTTCAACTACTTGAATATAAGCAAATCAAAAACCATATTGGTTGAATGAAAAAGAAATTAGTTAAATTAACTATCGCAAAAATCAAAAACTGCGATATCGCAATTTTATGATCGAAGGGTTCTCCGTGCTTGATTATGGAATGCTGGATGATCGCGAGCAGCACTTTTGATCACCAAGACCAAAAATATACATCAGAGTATTAAATTTTCAAAAAAATGTTTTCCAGGAAGTATTCCGCCTAGATACAAATGAGCTTATATGTAACACAAAAAAAAAAAACTGCTGCCTGAATATTCAAAACAATTTATGGCAGTGATTTGAACAACAGTTCGAAATGCCCCAAAGGGATTTTCCGTTCTATTTTCTTCAAAAAAACACTGGATATCAACGTTCTATGAATTTTTATGACATATAGCGAAACAGAAATTATCAATAGTTTTACTTTTTACTACAATAAAAATAAACTACAGCAAAATTGTCCCATAAGAAGTTGTATAAAATTACAAATGAGTTGTTCAATTCAATCCACAAGACTAAATAATTTGCCGAACGGTTCAGAGCTTAGAGAGTAAATGAATTCATTATACGATGCCAGCTTGGTCCAAATTCCAAGGATAGAAACCACCGAAATTGATTTGATTTTTCAATTCACTGTTACAGTTAATTCTGTTTGAACCCAAAAAAAACCTCCCAATTTCCATTTCTAACCAAGCGATGGTATTTCGATAAAAAGTTGTGCGAAAATTTGTGTTTTTGCTCTCTATACAAGAAAAAAGCGAAACCAACAAAATGCAACTGAATACCTGAAACTGGAAATTATTTATCGAACTGGGCAAACTATGCTCGGCCTGCCTGTGGCCTGCCTCATCTAAAGCCCCATTCCAAAGTACGGGCTCCGGTGGCAAAGTGGAACGAACCGAAACCAAAAATTCTACAATCAAAGTATTGTTTGTGTAATGAATTTGAGGGATTACGGTTATGAAATTTGTTCAAACAATGGTTTCGTTATGCGCCCGATGTTTGCTTGACAAACGGGACGGGTGCAAATTTGTCAACATAAAAGCGTGGCTAGGGGACATAGGAATTGTGCCCAACTGAATGGGATTATTGGATTTCACGGTTACTTCCTAACGAGGAAATCGAATGTGTATAAATCGGTACAAATTGTAGCACAAAATAATGATAATGGAAAGGGATAAAATGTGTATGCATTAAATAAATGATTGCTTTTAACCGATTATAGAGCTCATCAGTTGACTGCAGTTATTAAAGCTAATTGGTTATTTTAATCAAAATATAATTAACCCAGTTACCAGAAAATTTTCATTCAACAAATCTAGAATTTTTTTGCGTTCACCATAATCAAAGACACTGACAGAAAAAAATGTCACCTTTAATGTCCACATGGCGCGCAAAAATGCGTTAAATAATTGTGATCAATTCCGGCTTCGGTGGTTGTACCGGAAAAGGGACCGCATATTATTTATGATTCCATTGATTGTGGTCACCCGAAACCAAGCATTGAATCGGTCTTCCTCATAGCAAACAAAAAAAAAACCAACACATGGCATTTTCGAGTTGAGTTAGTAGATAAATGGTAACCCATTTCGGTCGTTTATCCCAACTCCAATCGAGAGGTATTATCTTCCAGGGCCTGAAGAATTAAATCACAGCAGCCGGCAACGTTGGGGTCAACGCGCACGCGGTTCCCGGGTTTCCTTGCGGTGGAAATTTATTGCCATCGATGAGTTTTCTTTGTCTTTTATCGTACGCGGCGGAATAACCCAGTAGTGGACGTGACGATGGCAGTTTTAATCCACTTTCCCCGTCAATAGACCCGGACGGTTGGGCAGATTGGGCGATCTAATAATAGCCGGTACTAATCGAGAGTCATTCTGCCATTCAGGTCTGCCGTTAGGTTGCGAAACGGAAGAAGGTTCGGCACTGCGGTCGGGTCAGCGAATCCGAGTACGGGTCGAGTGAACCAGAATGTATTAAAAAAAAACACCACAAATGTTATGGACCATAAATTAACAACGATATAGCCAGGCGCGTACCCAGAAAAAAATTTCGGGGGGTGTTTCAGAACATGTTGATCAATTTCCATACAAATGGAACTTTTCATATAATTATTTGAAATTTTTTTATTGTGGAGTCGTTTGTTGAAAATTATTCATTTTATTTTTTACTTATTTGAAAAAAAGAGTTTACATAATATCATACTTTTTTGAGTTTCGGAGGGGGTTTGAACCCCTAAAACACCCCCCTGTATACGCGCCTGGATATAGCCTTTCAGCGGTTTGGATTAGAATGAATTTATGTCCTGATCGGGGGAGTTATTGCGATTGACTTTTGTTTGTCGGTGCCATAGAGGACAATTGGAACGGAAGTCAGATATTTTATTAATTGCATGCCGCAGGGACAGAAAAATATGGAGAAATTTCGGTGTTATATGTAGTTCTGGGACCATCCCTAGCAAAATAATTTGATACGCCAACAAACACTTGCTCGCGACATACATTTTTCACCAAAGGCCTTTTTCAACATTCTAAACGTTTCGGCACCAGAAATTTGATTCCGCACACAAAATTTAATGGAACTTGCTTGTTGAATAATTTCACACATTGTAAAAATCACCGGTAGCACTTTTAATACTTCAGTAAGGCAGACATATACTAAACAGTAATGAATATTTTGACGTGACACTTGGCAGTAGCGTTGCCAGGTAATTTTTCCAAAAATCGGTATTAGGCGAAAAAATGTATCTGCACCATATCGGTATCAATATCTCTTCTACATAAGTACCAGGAAAATGTCACCAAGACTCATTTATGAGAGCAAAAAAACGGTCCCATGACAACCTTTTCTCATGTCTATTCAAGCTAAAAACCACAATCGGTATTTATCTGTATAATTCGTGATCGGTATTTTGGGAGTACATATCTGTATTGCGATATAGAGGTCAACAATCTGTATAAATACCGAAAAAATCGGTATACCTGGCAACGTTGCTTGGTACAGATGTCACTGACAGTCATACCAACCTAGAAAAAACAAATAGAATTGCATGAAACGTTGAGATTTAGTGTCATCTCGAAATTTTTTTTAAATCGACTTTCTGGGACTTAGAAAAAATATCAAAGTCCCAGGTGCTGGGGTCCACTAGGAGATTGATAGTACCTATTAGCTCTCTCCGGACAGTACCAGCCTAGATGCCGTGTTGAATCCGGCGGAAAAAAATCAACCAAGAATAGATCCACTGGGTTCCTGCTTCCATGTCGTAAAAGGCGACAATTGCAGGAGTTTCTTTTTCCTTTCAGTTATCAGATATTTTCAATGTTCCACTTCTGATTACTCTATTTTACTAAATTATCTCTTCATTCAGCCTATCAATTTCCGTCAAGCTTCGGAGAAAAGTTTTATTTGGAATGTTTTCTTCTTCCATGTTGTTGATTGTCTTTCAGGATTATAAATTGTATGATAAAAATCAACTATTGCGCAAATCTGTTGATGAGGAGTGTATCGAAAATAAGCTATCCACATACATTTGTGCTGTACGCATGTATTTGTGATGGTTTTACATATATATATATATATATATATATATATATATATATATATATATATATATATATATATATATATATATATATATATATATATATATACATATATATATATATATATATATATATATATATATATATATATATATATATATATATATATATATATATATATATATATATATATATATATATATATATATATACATATATATATATATATATATATATATATATATATATATATATATATATATATATATATATATATATATTCGCTCAAACTTTAGAAAAATTTTCCGAGGCCCGGAGGGCCGAATGACATATACCAATCGATTCAGCTCGACGAACTGAGCAAATGTCCGTGTGTGTGTATGTGTGTGTGTCTGTATGTGTGTTGTAAACTAAGAGGTCGAGATCTCAGAGATGGCTGGACCGATTTTGATCAAACTAGTCGCAAATGAAAGGTCTCCCCGTCACCCAAAACGCTATTGAATGGTTTTGAGATCGGATGTTTACCTATTGAGTTATACGAAGTTTTATGTCAAAATTTTTAGTTTTTTGACAGTGACTGTCACAATTGACCTTGAAAACAGAACATGTTCTCAGACTTAGATTCCGCATGGTAATACCTATCCAACAAGCCATAGATTGTTAAAATCCGTCCATTTTTGACGGAGATATCGAAATTTTTGTGTAAACGACTGTTTCCCCTATTCCAGTAGTAGAAGTTTTGAGCGCTATCTGGCAAAGAAATGCTTGGGAGCAACATAAAACACGATTTTCTATACTGTTACATACATTTGTTTCTAAGTACCAAAAAGACTGTGTACAGCATCCTTTTTCATGACATGTAGCCTCGGACCGAATTTAGCACGGCTCGTTTTTGGCAACATAATCGTTCGAATATGACATATATAAAGAAGATGATGGCAGAATTTTTTTTAATTATATTGTTTTAAACTACTTACAGCAATAAATGCTGGAAGAACATAACATCCATATAATATTCGAATCAGTTCGTCGAGATCGGCAAATGCGTGTGTAACAAATAATTCACTCAATTTTCTCGGAAAATTTCTTTTCTACAAATTCAGATTCATATAAAAAGACCTCTGGTTGCGGAACTACAGGATGATATGTGAAACGAAATCAAAATTGTGTAAATCATTTTTCTCGTAGATGGCTGAACCGACCTAATATTCAAATAAAAAGTTTAAAGATTCTGTAAAACATCATGCTTTTCAGTCAGATCCAACTTCCGGTTTAGGGGATACAGGGTGATTGGTATAAAAATGTCTGTTTCACATAAATTAATCAGGTTTATCGGGTTAGCAGATTTGAATAGTCGATAACCAAATAAACTTTTTTCAGTTTTAGTGGTATTCAGTTTTCGATTCAAAAGGCACATAAAAATTTAATTCGTGCTATGATTTCTCAAGGATGTCTACACTGATTTTCAAACATTTTGAGACATATGTCAACTAAACAGCTCTTGAGGTGAATTTATCTGACTTCGACCATACCGATTTTAGAATTCCGGTTCCAGTTTCTCAAAACTCAATCGTTTCTCAAAGCTCAATCGTTTTTTTTAAAAAAAGCCTAATCGAATTTCAGAAACAAAAATTCAAATTAAAATAAAGTCCCATACAAAATTAATTAATTTTTTCCAATTATGACTTCCGATTCTCAAATTACATGATGATGAATTTTTAAAATTCAAACCGATATAGAAGATGACAATCCCGAAAAGCTTCAAAGTTGGACTCAAAACTGTTGTAACTTATTCATCATATGGCCATACGAATCGGTTTGGGTTATACTAGTTCCTGAATATCGGCTCTGGAAGTACCCTAAATAATGACGAAAAACTCTAAAATGGAACTTACATGGACATATCATGGCATATTTAATCGATTATCACACTTTTAGATTTAAATTCGATCCGATTTGCAGTTTCGACATTACAGAGTAATGTGTGATTAAAATCTCAAATTGTCGCTTAAAACGACGGTCATTAAAATAATGTCATGAAAACTGAAACACCGAAGAATATTCATGCAAAAAACACATGCGGCTTGATAAAAAAAGGTATCGTCTCACTGCTAGGTGGATTAAACACGTTTTTTATGCTCAGATCGCAGCATGCTGTGCGTTTGGCTGTCAGCTTTCGTTTGTTTACTTGTTTGTGCGGTTTAAATTCTGCGTTTTCAAAATGTCGCGTATTGAAAAGGAAGTGGAAATTAAAGTTCTGGACACATGGCTAAGTGAGAAGGGTATTACTATGCAAAAATTGGCTAAGCGGTTTGAAATACATCATGCCAGTGTTAAAAACATCATTAATAAGTTTGAGGAACATTTTTCCTAGGATGAGCTACCAGGAAGAGGCAGAAAACCCGGTTCTTCCAACCCGAAACTGGACCAAAAAGTAGTATCTCTAGTCATGAAGAACAAACCAATGTCAATACGTGATTTTGCTAAAACAGCAGGAACGAGTGTCGGAATAATCCAGCGTATCAAGAGGCGAAATCATCTAAAGACCTACAAGAAGCAGAAAATCTCGGAACAAAGTGTAAAACAGAAGAAGCAAGCAGCAACAATGGCCCTGGAATTATATTCGCGTCTTTTGCAGGGTCCGGATGCATGCGTTTTGATGGACGACGAGACTTATGTAGAAGAGGACTCAAAAACCCTTCCTGGTTCACAATACTTTACTGTCGTCGTTGGGAAGAATGTAAGCGATGCGGATAGGTCGATTCAAGTGGAGAAACTCGGTCGAAAGGTACTGGTATGGCAAGCAATATGTTCCGGTGGTTTGAAGTCAACCATTTTTACACTACCGGAACTACAAATGCATGAAGGCTCCTGGCAATGATGGGATTTTTAATATTCTTATTAAAAATCTTCCCGATGTTGCCTTGAGACTCCTGGTTAAAATTTTCAACAAGTGTTTTTCATTAGCTTACTTCCCAAAAAGATGGAAAAACGCTAAAGTAATTCCTATCCTCAAACCTGATAAAAACCCAGCAGAAACATCAAGTTATCGACCAATCAGCTTACTTTCTTCTATCAGTAAACTTTTTGAAAAAATTATCTTGTTGAGAATGATGTCTCATATAAATGAGAATTCAATTTTTCTACCAGAGCAGTTTGGATTTCGTCATGAACATTCAAAAATAAATAATAGCAAAAATGTCTGATTTCCAGTTTCCTATTTATTTGATCAAAATGATTCAAAATTATTTAACTGATCCTACTCTTCAGGTTAGCTATCAGAATTGTAAATCTGAATTGCTACCCGTACGAGCCGGCGTTCCGCTGGGTTCGAGTGTAGATCCAATCTTGTATAATATTTTTACTTCTGATCTTCCAAATCTACCCGTTGGTTGTCAGAAATCGCTATTCTGTGACGACACAAGTCTGTTAGCCACAGGTAGAAATCTAAGTGTGATCTGCAGTCGCCTACAAAGAAGTTTAAATATTTTCAGTGATTATCTGTCAAAATGGAAAATTAAACCAAATGCAGCAAAAACGCAATTAATAATCCTCATAAGCCAAGAGCTTCGTTTCTCAAACCAAACAACAATCACATTCTCAAATCGAATGGCTTGGAATTGACATGGTCTGATTAAGCTAAATACTTAGGTTTAACGTATGACAAAAAACTCACTTTCAAGGATCACATTGAAGGAATCCAGGCAAAGTGTAATAAATATATTAAATGTTTATATCCTCTTATAAACAGAAATTCTAGCTCTGTCCAAAAAATTAATTGTTAATTTATATTCAAATTTTCAGACCAGCCATGCTTTATGCAGTACCAATTTGGTCAAGTTGTTGTTCCACCAGGAGGAAATTCTTCTAAGGATTCAGAATAAAATTCCGAAAATGATTTTGAAGCGTCCTCCCTGGTTTAGTACAAATGAGTTACACAGACTCACAAATATAGAACCATTAGATGTAATGTCACATAATATTATAAGCAAATTCCGACAAAAATCGATGCAATCTTCAATTGAATCGATTCGCTCTCTGTATTAGTTAGTAAGTTAGTATATAACGAGAAATGTTGGTACACCTGCATTGATATTCATCAATGTACATATAATGAATTACGTACAGATCACATCAAAAAGTAATGAAATAGTTGACGATAGCATGACTGTCCTATTTTTCTGAGATCTAGAGTAATTTCGATCCCTTTCGTCGTGAGTACGACTTACTTTACTATGGGGTGCCTTTTCAAAATTTATCCTCTGAGAGAGTGATAAGTTTTTGATCGTGAATATTTCTTGTTGTATCTAACGAATCAACATAATTTTTGCTACACGCCATCGGAAATATGATCACAATTTTATGATAAAATTATCAGTTGTGTGACATAATCTCAAACAATTCAAAATTAAACATTTCTGAAATGTTTGGTATAAACGAGTATCAAAGAGGATAATTCATAAGGCGCGTTTGCCTTTCTCTTATTTTGAAAGCTCATATCTAAGTGATCTGTGGAAGGATTTATATAATCTAACTACCAATAGAATTGAAATTTTTCAACTTAAACGTGTATAGCAAAAGCATTGAAGTATTTCAATAGTACACTATTGAAAAACCTATCTCATTTGACCCATGTCAACACCAGCCAATCAGAACGCGTTCTGAGGAAGAGAACAAAATATCTGCTGCTGTACAACAAATCGTTCGAGAAAAATGTTCCGAAAAGTGGTGAATATCGTAGTGAGTTCCTCAATTTGGTCCTTCTGAATGCTAGAAACGAATCCCTACAGCATATTGATAGTTTCTTTCAATAAATTACGCAAATCCGAAATGAAATAATCGACATTAAAATTCTGTATGCGGCTATTTTTGTAGCCGTTAGGACCGCCCATTAGTGAAAAAACTACAAACGAAGTCACGTAAAAAGAAAGCTCCTAACAAAAATTCAATTAGTTTGGATTCTATCGCCAATGCGAGCAGATGTATTTTGTGCCGTTTGCAAAGCTAGTTTCGCTTCCGACAAGAGCGATTACGTCACAGCTGCCAGTCATTTGCATTGGTGAAAAAGCAACGGTTGAGAGCATTACACAAAATCAGCCGTTCTAATGGCTCTAAAAGTTTTCTAAAGAACTATTAGGATTTTTGCTCGCAAATCGAAGGGAAATATCCTTAGTTTAGTGCAAATCTAGAACTGTTTGATTTGATTTTTGCACTTTTCGCTGTGTGAAATTCACAGTAATCGAGATCAAGTGAAGCCTTCTTTGTTTTTGCGAAAACTGTGCATAAATCATACAATTGATCAACTAATTGATATTCGGAAGTGTTAAGGAACATGTCAGTTGTTTTCATATTCACGACATCCAGTTATGTCTCTGACATTACCCACCCGCCTTTTTTGAATCGAAAATTATCTCGTGTTGAGTGTTTTCACAAAATAACTAGCATCCGTCGTGAAGAGAGCTTTCGTAGTGTGCAGGTTTGCTTTATTAAGTGAAATTTGGTGTAAAAATATTAGATTTTTGGAAGACATATCGTGTAATTCATTATCAAACTGAGTTTTAGTTGAAATGCTTATAAATAATCTTAACCGTTTCTACCCCAACATTTATTGTCGGTAATTTAAATCTTGTCATCAGACTCATTAAACTGCTTTCTCAGTAATATTTATACCGGCTGCGAACTGCCACATCGATTCGTTTTGTTGTTTTAACTTCGAGCATTCAGTTTGGTCAGAATCCGGTTCACGTTCTTCGTCTTGCAGGGAGGTGAGCCATTGAGTAATCTTGGGGAGCAGCATTCGGGGTGAGTCGAAACTTTGGCAACCACCGCGAGTCGTGTGCAGAGACTTATGCACTTCAATTTCAAGCGATAAAAGCTACTCCCGGAATGTGCTTTGGAATTTTTATTTGCGAGCATTTTAGTGGGTAGGGAAACGGCGGTATTTATTTAAATTTATAATTACTTCGGGCAATAAATTATAGGACTTTGTTTTGCTCTAAATTAGATTTATGCAGGCAATAAATGTGCAACGGCTTACAGTTTCTCCCAGTAGTTGGAAGTGCTATCATTTACACGAGAGTTGGATGGATTCATGGCATTACGATTAAGCAGTTTAGATAATTCTCTAAAATTTAACTTCAGACAAAGGAGACTCTATTGCCTAAAGACCGAACGCCGGATATGTAAATGCGCAATTCGGGAGCGGTTTGTTGGTTTCAAGCGTAAGCACTAACAATTTTAGGAACAATCCACTTAAAATCTACTTCAGAAAACTCCTCCAGTGCCAGTGAAACCTTCACAAGAAATCCTGTTATTTATACGACCGAAACTTTGCAGACAACTTCCCAAAAAGCTTGGTGATGCCGTGCTGGTGAAGTTGGGCGCCATATGCTTTTCGGAATGGCGTCCAACCAAGTGCCAACGCCCCGGCCCTATGCATGTTTTAGGTTCCATTCTGTAGCGAACGAGAAAAGTAGTTCAACTTTCGCACTCTAATTTACTGAACAGAAATGTTGTGCGACACCGTAAAGCCGGCTTATATTGACTCAGTGCACGATATATCATTTCTTGCGAAAGTTCATAAATCAGCAACTACTTTCCGACGCTCGCAGAAAAACAGTCGTACGAAAGACTAAGTTGTACTTCGAAGCTACTGTTGCTCAAAGTTACAAAATAGTGCTGCGAAACGTTTCCCGAATTGCACATGTCGCTATTGTTAGCCGTTTCTGTTTTTTTTTGCTGTTTATATTAACTCAGTTTATTAATTTGCTTCACAAGTTTTATCAAAAGCAGAGCATGAAACAGAATATGACTTGCTAGTTCTATCTCGGCAAACATCCGAAGAAATATACTGGAATGAGAATAGTTTTTCAGTCAGATTCATAGGACTGATGACAATACGTTTAAGACATAAGTTTTGTAATATTTTCCTGTTTAAAAACAAATGATGAAGTGTTTAGTTAAGAATATTCTATGATATTTTCAGAATGATTCATTGAGTTTACCACTCGGATTGTATTTTGTACCTTTTTTAAGTACTAAAAATGGGTATAGCAAAAAGTGCGATGTAAAATTGAGAAGCGTGTTGCTCAGAGATAGCTGGACCGATTTTGACCAAACTGGTTGCAAATTGAAGGGCTTCCAAGAAGTATTTACGCTATTGTTTTTAGATTTTATGATTACTTTCCGAGTTATTCAATTTTTTATGCATAAAATTACAGTTGATTGACAATATCTGTCACAATTGGCCTTGTCAACAAAATGTTTTTTTGGCAGGTAAATTCTACACGGTAATAGCTATCCAACAAATCTTAGGATTTTTATCGGAGATGTTGACATTTTTGTGTAAGCTTGGATGAAATTCCATGTTCAATGAAATTGACAACTACCCCAGGATAAATTTTGAGTGCCTCAGATTAATTTCTAATTCAATTCTAATCGATTGATAATGAGAAAAAGTTTATCGCTTCAACCGAAATCGCAGAATGATAGAGAAACTTAACGCTATAAAAATAACTGCTTGTATACAAAACTTGAACACAAGTTTAAATAACAAAATCCGTATCCCAAGTATGTACAAAGATATAATTACATACATTCGGGATATTGGTGTAATTTCGTCGGCTATAAAACTAATACAAATCTAGACAAGCAAAGTTTGGTGTTGGTTCCTAATCAATATCAATCTAAGCAGACTCTCGTGCAATTGCGAATTCAAAAGTGTGACGATTGATTGAACTGTTTGATTGTAGATCATTAGAAATTTTGGTTCCCTTGTTCCACATCAAAGGCTCGAACAACCCCATGGGGCTGATCCTTGTAGTTTTTCCCCTTATTCCAGTGCACAGTGGTCCCCAATACTCCAAAACGCGTTTTTATTTTGTTTGCGCTTCGGAGGTTGATTTTGGAGCCCAAATGCTTTCAAAAGAATTTTTGATTGGAATAATTTCCTTACATTTATTTACACTACATCACATTTAAGATTACACATAATTAACAATAGGACGCCACAATACTCGGTTTGTGTATGCCGCTCTCCATCCTCGATCACGCCCAATGCTAACCAGATCACGTTCTACCTGATCCACCAATCTTGACCGCTGCGCTCCCTGCCTTCTTGTTCCAAACGGATTTGTGGCAAACACCAGTATAGCAGGGTTGTTGTCCGGTATTCTTGCAACATGCCCTGCCCACCGTATTCTTCCGGCTTTGGCCACCTTTTGGATGCTTCGTTCGCCGTAAAGTGCAGCGATCTCGTGGTTCATTCTTTGCCGCCACACGTCGTTCTCCACGGATTTCGGGAGCGTCGGTCCCGCGGAAACTTCCATCGTCGAGGAACTTTTCCGTCGGTGTAGGCTAGATCCATCGTCGGGGATTAGCCGAGTAGTTCGTGACGTAGACCAGCCCTGGGTCGATCCCCTGTAGCGAAATGAGTGGCTCAAAATCGAAATAAATGGCCCAAAAGTAGGAGAGAACGACGCAGACGTCCATGATGATGCATAAGTCCGGGAAAGGTGTTTAGAGCACCGATAGCCTTCCACCCCGAAGTAATATCTAACGGTATTTCCGGGAAGGTAGGGTTGGAGATCCAAGGTGTTTTAGTGGGTAGTTCCAATTATACAGCGGTGGTTCTGTGGAGAGTCCCACACTCTGTGCGTAAATGCATTTCACCTTGTGAAAAAAACACGCCGTTCTCCTGCACACCGCCGAAGATCTTCCTTAGCACGCGTCGCTCGAAAACTCCAAGTGCTTGCAGGTCCTCCTCGAGCATGATCCATGCTTCGTGTTCGTAGAGGATCACCGGTCTTATAAGCGTTTTGTACAAGTTACATTTCGTGCGAGGGTGAATCTTTTTTGATCGTAGATTCTTTTGAAGCCCGTAGTAGGCACGACTTCCACTGATGATGCGTCTTCGTATTTCACAACTCACATTGTTGTCAGCCGTTAGTAAGGATCCGAGGTAAACAAATTCTTCCACTACCTCGAAGGTATCCCCGTCTATTGTGACATTACTTCCTAGAAGAATCCTGTCGTGTTCGATTCCGACTATATTATTCCAAAGTTTCTCGCGATAATGTCCATGCCATCCGCAAAGGACACAAATTGACTGGATTTCGTGAAAATTGTACCCCGGCTGTTAAACCCGGCTCGTCCCATTACTCCTTCCGAGGCGATGTTGAATAGTAGGCATGAGAGTCCGTCACCTTGTCGCAGTCCCCGGCGAGATCCGAATAAACTGAAAAGTTCACCCGAGACCTTTACGCAGTTTTGCACACCGCCCATCGTCGCTCATTCTAGTCAGCTTCCCAGGAAAGCTGTTCTCGTCCATAATTTTCCACAGCTTTACGCGGTTGATACTATCGTATGCCGCCTTGAAGTCGATGAACAGACGATCTGTTGGGACCTGGTATTAACGGCATTTTTGGAGGATTAGCCGCACGGTGAAGATCTGGTCCGTTGTCGATCGACCAGCGATGAAGCCGGCTTGATAACTTCCCACGAACTTATTCGTTTTAGGAGACAGACGACGAATGATAATCTGGGATAACACTTTGTAGGCGGCATTCAGAATTGTGATCTCTCGCATTCCAAATCACAGCCTTTTTGTGAATTGGGCAAATTACCCTTTCCTTTCACTCCTCCGGTAGCTGTTCGGTTTTCACAGATCCTGACTATTAATCGGTGCAAACACGTGACCAACTTTTCTGGGCCCATCTTGATGAGCTCAGCTGCGATGCCATCCTTACCAGCTGCATTGTAGGTTTTGAGCTGATGTATGGCATCCTTAACTTCCCTCAGTGTGGGAACTGGATCAATTCCGTCTTCTGCTGCACTGACGTTGTCGTTTCCTCCGTTATCTTGAACACCCATGCCTGCGTTCTTCGCTCCGTTCAGGTGTTCATCGAATTGCTGCTTTCGCCTTTTAATCACCTCACCTTCATCCGTTAAGAGGCTCCCGTCCTTATCTCTGCACATTTCGGCTCGCGGCACAGGACCGTTGTGGGATTTGTTGAGCTTCTTGTAGAATTTTCGCGTTTCTTGAGAGCGGTACAGCAGTTTTTTATTCCCTCGCACACCGCTTCTTCCAGGTGGCGGGTCCACTGTTTCCGCTTCTGTTTGTACCGTTTCACGTTCATCGAACCATTCGTTCCCTCGATTCCTTTCCATGTACCCAACAGTTCACTCGGCTGCTTTAACTGTACTCCAGCAGTCTTCTAGGGGAGCAACATCGTGTTCGCCCTCGTCTGGCAACGCTGCTTGGAGATTCTGCGCGTATGCTGAGGCGACATCCGGTTGCTTCAATCGCTCTATGTTGTACCGTGGCGGTAGATGGTACCGTGCAGTTTTACCATCACCACGGCCAGTGGTCAGAGTCGACGTTAGCGCCACGATAGGTCCTGACGTCAATAATGTCGGAGAAGAGCCTTCCATCAATCAGACCGTGGTCGATTTGCGATTCCGTTTGCTGTGGTGATCTCCAGGTGTAGCGATAAGGGAGGCTATGTTGGAAGAAAGTGCTACGAATGGTCATGTTCTTGGAGGCGGCAAAATTGGATGAGTCGTAGGCCGTTTTCGTTTGTTAGCTGGTGGGTGCTGAACTTTCCAATCGTCGGTCTTAACTCCTCCTCCTGGCCTACCTGAGCGCTTAGATCTCCTATGATGCTCTTGACGTTGTGGCTTGGGCAACAGTCGTACTCACGTTCGAGCTGCGCGTAGAATGCGTCCTTGTCATCATCAGTGATTCCTTGTCATCATCAGTGCTTCTGCACGTTGATTATGCCAAAGTTGAAGAAACGGCCCATCACGATGAAAGCTGTTCCCAGCTCGCGGGAATGCCGCAGTTCTGGTAGATGGTATGATCACCTCTAACCGAATCATCGAACCCGCGGTCCTTCAGTAGATCGGCGAGTATGCGGGTGCTCCCGATGAAGTTGAGAGATCGGCAGTTCCACGAACCGAGCTTCCAATCGCAAGTCCTTTTTCGTCGCAGGGGTCGTTGCCATTGGTCTCGATTCGTATTCCTCTCTTGCTGATTATCCGTTGCAGTAGTTTTTTACGGCTGGCTCGCAGGGCCCAACCGCAACCCCCTAAATTTCCGGATGATCATAGTTCACAGTTGAGCTAAAAGTCCTTCACGGGCACTAGGACGGAATCGAAGATGAATGGAGCAATATAAGGTCCGTCGTGAGTAGCACTGCTGCAACCGTACTAGGTACGAGGTTATCGAATCGAGGAAATGACTGGTTTGACGGCGAATGCCAGGAGTTGGTCGAAGATAAGAAGAAACACCACACGAGAGCAAACGAGGAACGATACGAATAGGCCCGGAACAGGCTGAACTCGGTTTTTCGGAGGAAAAAGTGGCACCAGGAGACCAAGATCGCGAAGCGTTGGAACAGTTATACCGCGCAAATGATACACGGTAGAAGGTGAACCGCTCACGTAGAGGCCACACGCCACAGGCCGAAATGTGCAGCGATACCAGTGGTAACCTTCTCACGAACGAACGTGAGGTGATCGACAGGTAGAAGTAGTACTATGACGAGCATCTGAATGGCGAAGCACAAGGTATAGAGAATCGAATCGAGAGAAAATTAAACGCTCAGCCGACGACAGATTCCCAGCACCTGATCTGTCGAAGATAAGTGAGATCAGCAACCCGAGAAACAACAAAGCCGCGGGCAATGACCAGTTGCCAGGTGAGCTGCTCCAACATGGAGGAGATGCACTGACTAGAGCATTGAGCTGGATGATTTCTAAGAGTTGGGAGGAGGAATTTCTACCGCAGGAATAGATGGAAGGAGTGGTATGTCCCATATACAAAAAGGGTAATAAGCTTGATTGTTGCAATTACATTGTTGAACGCCGAACAAGGTACTCTCTCAAATCCTATGCCGTCGTCTATCACCAATAGCTAAGGAATTCGGAGAGCCGTACCCAACGCGATTTACTGGAGCCCTCGTCATTACGGGTCACATACTCGCGTTAAGGCAAGTAGTTCAAATACAAGCACAAATATTTTGGACGCTATCGAGTACCTTCGAATCTCAGAAAGGGCTACGGGAAGGTGATGGTCTCTCTTGTATCTTGTACAATGTTGCTCTGGAAGGTGTAATTTAAAGAGCGGGGATCGACACGATTTTTCGAATGTCCGTACAACTTTTTGGCTTTGCTGACGATATTGGTATTGTGACACGTAACCTTGAGAAGATGATGGAAACATACATCGAACTGAAAGCTGAAGCTAGGTGTACAAAATACATGAGAGGAAGAGGCTCTAGAGAAGAAACACTTCGCCTCCCCTCACGAAAATTGATAGACGGTGAGGATATCGAGGTGGTTGACGAGTTCGTGTATTTGGGCTCACTCGTAAGCCCTTCGATCGAGAAAAGTAGGCCACCGCACGAAATTGACCATCTTCAAAACGCTCACTAGACCGGTTGTTCTCTATGGCCACGACATATGGACTATGTTGGCAGAGGACCAACGCGCCCTCAGTGTTTTCGAAAGAAAGGTACTGAGGACCATCTATGGTGGAGTGTAGATGGAAGACGGAACGTGCAAACGGCGTATGAACCACGAATTGCAACAGCTGTTAGGAAAACCACCTATCGTACGGATAACCAAAATCGGACGTCTACGATAGGTTGGGCATGTCATTAGGATGTCAAACGACAGCCCAGTGAAAATGGTTCTTGAATCGAGTCCAACTGGGACAAGAAGAAGAGGAGCGCAGCGATCAAGGTGAATCGATCAAGTAGAGGGCGATCTACGAAGCATCCGAGCAGCCATGGACCGAGTTATTAGGAGACGTACGCTTAATACAGCAAAAGACACCCCAGGACTATAGCAGTTAGGTAAGCTAAGTGTGTCCAGTAATTTCTGATTTCAACAATGTTTTAATCGATAATGAAATTCGACCGGACTCTATCATGCGGGTCGAGTGAATACTTTTACGTAAATTACATATATTTGGCGGAAGAAGCCAGGTGAACTACTGGTAAAGACACAGAAAATACTTGAATGTTCGGGGTCGGGGATCGAACATACGACAACTGGCTTGTAAGACCAGCGTCCTATGCATTGAACCACCAACCCGGGACTTTTCAGTTAATACTAACCTTAAAAAGACAACTGTTAAAATTTCATGATATTCTTATGAAATACAACCGTCCACTGGAAATATGTTCATTACTGCGTTCAAATTCTTTCATCATTATTAATTACGTCAATACTTAAGCCCTGAACTGAAGTTGTAGATGAAAACGCTTGGTTTTAGTTCGAAAGATGACTGGTGTATGATTTCAGAACTAAACACCATGCGTCTCCATCGGATGATAATTTGATGGAGACGCATCGTTTTTTCGAATGATTTATTCTTTTTAAAGTCCGTTATTATACCCGTCTACATTTTTTTAAATCTGAAAAAAGTACAGCGAATGTACTCATCAATGATTTATTTTTTATGTAAAATCAAGAATGGTAGCAGAATTAAATAAAAATTCGAAAGTTTTGAACAATTTTTTTCATATGAAATCAATTTTGAAAATTTCTGAAAAAAATCAGAAACGTTTCCCATAATTCCATGAATATATCTGTTTTTCAATTTTTCCTAAAGAGGTATTAAAAATAAATAACTAAAATGAAAATCAGCAACTCCCTAACTCCACAAATATAGTAAAATTTTGGGAAAATCATCTCCAATACGAGCCCTTACAAACAGGTTGTATCAATTTAATTTCTGTTTGAGAGCAGTTTTTATATGCATACCCGGCTACACCCTTTCTTTTCATCTGGATCTTTTAATCGGGAGAAATCCAGTTTGAAGAATCAAGTAATATCACTCTCACAGAACAGGTACAATTTTTCAAGAATCCCAGAGTAATACATACGGTTATGAGAAAGGTATCATTTCACCAATTGGTGAATTGAATCAGGTGTTTTTGTTTTCGGTTACGGACTACAGCACACAATAGAAATTTTACAATATATCTCAAGTAAAAATCTTTTTCTTCTCGAAGGGCTTTCAATCGGCACGGAGTATTTCATTTGGCTCCCAACACCAGACCTTAATTGCATTTCACGTCTTGTACCCTCGCAGCACAGGTCCAATTACATCAAATGAGGGCGAGAAACCTGTTCACCAGCAGCAAAAAACTAAAAAAAAGGTTTCCGATCTCACTAGCTAGTCTTGCCATCAGGAGGAATCAGGAGCTGTTGATGAAAATTTTCTTCCATTAGAACTGCCTCGTAAAACAACGTTTCAAAACTTGTGCGGCAGGCAGTCGTGTACCGCCGGAGCAATCCTTGGAGCGTCGGGCTCGAATGGAACCCAGAAAGGTTTCATCTCTCAGGCACTACCACACACACACACACACACTCACATGTTCACCCACGAAATGGAAGCAACCGGGACAGGAAGTGCACCAAGAAATAAGTGCTTCATTAAGTTGCACTTTGCTTGCTCTTTGCTGGCCAAACACAGAAAGTGCTAATCATGGATCGTCTTCCATGCTTTCCGGTGTGAGTGTGAAAAGCTCAAGCTCACTGCGTATGTATGTGAGCTGATGCAGGACTTCTACATTTCTTCTTCGGATACATGGTGACCGTTGATGAGAAATACTTCGTAACTTATCCAGTAGGGTGATTCAGCTTGGTGTAGGTCGCGAAATTTGCTCGTGTTCAACTTTCATTTTTAAAGACTGACCTGAAGAATTTGGTACAACTGTTATTAGGCAGTTAGTCATTCTGACTAATCTACACTAGTACTAGTACCTTATGGCATTGATAGCTTTCTATAACAATCGCCCAGAAGCGGTAGGAAAAATCACGTAAGTAGAAAGTTTTTCTTTCGGTGTGCAGAGTAAATTGGAGGTCGACAGAAGGGCAATAAATTCATTTGGGAAGCAGCGCTGGCGAAGTCCGGTTCGTTGCTGGCTCATTAAATTTGCGCTTTTAATTTCATTTCGCATAGTTTCGTTAGCCGACTTGCTTCGGTTGCAGCTGCTCCGGTGTTTAATTTAGGAAAGATCTGCTCTGTTTGGCCGAACAATGAACCAGTAAATAAAGCTCGAGATCACAATTAGGATTTGTGCTTCAGATTGCGAAAAATTTTACAAGTCGACTTGCTGCTACCGTGATTGATAGTTTTGTTGTTTTCTGTTCATTAGGAAATTGTCGCAATGTCATCGTTTTCCGGAGAAGTTTACAGTGGAATAAAATCTTTCGTACAATCCGAAAATCAGCAGAAAATTCTGTGTGTATCTGACTATTTACTCCCTAACCTCCATTTACGAAGTCGTTTTTTTACGAATTATACGATTTACGTAACTCTTTTTACAAATCATTTCTAATATTATTAGCTATGTTATCGATCGCTTTGTGCCTAAGCGATTCAGTCGAAATCCAGGGAAATCAACCAAATCGAATTGGCAATCCACCGAACTAAGACGTCTAAAAACAGTAAAATGGGCAGCATTGAAGCAATACTCTAAGCATGGAGGATTAAAAAAAATTATGTACAGATAAACCAAATGTACAAAAGGGCCGTGAAGCGTTGTCACGATAATTATTTGCGGAACGTACAACGTAAACTAAAGTCGTATCCTAAAAAATTCTGGAGCTATGTCAACGAGCAAAGCAAAGAATCTGAGCTACCTTCGTCAATGCGTTACGGAGAATTCACAGGTTCAAGTCCGCAGGAGATTTGTCAGTTATTTTTCCAGAAGTTTGCTAGAATTTTTCTGATGAAAAATTGTTACCGCATCAAGTATCCCTTGCGGTGCAAAATGTGCCAGTTCTATACCAGTCCATAAATGAGATCAATTTGAACAAAAACAATGTTCGGTTGGCACTCAGAAAAACAAAGGCTAGTACCTCTTTAGGGCTGCGAAAAATGCTCTGCTAGTTTAGCAGCACCATTTATGTCTTTGTTCCTCAAATCGCTAGCTGTCGGAATATTTCCCGATCTGTAGAAGTCCTCTATTGTCGTGAATACGACTTACTTTACTATGGGGTGCCTTTTCAAAATTAGCCATTTGGAAGAATGGGCCATTTCATCAAAAATATGATCAGGAATTTAGGATAATATTTTGAACAGTGTGAGATAACCACAAACAACTCAAATTTTAAGTTTTCTCAAATTTTGAAAACAACGCGGAAAACTCTTTACTTTTGCTTGGCTTTTTCGCGCAAGGACGACGATTTTGAGGTAATCAGGCACATATCTGACTGACTGCGTATAAAAGAGGAACCGTGGTCGAAATTAGATCATTTCTTCTTGTGCATTGGATGCAAGCAGACGTCGTGGGACCAGCAGCTTCGGAGAGTGCACCTTCTGCGTGGTTAAAAACCTCAAACGCTCAGGGCGCATCTCTCATTTGGACTTCAGTCGTCAGGTGGAGCAGTCGTCAATGAAAGCAGACCTTTTGCGTGGTATAAAGCCTCAAACGCTTAGGTCGTGCTTTCATTTGGACTTCAATCGTCGGGAGCAGCGGTCGTCAATGGAAGCAAAACTTCTGTTCTTGGTTCTAAATTTAGTTCTTGAACTCAGGTCCAGTTCCTTATTCTAGAATTCTATTCGGTTCTTTTTAGAACCATAATAATACTCTCAAAGAGTTCTGCGAAATTTTGGTTTACTGTACTTTATACAACCCATTTTGATGGTCGAGGCGAAAAACCGTCTTCAAGTTTCAGAGCTTAGCTCCGGGTTTAGAATTCAGAGCCTGTGTGCTGAACTGGATTCTGGAAAAAGATTTCGGAACTGATTTCAGTTTCGAAATTGTAGTTCTAGAACTAAAATCCAACTGAATTCTGAGTCTGTTCTAAGTTCTGAATTTAGTTCTTGAGTTCT
Source organism: Malaya genurostris (assembly GCF_030247185.1). Lineage (NCBI taxonomy): Eukaryota > Metazoa > Arthropoda > Insecta > Diptera > Culicidae > Malaya > Malaya genurostris. The sequence continues at coordinate 63,023,402 of NC_080570.1, read as the reverse complement.
TGAAGTTCAGTTCCTAATTCCAGAATTCTTCAAATCGGTTCTTTTTAGAACCATAATAATACTCCTAAAGAATTATGCGAAATTTTACTTTACTGTACTCTATACGGCCCATTTTTATTATAAAGAACTATCTAGTTATTTCATTACATTTAACTGCGTTTCAGAATGCTTAATGTAACTAATCTGTAATTTAGTCAAGGTGCATCGTTTAAAATTCTAGTAGTGAAAAAGGGAAGAGTTGCACAATTCACACAATCGATCAACTACCAGTTCGAATTCGGAAGTATAAAGAAAGTGTGTTAGTTTTATTCGTATTCACGACATCCAGTTATGTATCTGACATTACACACCCGCACTATTTATGTTTCCAGTACATAAAAAAGGGAATAAAAAACTGGTTAACAACTACCGTGGGATTGCATTTCTCAGCGCCATTCCAAAGCTTTTTGAAATGATCGTTCTTGAGCAAATTTTCAACCATTGTAAGCAGTATATTGTACAGACTCATCATGGATTTATGCCAAAACGTTCTACAAATCTGCTTTCGCTTACGAATTATGTTACAAATTCTATGTCCGTTTTTTATCAAACAGACGTCATTTACACGGATCTGTCGGCAGCCTTCGATAAAATAAATCACGCTATCGTCATTGCTAAACTAGACTAACTCGGTTTTGGCTCGAACGTACTTCGCTGGATTGAATCATACCTAAGCGATCGATGTCTTGCCGTAAGAATCGGTGATTATGTATCTGATGAGTTTTGCGCTTCTTCCGGCATTCCACAAGGCAGTCATCTAGAACCACTGATATTCTTGCTGTACTTTAACGATGTGAATTTGGTCCTGGAAGGGCCGCGGTTTTCTTTTGCTGATGATCTGAAAATGTATAATATAATCCGTAAAATAGATGATCAATCGAATGATTCTAAATCCCCAGAAATGTTTGATCATAACATTCACACGAACGAAAAATCCTGTTCGATTTGACTACTGCATTAGTGACACTTTAATTGAAAGGACGACATGTATGAAAGATCTTGGCATTTTCCTCGATGAGCAACTGACATTTAGGCAACATGTTAGCTACATAGTTTCAAATGCTTCCCGATGCTTGGGATTTGAGATACGGATAACCAAAAATTTTATAGATATTAACTGCCTGTAAACAGTTTACTGTTCGCTGGTACGCTCTATTCTTGAATATTACTCAGTGGTATGGAACCCTTACTACCTCAACGGTGTCAATCGGATCGAATCGATACAACGCAGATTTATTCGCTTTTCACTGCGCCGGTTGCCTTGGAATAATTCGCAACAGCTCCCGAGTTATGAAGGTCGAGCGATATTAATTGGAATTGACACACTGCATTTTCGACGTGATTTATCACGAGCAATGGCAATATCTGATATTTGAACTGATAGAATCGATTGCCCCGCACTTCTTAGCTAAATCAACTTAAACGTTCGATCACGTGTTCTTCGTAACAGTTTGTTCCTTCGCTTGCCATTTCGTCGCACTAATTATGGAACTAACGGTGCTATTACAGGACTGCAGCGGATCTTCAACAGAGTTGTTTCGGGATTTGACTTCCATCTGCCACGCCGTGCCATACGATCTAAGTTTTTATATATACTAAGAAATAATCATTTGGACTAAATTATGTCTTTTAATTCAAATAAATAAATACATATAGATTGAAATCACAAGCCGGAAAAAAATGTTTCAACTCGATTTAGGATACAAGATGGCGTCTCTCGGTTTATTGATATTACTTAAGCACACTTACAATTTAGATATTTTCGGAACGGGTTTCATGAGAAGGTGCAGTAAACTTCAATGAATCCGAAGTCACCATCATGAACTTCGGAACGACATCACACATTCATTTACGGCATCTAGTCATCAAATTCGATTAATAAACAAGAAGTCGGTTCAAGATGGATCTTGAAACAACTTCACACATAATTTTATAGCACATGATATATTGAGAGGTACGGTGTGTCAAAAAAAATAGGACAATTTCAGAAACGTTTTCTGGAAATATAGTTAAAGCTATCGAAATATATTTTTCAGTGTTTAATTAAGTGTACTTCAACGTACAAAAAATTATTGTTACATAATTCCGATAAAAAATAACCTGTTCATGACCAAGTAGCTGCGACTAGTTTTCCGGGAGGTCTAAAACAAGCGAACCGGCTGTGTCTTCGAATTGAAAACAGGAACAAGAACCAAAGTTTTTCTAAAGCATCTTCTTCTTTTTTCTACTTCGGAGCAAATGTCAGCTCCTAATTGAGAGCCAGTTTCTTTGACTATATGCCTTTTTCTAAAGCATATATCATAAACTAGTAAGTAGTGTATCGATAAGTAGTTAGCAACATTCAAACAGTTATTACTCTGAAATGGCTTAATTTTTTTGCAGCATATTTTGATGAGTCGAATTGATCCGGAAACGCGAAAGAAAATTCTGCACACTTGGTGCTCAGAAAGTGGTGTCACGTACAACGAAATTGCAAAACGGGTGAAAGTGCACCACACCATTGTCAAAAATATTATCGAGTTCGGTAAGACCCTTTCCATGAAGAATTTGCTCCGATCCGGTAGGAAAACGGGTCCTAGCCAGCCTGGCCGGGACTTAAAAGTGGTTGAGTACATCAGGAAAAACCCATCGGCGTCGACGCGGGATTTGGCCAAGCAGTTCAACACCAGCATCGGGATGGTTCAACGGATCAAAGTTCGGAACTCCCTGAAAACGTACAAGAAACAGAAGGTGCCGAAAAAGTCTCTGGTACAGCAAGTTCAGGCCAAAACAAGAGCGCGAAAACTGTATAACCGGATTCTACAGAATAAAGACGGATGCATCCTGATCGACGACGAAATCTACGCCAAGCAAGACTCTCGAGCGCTGTCCGGACCGCAATATTATACGAAATCGGTGTACCAGGACCTGGACGACGCTGACACCACGGTGGCGATGGAAAAGTTGGAGCAGAAGGTGTTGGTCTGGCAAGCAATTTGTACCTGTGGTTTGCGGTCGTCGATTTTCTTCACGAAGGGCACAATTAACGCCAAGATGTACGAGGAAGAATGTTTGAAGAAGAGAATGCTGCCACTGTACAGAAAGCATAAGGCTCTTCCTCTCTTCTGGTCGGATTTGGCTTCAGCCCCCTACGCCAACTCCATTCTACAGTGATTGTCAAAAAGGATCAGGGTCATTTCGCCGAATGCCATTTCGCCGAAAGCCGTTTCGCCGAAAGCCATTTCGCCGAAAGGGTTATTTCGCCGAATGACATTTCGCCGAATGGGTCACTTCGCCGAATGCCATTTCGCCGAAAGGGTCATTTCGCCGAATCCTGAAATTGTCTTGAAATCGTAATTAGAATTGATTTAAATTAAAGACAAACGAAAGATGGTAGCGTTAACGCCCGTTTTGTTGATCTACCATTGTACTTCTTTAATAATGATTGATTCATGAACCTCAGAAAGTAGTAGTAAGCATCAAAGCCATTGCATAGGTGTATCTACCAGGCAAATGTAGGTGGTATTTTCCGTTTATTAAGTGAAAATGAAAAAATATCTAATGCGGCTACGCCACATTGTTTTGGTTCATGTGCTGTCCGACCTCGCTACCGCTCGTTCGGACCTAACTAAAGCAAAGAAACCTAGCTTTGAGTAAACCGGGCAAACGAGGCGGTTACAGGTTTGTATGCACAAAGCCGCCGAGCCATCTTGGCTTCGGTTATGTGGCTGCGCCACATCAGTTATACAGGGCACATAACATGCAGGAGATATGACCCTTTCGGCGAAATGACCTTCCGGCGAAACGACTTTCGGCGAAATGGCATTCGGCGAAATGGCTTTCGGCGATATGACCCGCTCCCGTCAAAAAATAATGTACAATTTGTGGAAAAGGACATCAACCCACCGAACTGCCCGGATCTTCGGCCAATTGAAAGGTATTGGGCAATTGTCAAGCGGCACTTTCGGAAGGAAGGTACAGTGTCCCAAAACATGCAGGAGTTAAAAAAGAGGTAAAACTGGACAGCTGCCACCAGGAAAGTCACAAAAGTAACTTTTCGATACACTCCTTATACCACGAGAGGAATTTCGACAATACTAATTTTTCGAATAATTTTGAGCAGTAGAGCAATCTTATGTTTTTACATCTTAAAAGGTGCACATAAGTGGAGCGTCGTATTTCATACCAATTTATATTCCAGAACATGTAAATTTATGTGATTTGAAAATTACATGTCTTGAATTCGAATGAAATAAAAAAAACGAAAGATCGATAGCAGCAGCGCGACTTGAACCGAGAATCATTAGATCACAAGCACATCGATAACTCGACTGAACCGCAGAGATCATATCTGTTCATTGAATAATAGATAAATATAAATCCATACAGCGGACCTTGGCAGCTGAGTGCAAATTACACTCAGAGCATGTAAAATTCTGTGGGAGTAGGCTATTGCGTCACTTGAAAAAATTAAGTAGTTGTGAATTGTATCGTTTGTAGAATTCTGTCACCTGTACAATTCATAACTTTTTCTGTGCATATAGGAGAAAAGTTCAAATTTTTTCATGAAAATTTCATATTGTATTGTTTATAAAAAAAAGTTTACAACATATCAAGAAACCTTTAAGTGGTATACTAGATAATGTGCTTTTCAAAATTCCCCTTAGAATTTGGTAACCATCCATAAAGATTTGTAGCTATTCAAGCCAGAGACAATTCAAGCCTTGAAGGACAACATTCGTGCAGCCATAGGTGAAATAAAGCTGCATACAATCGAAAATGTACTGAAAAACTGGACCGACCGTATGGCGTACTGCAAGGCCAGCCGAGGCAGCCATTTGAATGAAATTATATCACACAATTAACCGGAAGGATTGTACTTTATTAAAAAAAAAATTGAAATCGGATGAACCGTTTGTGTTTTATTGCTTGTTTTAAAAAAACAGTTACATGGCGGACCCTGTACAAGTGAAAGTCCGTTAAAAATCACCGTTGCGTACGACTTTGCACGCATTAATTGTCGTTATATAGAAGCTCTAACGCAAAATCCCATTAGCGACTGCTGAGCTGCTCCAATCGCCTCTACAGTAGAATTTTTACTTGATGATTGCTTTTTAAAATAACCGTTGAATTTCTTATACACATTGAAATCTCTACTTGGATGTTCACTGTTCTCTGTGATCTGGTGTAGTCCCTTTGACATTTATCAAATTTTTCGAGATTATAACAATGTTTCATGCATTTCAAAGATAGAGATAGATAAAAGAACTCTCAACAATTTTTCTAGGTCCCAAAGTCAATTTTTTCCAACAAGTTTTTGTCAAGATAACACCAGATCTCGATATTTCATTTTGCAACAAAAAAATTTTCTATGGTTTTTCAATTTTTAACGCGGATCTCCGAAGTTATGCAGTTTTTTTTGTCGGTACGTCTGACCTCGTAAAAACGACTTCAATGTAATCGAAATGTCATATGGAATTTACAACGATAGCGTCATCTTTGTCTCAGGAATCAGAATCAGGAATCAGAACAAATTGGCTCAAATGGCACGTTCCCCTTGATATTTGGAGATTTGTGCCTTGCCATAAATTTGTGTTTAGCATCATTTTCCCGATATATAAGAGGGAAGGATTGAAAGGAAATGGTAAGGGTTGGACTAGGAGGATGGGAAAAATTGACGACACAAAAACACATAAAAGCAGAAGTAAATTCTGCACCCCTAAGGGATGCTGAACAATCTGCTGAGGATCACATTTAGTGGAAGCAGAAGGAAATTCTGAACCTCTACGAGGTCCCGAACAGTCTGCTGTTAATAAAACCTCCAACCCCCGAGAGGATTTAGAGATCTTACAAAAGCGACACCATTCTGCACTCCCGGAAGAATGCAGAACGATTCGCAGTATGTACGAGCAGAAGTAAATTCGGCACCCCCCAAAGGATGCCAAACAATCTGCTAAACCCTATTTAAGGTGAATACAGAAGGGATTCATTCACTCCAGGAAGAACGATGAACCCTTCTGACTATAGCTCCTTACCACATTGGGTGAGAAACGAGAGAATATCCTTCAATTTTAGCTCCGCATACACAGACTCAACCATGTATGGAGAACCAAAAACCCGGATACGTAGCTGCGTCAATGCGGGGCAGTTACATATCAGATGATATGAAGTACCATAATCGCATTTACACAAATTACACGAATAATACTCAGCACGTTGAATAGTAGCCATGTGATAATTGAGTTTGCAATGTCCAGTCAGAGCTCTGACCAGAATACTGCAATGATGCTTGGAGAAATGCAGTAGACACTTTGACATTTTCAGATTTAAATCTGGTAGAAATGCTTTTGTCTGAGCGCAAGTTTGCAAGCTGCGCCAGTAGCTGGCATGTTTGGATGCAACCCAAGAACGTATCTTGTGCTTTATCCAACTAGTTGAAAGTGGTAAAGCTGGTTCAGGACCAACGAAATCATTCGTTGCACCAGCTCTAGCCAACTCATCAGCCCATTCATTTCCAGTAATACCAGAATGGCCGGGTACCCATAAGAAGTAAACAGCATTTGAAATGCTGAGGTCTTCAATTTGAGTTCGACATGCGATCACTAGATTCGACCGTGAGTCATTCGAACTGAGTGCTTTTAAGGCTGCCTGACTGTCGGAACAAAAATAAATTCGTTTACCACAGATCCTCTGCTGAAGTGCCGATTGTACTCCACACAGAATCGCGTAGATTTCTGCTTGGAACACAGTACAGTATCTACCAAGTGAATGAGACTGCTCCAGCCTCATTTCACGACAGTAGACACCAGCACCAGCACGACCATTCAACAGAGAACCGTCCGTATAACAAACTATGTGTTCATCAAGTTGTTGTTCCAGACAACCAGACAACCATTCCTCACGAAGAGGATAGCTCACATTGAATGTTTTGAAAGGAAAACTGCATGTGAGAGTTAGGTCACTAGGAGCGAGTAAATACTCATCCCACGTAACCATTTGAGACCACAAGCGAGTGTGGCTGGTAGCATAATCTAATGGGTTACTGTTCCAAAGCCCTGTAACCCTGAGACGGTATGCACAAGATAATGCTTCTTGTTTTAGGAACACATGTAGTGGTTTAATACACAGTAGCGCCTCTAGAGCAGCATTAGGAGTTGTCGTGAATGCTCCTGTCATCGCCATTAGGACCATCCTTTGGAGATGATTTAGCTTTGACTGAATTGTCGCGACTTCTCCTTTCTGCTTCATACAAGACATCCATATGCTAAAATTGGTCTAACAATAGTTGTGTAGATCCAATGAATATATCTGGGTTTGAGTCCCCATGATTTTCCAAAAGCTCGTCTGCATTGGCCGAAAGCCATGCAAGCTCTTTCAATCCTGAAGTCAATGTGAGCAGACCAATTCAGTTTTGAGTCAAGAATAACCCCGACGTATTTAACTTGATCGACCACAGTGACCTCTGAACCAAAGAACTGCAACGGACGAGCTCCTGTAATTATCCTACGATGAGTGAAAAGCACCATTGATGTTTTGCCCGGATTTACAGATAATCCAACCTGACAACACCATTGTTCAACAGATCGCAGGGCTTGCTGCATTAAATCAAAGAGAGTGTTAATGCTTATACCGGTCATCAATATATGATAATCGTCGGCAAAACCATAAGTCGGAAATCCAAGGTTATTAAGTTTCCTTAACAAACCATCAGCGACTAGGTTCCATAAAAGTGGGGATAGTACACCACCTTGAGGAAAAACCCAAGATATTCCGTTCACGACTGCAATGTTTAACCTCCTGCAGCCATTCAGCCATCGGCACGGAAATACACCTTGACTTAGGAGTTCCTATTTTTGTGGCCTTTTACGACATGGAACAGGAAACCAGTGGATCAATTCTTGGTAAAAAATAATTCCGCCGGATGCCACACGGCTTACCTGTTTGGTGGACTTATACCACCGGTACAGGTGGACCGTAGCGTTATTCTTAGCCAGTTGGGAAACCGCTACCGACACTACACGGCTATCTAGGCAGCTCAGAGAGGGAAGTTGATATTGATGGTCAACTTCCATGGATGGCCGAGCAGCCGTTGAATTTCTTATACACATTGAAATCTCTACTTGGATGTTCACTGTTCTCTGTGATCTGGTGTAGTCCCTTTGACATTTATCAAATTTTTCGAGATTATAACAATGTTTCATGCATTTCAAAGATAGAGATAGATAAAAGAACTCTCAACAATTTTTCTAGGTCCCAAAGTCAATTTTTTCCAACAAGTTTTTGTCAAGATAACACCAGATCTCGATATTTCATTTTGCAACAAAAAAATTTTCTATGGTTTTTCAATTTTTAACGCGGATCTCCGAAGTTATGCAGTTTTTTCGTCGGTACGTCTGACCTCGTAAAAACGACTTCAATGTAATCGAAATGTCATATGGAATTTACAACGATAGCGTCATCTTTGTCTCAGTCGCACTGCTTATTGAGTGATGTATTATAAGCTATGGATTTAATTTCTCCCATAAAATTCTGTATAACGCTTGTGCCATCTTTTTCACACACGTTTTACGTTCTCTTTTTCGAAGACCTTCCCTGTACTTCATAACAACGTTGTTTTCGTACCATTCTATCAGTGGTTTCGCGCAATGGCTAGATACCAGATCCGCCCAAAACAAAGTGCCAACTTTGGGAACCGAAGGAATGGCAACAGATGCTTCTTTACACTTGCTGAATTTACTACACCCAAAGATCTTATTTTTATTATTATTCGACCTTATTCTTCTGAAACTTATCCGAAACATTCTCGCGGGACTTGCCGACCTGCTTGATGTCAGCTATATCGTCCATTACGATATATTACGGCTGCACCAACGGTTCGCGGTACAGCTTCCTGACGCGAGATTTGACCTTCGTGTTCACAGGGTTGCATTTTTTTGAGCTTCAGATCCATCACCAGCTCTCCACGGGGTCCGTCTGGGTACGAATTGTCGATTTCCAACAGTTTCACGATCCACTACACTGGATTTTATAAAATCCCGCACAAGTTTTTCTGTGGAAGCATTTCGTCGTGAATATGACCTTCTTTACTATGGGGCGCGATGTCAAAATTTACCCTCTGAGAGAGTGATAAGTTTTTGATCGTGAATATCTCCTGTTGTATCTAATGAAATGAAATGTTTGGTATAAACGAGTATCAAAGAGGATAATTCATAAGGTGCGTTTGCCTTTCTCGTATTTTGAAAGTTCATAGCTCAGTGATCTGTAGAAGGATTTATATAATCTAACTACCAATAGAAACGAAAATTTTCAACTTGAACGTGTATTGCAACAACATTGAAGTTTTTCAATAGTACACTATTGAAAAACCTGTTTGATTTAACCCATGACAGCACCAGCCAATCAGAACACGAGATGTCTGCATCTATACAAGAGCATCCATATAAAAGTTGAGTGGTTCATTTTTCCTACCATTTGCTGAGTAGCTGTTCGCGAAACAAGACATACGAGAGCAACATCGAGGACCTGTCGTCTCACTGTTTCCCGTTCTGCGAACAGGAAAAGGAATTTTGGCAAAGGGAATGTCCATACACCGCTGCCAGTAGCAGGTATAAAATGAAATGTGATGTAGGAAATAGCGTCAATTGAGTTAACGCAGCTACTCTGAACGCACGAGACACCGTCAGCACGATGACACCGAAAACCGGTAGAAAGGCAGCCAAAAAGTCCAGCAAGGCCCATTCAAAGCACTTTTCAGTGCTAAAGATCATCCTAAAGAACTAGTTGAATTTTGTCGCTTTCCTATCATTTTCTGAGCAACTGTTGCCGAAACAAGACACACACGAGAACCATCTCAGATCTCAATATTTCCTACCAAAAGATTCATCAAGATGTAACTTAAAATAATTTGCACCGTCACTAACACATTCAATTACGAACGCCAATGCGAAAGTGGAAGTGATGATGTTGAATACATCTTTATGCTAGTATGGGGTCGTGTGAAAATATGCCATGCAAAACAGGGTTGCCATATGCACAGATTAATCTTTACTATAATTATAATAATAATAATAATAATAATAATAATAATAATAATAATAATAATAATAATAATTATTATTATTATTATTATTATTATTATTATTATTATTATTATTATTATTATTATTATTATTATTATTATTATTATTATTATCATTATTATTATTAAAACTACTCTTGCATACCGAAGATCGTCGATACATTTCAGACCAGGCCATGGCAATTGTCTCGTACTGAAATTTTAAGAAGAATCGGATATCTTCGAACTTCATAGCTTTAATAAAAATAAACTAAAAATTCGTCGTACCTAGCCTCCTATATTAGCAAATTAAAAAGGAATTGTTTCCAGTTTGGTATATATAGTTGTAGAATAGTAGCTGTTTAATGTAACTAATCTGTACTTTAATGTAGGTGCATCGCTTCAAACTCTATTAGTGAAAAAGGGGAAAGCTTGCACAATTCATACAATCAATCAACTAACTGATATTCGGAAAAGTGATGGGAGCGTGCCAGTTTTTTCGTATTCACGACATCCAGTTATGTCTCTGACATTACCCACCCGTCTTTTTTTTCTTGGAAACCATCTTGTGGTAATAAAAGGCGGCTTTTCCGATTTAATAGTCTTTATGAGCGAGGATTATAAAATTCCTAAAATTATTGATTTCAGTACAGATATACCAAATGTTTATCAATCTTACGTTTAGTGCCTTTAGCAGGTGTAGCGTATTGTTGCCTTCTATTCCACGTAGATCAACTATAATTAGGTTAGGTTTGAGCTACTCAAATATTCGCATTCAGTTATATATTACCTTTTATCCGATAAGTATATAAATATATATGTATAAATGCCTTATAGTGTGGCGTCAGGGTGTTACAGTTCACTTGATACCTATTACAATTTAATTCATAGTTCATAGTAAATTCAGGTTAAAGTTTTGTAATTAATGCATACTTAAGTTAAGCCAATATAACTGCGTGCTAAGATTAGTTTTAAGAGTTCATGTGAGATCACCAAGTTACAATAATAGAATTTGAATCTAACTTTTTACTGAAGTCTATTTTTAATACGAACTGCTCTTATAAGTTCCACCTTTAGAATCTGCTTCCGCTTGATTTCACTTGCTATCCTGTTTTTTGACATATCTCTGTTTCATAGGTGTTCAGCTTCGACGAGGGGTTTGAAATAACATACCATATAACGTAGGCTGCTAACCTAGCTACCGGAAGATTACCCATCATTGGTGGCTGTGGTCTTGCATTGCGTATTTTGCACAGCTGGCAATTCCGTCTCACGCGATCGTACTGTATACGTACTTTGGGAATATGGTATTTCTGTTTCAGTTCGTTTAGAACGGTTTGATGATTTTGATGATGGAAGTCTGTGGAAGGCATGTATTATTAGGTCTGTGACATAGTGCTGTCTAGGTAAAAGTATTGGTCGCTTTACAAATTCGCCGACTAGATTGCATTCGTCTATTCTACCAGGAATACGTAAAACTTTATATTCATCCACTACAGGACGTAATTTACGTAATGCACCCTTTTGCACACATTGTTTTTTTTCCACGGTTTGTGCAGAGAGGGAAATAGATCTATAATCATCGGAGAATATTTCTTCTTGAGCTAAGCGATAAATACACATCTCGGCTCTCATTAGTTCATCATTTGATAAGAGTTCGTACTGAAGTTGCTCACTTTTTACCTTTCGTTGAAGATTCATGATATATCTCTGCATCCATGCTACCGAGCGCAACACATCTAGATAACCATTTGACAGATTGTAACGAAACTTATCACATGTAAGCGTAACACTCTAAACACTTTTAAACCTAATATTTCATAAATCTTTACTCATCGAAAAGACAGTTACGCTCAAAAAAAATTGTTGCATTGCATCAAAAGCAAAGAGTTGGTGTTACATCCCTTTTGTGAAATTTGATCTTCTGTTTCAACAGACAGAATCCGATTCATAGCATACAGAACCATTGCATGGCTGGTGCTACAATCCTACTGATACTAAGAATTCTACCAGGTTTGGGCCCGAACGTACGACAACTGGCTTGTAAGACCAGTGTCCACCATCCCATGTTTAGTATTTTGGCTGACATTCAGCATCAAAACGAGAACGACTTATGATATTTTATGTCGCTTAGTATCGAATTTTAGTATTGTTAATGTTTTTATTTATTACAATCCATAACCGGTTACAATTTGAAAAGCGCCTTACTGATGAAGATTGCAAATTATAAAAAGAAGGATGTGTTTTTCCGCTCAAAAGTGAATTTAAACGAAACGCTTTTGCGAAAATAATATCCATCGACATACTGACACAAACAGCATGATATTAGTCTTCACCATTTATTTGAAAGTTTCCACAACGTAGAGAAGTATTTTAAATATTTACATTAACCAAGCCAACGTGTCTCTTTCTGTAAGGAAAAATTCCAGATAACCGGCGCTTCGAGCGATAAATTCAGTTCCAAAACCTCCACGCAATCGTTACGAAAACACACACTGTAAATTTCCCAGACTCTCATCAGCAAATACCCAGTCGATTGCTTGAAGCGCTGCCAGCCGAAAAAATATGTTCCCATAAATGCGGAATCACCGAATCGTACTTGCCTGCAAATGCCACGATTCTCGCACAAGTAGATATTTTAAGAGATTACGGCATTTTTCCAGTAATAACAATTGTATTCTTATGTGTTCATTTTTTTGTGTGTTACAACTAGCACTACCCACATATACATACACTGGAATCCCCCCTCATTGTCGGTGAATGGCAGCCACTTTGGCAAGTAAATGATAAAAGGGCAATGGTGGGGATAAGGGGAAAGCGCGACACTTGAAGGCACAGCGGAAAACGGGTGAACCTTGCATAAGTGAGATAATTTTATTTGCAACGCGACACACAGCTCGCAGCCTGTCTCTGTCGTTTCTCGTCGTTCCATATATTTACTGCCGAAGGGGGAAGCACTCTGCCAACATTAACAGCTCTTCAAGTCAATAGCATTTATTTTTCCTGCAACCATCAGCGAAAAAACTGAAACTGTTTTCCATCCAAAACTCGTCCTGCTCGGTGGTAGTCCGGCCTGGTTGAAAGGGGTTGGATGCAGAAAACCCGGCGGTTTGGGATGGAGCAACACAATCAACCGGCACTTTTCCCGATGGATCAATTTCCGATATGGAGGGAGGATGCGAGTCTGTGAGCGTGTGTAAAGAGGAATATCCTATTGTTCACTGGAGAAAAATAGATTTTGGCTTACCTACATTTTTACCGGACTCCGTTGGATTCGTGTGTACGTTTTGTAGGATTTGTAGCTATGTTTTTACGGTGTACGCACAACTGGCATAGAACAAGGAGCTTGGCTATCAGATTATTGCTAAATTGACGATTAGCTATTGGCTGTGTATGGGACCGATTAATGTGGCAGTAGAAATCCATGATAATCGGATTGATTTAGAGTTCCGCATCTGATTTCGGTATGCGTGAAAACGAAGTAATAATAACATGGTTTGTTTAGGCCTCTTAAATGCCATTATGTTATTTCGGAGATTTTGTACGGAAGATTGAGTTCTAAACATCAGCTTTTTGTATAAGCAGTTTTAAACTGAATAGTAATATCTCTTACTCAACAATGTTTCACAATCATGAAGGAAATTTCTGTAAAAATTATGCTAAATCCGTAGAAAAACAGAAATTCGTAGATCTGCGGATAAAATCCTAGGGTTGGCAACGCTGTTTTGTTGTTTGTGTTGTGTATAGTATGTTAGTTTTTGTATGCTCTTTTAGTTCAGTGTATAATTTGAAATTAGTTCACTTTCAAGAACTGCCAAAAGAGTTAAAATAAAGTAATAAGTTTTTGGATCCTGACATTCTCAGTTTGAGCGTTAAGCCGTACAGTTCGGTTTTCCTTTTAAAATGTTTATTCCGTAAGCCTGCTGGAGTACTTACCAAGCTACCTGTTGCTGGATCCTTAGAAGTTCTGTTTGTTCAAGTACTGGACGTTATACATACCGTATCCACCTTTGGACCCTGCTACATTAGGCCTGTTGGAAGTTCCCACTGGTACATTTACCTAATCCGCTTTTGGACATTTGATGCTTCCACTGGTTGAAAGCTGAAGCTAAAAGTTGAAGTTTTGTAAAGGTGAGTTGGAATCTAAAGAAAGTGATGTTGGTTTGTTATGTTGGATGTCCACGGAAGATTCATAAGGCGGACTTATGATTCGCGTACGATATTCTTGTGGCTAAAAACCATTCCATATCGTTATGAAATTCCATATATTTTTGCCTGAGTGTGTGCTGATGTACAAACACATCAAATCAGAGCTCACAGATCGTCTCTCAGTGAGTTCTAATATTTGATGTAAGCTCAACACTTATCTGCTGAACACATTATTGTAATTTTCACTTGAGGTTAGCAAAGATTGCGACAAGATAGCGACAAAGTGCCGCAAAGCTAGTGAAACTGTCATTCGCATCGTTTCAACCTCTTCGAGACCACAAACCAGAAAAATGTGTTAAATTGGCCGTTAAATGACAACATTTTTATAACCAGAATAATTTACAATCGTACTTTGTACTTATCGTCGTATTTGTCTTCAAAAAATCGCGCTTTACTCGAAACATTAACAATATAAGCTATAAAAATAAACTACTATAAAAAATATAAATCGTCTACTCTAGAACTTAAGTGAAGTACTCTCCTTTAGTGAACAAACAAATAATTCTTGTGGCTAGATAATATTTCCTTTCAAACCTGTAATTGACTTTAATCCACCACACGATTTATTTTTCTATTCAAAATATTAAAATGATATTTATATATCAAAATGCTATAAACTTCAGTATAACAGACGCGAAGGAGTTAAAACAACTGTCCAACTCCTGAACTGTCCTGGCAGAGTTGCCAGGTAAAATTTTTATGTTTGCATACTTGAAATGCTCCAATTCAAGTGTTAAATTTTATAAATATGACGAGAAAAATACAAATAAGAAACCCAACACAATTTTAAGATTCTGTAAATTGGACTTTAAAACTTTCAATAATTCTGCAAAATTGCAGCGTCTGCTTGCGGCAAATTTTCAACCTGGCACCTGTGGTTCTGACGCTCATTGTTTCGCTATTTTGCGGCGATTCCTTCGCATTCTATGTCCTGCTGAAACATCCAATATTAGATCCGAATGAATTCCAAGTCGGCGAGATATTTTCTTTTGGAATTCCATGAGGAAATCATAATGATCTCCGAATAAATTCCAACTCCAGTGCCACAACCGACTCCAAATGAATTTCGCCTCCAACTGGTTGGTTCAGAAATATATCGGAATTGATTGAGAAGATACTGAATAAATTTCGTGCTGATTTTCAGTTTATTTCTGAATAAAAAAATTATATAACTGGTATATACAAACAGTGCGGTAAAATTTCATTTTCAATCGAATGATATCACATAAAAAATGAAATTTATCGCCACTGACCGTCAGCATATTGATACAAATTCATATGACTTTTGCTGCCATTTTCAAGTGAAGCTCCCAGAATTCATCGGCGGTTGAATAATCGTACCTAGTCATTTGAAGTTTTGCTTGCTCAGTTTCAAGTGCCAAGTAGTCTAGCAGCTTCATTGGCTTCGCTCTTGGTAGTGAGCAAGTTCGAATGAATAGAATTATAAATTAAGTAAAGTATTAAAAATGAAAACTGAAGGAGGCAGTGTATTTTTATGTGTATTCTGTAATTGATATTTCTTGTGTATTCTGTGATTGATATTTCAGCTACCTGATTTGTCTTTCATCTATTGTCTTGAACCATTTCGAATGTTTACGTAAACCTCATTTGAAGGCCGCTCTCACACTGTTGAAAAAGATATTTTGTTACTTCAAGAGATCAACTGACGGTGGTTAAACTGAGCTTTGATATGAAGAGAATCGATTGAAGTTGTGTGTGTCAGAGTGTGAAGTTTACTGCAGTAGAGAGATCGTCAGTGTGTTTCACATTCGGTTTCAATTGAACTGAATGATGTTTTGCTGCACTGTATACAAAGTTAAATTTCCAAGTTTTTCGAATATACCGAACGAGTAAATAACAAGTTCTCGTAGAATTCCAGCATGAACTGTTGAAATTCGCTGGAAATGAACAAAAAGTCCTACCTTTGTCAGCATCATCCGTAAGCCGTCTAACTTTTACACTAACAGATTCATAAAATGAGTGAAAACTCATTGACATTTATAATGTCACTGTCAATCGGGTTGATCGAGTACCCAACTCATGCGAAGATTCTAGCACTGAAAAATCGAACAGTCGAGTAAGAGCTCATTGCTCATTCCGTCATTTCGATAATGTGGGTGATCACTTTACACTGCGATGTTGAGGCGATGTTTTCAGTACCCTCTTAGCAGGCCGTTCTATTTTGTTGGTCGTTGAGCGCTTCTTGAACGACATACTGCACGAAGTATTCGTTCAGTTTGCTGGAGCGGTTTGTTGTAGTTTTTTCTCTTGCAAAAATAGTATGAAAATTAGGTTTTACCTTCATATAGAAAGAAAATTTGTTGTTATTCTACGTAAAGTAGAAGTATTGCGCAGGTATGTAGTGTTAGTTACAAAAAATAAGTGGAGAAAACTTCAGTAATTTTCCATTAAAACTAGTCCAACGGGGCTCCAACTACTCATATTAAAAATGGCTCAACAATGGACCTCTGTTTGCCGGGTTTGTTGAACGAAAAAAAAGGCCTTCGATTCAACGGTCTGCTTCAAAATCGGCAAACGAAAGTCCCGTGTTGAGCGATTAATTGGACGTTGATTGTATTAACGAAAGACCACCGTTGAACTTTTTTTTCTAAGAGGGTAACTTCAGTAACTTAACTCGCTCACTTTTGCTACAGGAATCGATTAGCCGGAGAGCGAAACTCACTTACGATGATGTTCAAACATGATGACTGCCAGCCTTGAGCTTCGCACACGCAGGGTTGCCACATATACATATTAAACTGTATTTTAAATATTTATCTGATAAATTTTGCACCAAGATTCTGTACGTATAGATTACAGATTTTTGGACAGAAATACAGAATGCGCAGATTTTTTATTGTTTTGATAAAATATGTTAAATAATAGTGCTGTTTTTACGTTGTTAAATTTATATCCTGAATTTATGGTAGTATTAAAAGAAGAATGAAAATTATAGAAAAGAGTATACCAAAAATGGCGAACACTACTAAAAATCCCATTTGTTGATGACCGATTTTCTATGTTTATTTTTTCATGAAATTTTTATAAAGTAGTTCTAAAATTTCTTCGGATAAAGGATAGATGATGGACATGATGATAATTTAAAGTAGTTAAAAAAAAGATTGACAAGAACTCACTAATCGATCACAGTTTAGCACCAAAAAGTATGGAGCGGTTGAGTAGTGAGACTTTTTTTTTGCTCACCAAAATGATTCCGATCAGCTATTATGGTACGGGAAACGTGCACAGATTTTCAAAGACAGGTTTTTGGCTTGATCGCAGATTTTTGGGAAAATGACCTGGCATCCCTGCTTCTTACTCTTCAGAGGTTGATTTTTCAGAAGACCGTAAGAGCAAGTGACAGTTTCTCTTTGTTTACTCTTTATTTCGATTATTGTAATGTGATTAAAAAGATTTTCTTGGATTTCACAGTTCTGTTTGAAAGTCGAAAGTTTCGGGCATCATTCTATGCAAAGAGTTAAGTGATAAACGTGTAAACCGCTTGGTAATTAATAGAAGAGATAGTAAAGAAAGAGAAACTGTCACTTGCTCTTATGGCCTTCTGAAAAATCAACCGAGATAAGTCATTTTTTAAAGGATCATTAAAATAACTTTCCGAAAGAAATATTGAAAAATCTGTTTTAATCCACCTAGTGGTGTAATGATGCCTTGCTTATATATTTCATTGTCTCGTTTATATTACAGAGGGATTTATCAGAATACCACAAATTGAAAATTTTAGAAAACTTTTTTTAAGATTTCTTTTGCTACTAGTTTCTACTGCGTTTTTATGCAACATTTGAATTTAAGTTAGTATTGGGAGTACAAATTAGTTCTATCCGGTTTCAAAAGATGGCTCTTGCTGTTATGAATATAGAACAGTAACAGCTGATGTTGATAGTTTCAAGAGGTTAGACATCTATCATTAATATTCAGTTCGATTTTAAAAAAAAACTTGTTTTTCACTATGTTAATTATGAACAATTTAAATTTTCTGTTTTAATTGGAAGCAAAGTCTAGCTGAAGCGCATAAAATACTTGTGGATGTTTATGGTGATAATGCTCCAACTGATAAATCCTTTAGTAAAGTTTTCAACGTTTCAAGAAAGGCGATTTCATTATTAAAGACAGGCCTAACTCTAAACAACCAAAAAAAAAATCGAAGACAACCAGATGAAGGCATTACTCGATGAAGATCCGAGTCAAAAGCAAAAATTGCAGAATCATTGAAAATGACTCAACAAGCAGAAGAATTTTTACGATTTTCTAAGACGGCTTAAAATTTTTAAAATCTTATCACCTTTTAATTTTAGAAATGGAAGTCGGATTTGGATAAAATTGAGCAAATTTGGGACTATCAGTACTTTTATTAGAATTTGAATTTGATTGAAATTGTCATTTTTATTCGAAGCACCTTACCTCCGGAGCCGAAAGCTGCAGCTGAACAAAAATCGTGATAGTCTTATGGCACCTAAAGACCTTTCAGTTGAATCTAAGACGGTGTAAATCGGTTGAGCCATCTTCGAGCAAAATGAGTGACGTTGTTTTCATTTTTTAGCACACACAACCCTGTAATTCCGGAACCAGAAATTAGATCCAAATGATAGGGATGGGTATCGAGAGGTAAAGTATCGATACTTGGTATCCGTTTTGTCTTTTCAGGTATTGGTATCGATACTATAGGAAAAAATATCGATACTTGGTATCGGTATCGGTATCGATCGAAAATACAAGCTAGGTCGATTTTGATTAAACTAGTCTCAAATGAAGGACCTCCCTAAAGAGCCAAAACGCTGATGATTGGTTTTGAGATCCTTTGTTCATCTTTCAAGTTATAGACGGTTAACGGTATCATTTTACATCTTGGTTGATTCAGTCTGTTTCTTCAATAAAAATCAAAATTTGTTATCCAAACTAGGTAAGAACACTCGTTGAAAGTGTTCAGACGTCAGAAGACAACTTTCGTCACCCGGCTAATGGCGTTCGGGTACTGAGGTCCCCAATACTGCAAGAAATTATTTGCTAATTGAAACAAATGAGGGAACTGATGGCAAATCGATTCCCATGAATGCAGAGGGTTGAAAGTTCTTGGTACCGGATTTCTAGTAAAAAAGCCTTGAGAAGTCATCGTCCGGATGCCGATTACTCAAAACCGTACCATGCGAGCTTCATAGATTTTCATTTTTTTTTCCATAAATACGTTTATTTCTTAAGGCAGTTTACATAAGTTTTTCTTCGCCGTAGCATCACTTTTACATAATATTCTTATCCTAATTTAATTCTAACATAGTCACAACGTTTTGAATTTATTAAAACATATTCTCTTATAGCTTAAATATCATCTTAGGTAACTCGTCATTAATTATGAAATCTACTCGGAAATATTATTTGAACCAAACGATTAACTTCTATAAATTATAAAATAAGCTGTTATTTTCAGACATTTTGTTGACAATTTCATAAACTGTTTCGAGTTTGTTTGTATCATTACATAATTTTTATTCTAATTTAGCTATTGGTTGAACTCATGGACGCAGCTGGGATCAGAACTAAGTCTTAAAAGGGGCCTTTATTAAATTGAAACTCCAATTTTCTTTATGAAATGATAAATAAGTTTCATGTATGAAAGGTCACGACAAGCAAGAATGTCTCGAACTGGGATATTGGATAGTTTACCTTGGGTACGCAAAGAATTTATTAGTTGAGATCTGACATCACGATACTCCACGCATGTCCAAACGACATGATCCGGGATTCTACGCACTTCACGCTGCATGGATGTATCGAAAAATAAAGTTGAGTCAGGGGCACTTAGGATGTAGATTTTCATTGGTCGCATCTCCGTTAAGGAACGAACTCGACGTCTTTATAATTGCAGCCTTGTTGGCTTCTTGTTTCAAAATTTTTACAAGTTCTGCTTGAATCAACAATAGTTGCGCATTCAAATTCGAGCTTATGCCAGCTATTTTGATCGTTTCCTCATCTGATGTGCTAGGTACATAAGAGTGGTCGCTGTTTTGTAATTCCTGGAATAAAATAATAAGTTTAAATAGTTAGATAAATTATTTTGTATTATATGCTCTTAAAGAACTTCGCTTTTGGGTGTCGCTTTTGGTGTCGCTGGCTGCTCTTTGATTGACTATTAGAGTGGAATCTAGATAATGTTTACTCTAAGCTAGTATCGACAGGTATCGACCATGAAAATATCGATACCACGCGATACCACTTTGCACAGTATCGATCCTACAAAATCGATACTTTAGGCTTAAGTATCGATACCTTGAAGTATCGCAGTATCGATACCCATCCCTACCAAATGAAATTCAGGAACATTGTATGGGACTTCTGTATTTAGAAATTAAACTATAATTCACATGTTAGTTCCAACATTCTGGTTCAGACTTCAGTTTTTTTATTTGAAAACATGTTAAGAATTCATATCTTGAATTTTGTTCTTGATTCCTGAATAAGTTGAATAGGGCACTGAATTCAGTTCTAACACCTAGTCAATAAAGTCTTAACCTTAAATTAGGCTCAGAATTCAGGTGAAGAAGAATCCAGGTTATGAATTTAGTTTTAGAATTCAGTTCCAGAATCTAATCTGTTCCAGAAGTCTGTTCTTTCTGCTGTTGATCGTCACACGGCGTTCCCTTCTGAACCACAAGAAGAAATGATCGATTTTACGTTTAAATTCATATTTATTCTCTTTGAATTTTACTATATCTCTATATGATATATATTTCAAGTTTCATCTTTGTTACAGTATTTTTTTTTGTTTTTTATTTCCGTTATTTGGATTTACGTTTACGTTTTTTGGGATTTGGTTCGTAAAAAACGATGAAAAAATCATCATTTTTGCGATTTTTTTCCAGAACTATAGTTCAACAAAATAAATTCCAATGTTTTGCATGAAAAAAAGCATCATTCGAACAACATTTTGTATTTTTTTCGTGTAAAAATATTGAGAAATAAGTCGGTGAAGAGGTATTTTTGGGGACGCTTCTTAAAAATCATGATTTGCGGTGTCCACTGTATGTATGTATGTATGTATTTCAAGAATGTTTTGTCGAGTTTTGAAATCAATCGAAGTTGAAATCTTGGGCCTGTGCGTCGAGCTCTAGCTTCTTCGCAGAATGAGATAGCCATAGATAAAGGACTATAACTTCCAGAGTTTCGTTCCAATAGGCATGACAATTTCACAGAATTTTTAGAATGTTTTACTATAAGTAAATATAAGCAAAATAATAATTGATTTTTCAAAAGTGTTAGACCCTACCCGCCCCTTAATGCACGCGTGCAAAACCATACCCAACGAAGATTTTAAAATAATTTTCACTTTTTATGCTTTTTAAAGAAAGTAAGTTCCAGCTTGGAAGTTTGTTCTCTGGGGTGACATGTCTTCAACATTACTACTGAAGAATCTTACGCGAGTAGTTTTTAGAATTTTAGTTGACACCCGACTTCATCTAGGAAGTAAGGCATTTTCAATATCGAAATGTATTCATAATTTGTTAGAACAGTTTAAAAAGCACTTCACTAAAACATAAAAGTTCGTGCATATTTCATACTGAGCTTTCAATTCGCCTAGGTCGTTGAAACTTTAACTGGAACGCATGGCCAGATACAGTAAGCCTTCCTGATCGCAACAAATAACCGCTCAACGCATCACAACACAGTACGTAAAAATTCCTGAGTGCCGTGCCGTCAGCAAACGTGAATGCACACCGTTCGTGCCACTCCCCGGATCGGGCTTTCGAATCACTGGTGCGTGAATTGTGTCATGTTTACTCGCAAATTTGTGGTAATGCTGAATTTTTCGCTTACTGTAGATCCGCACTTCGTTGGATTCGCTTTCCCTTCCTTCCACCCCGCACCTCCTCTAGCGGGAAGGTGCGGCAACGCTCGCATTTCGGATTCGGTTCGTTTCGGATAGCAAATGTGTAACGTGCATTATCCTCAGGACAGATTCCTACCTGGCTGGCGGGCAGCATTGCCCAGTCAGGAGGAAATGTTAGAATGCGCAATAATACACTGTCTGGCAGCAGGATTCGGTTGTGCGAGCGCACGGTTTCACTTCAAACAACCGACTCGGTTATTCCACCTACATATGCTATTGCCATCGAAACATCGAAACTATGGGAAGAAAGCTTTCAACAGATCCCGAGCAAAAGAATGTAATAGATTTTTAGTTTCTCATGAGCTCTCGTACCAGCACCGGACAGTTTTACCTTTCTCATGTCTGTGTGTGTATGTGTCAAACAATCTCTTTTCATGGAGATGGCTGAACCGAATTTGACAAACTAGGATTCTCGTCTCGTGGTTCCATACGGAATTCCTGAATTTCATCTAGATCGGACTTCCGGTTCCGGAGTTATAGGGTAAAGTGTGTTAAACATTGTACACCGTCACTTAAAGTGGCGATACAAAAATCGTTAAAAAAATTTCAAAAACTGAACTCAAAACCACATTAATTGATAGCCACTATCAGTAAGCAGCTAAACAAACAGATTATTTGAAAACATACCAATTCTGTTTGACTGATGAGACTTGTGCCAGCAGGAGAATGAAATAAGTTTCGGTTATAATTGAGCAATTCCAGAAATGCTTAGAAGATCATCAAACTCGACCTTCTCCGATTGGGATGAAACTTTGCACATAGCTTCAGTATGGCAAACCATAAGTTTTGAGCCGATGGAGAGGTCCATCCGACTCACGACTGATTTTTATAAAGGGCATATGTATTTTTGCATTTTACAAAAATTGCCTTTTTCAAATCGTTGAAACTCGGAAACCGTTAATTGTACAAAAATGGCGTTCAGGAAGAAGTGTCGGGAATCGATTGGGCACTCTAAAAGACAATATACACTTAAAAAAAATTGATTTTTTTTCTCAATAATTACAAAATAATCTGAAAAAGTTAAATAAAAAAAAGTATGATTTCAATTTTTTGATGATTTTTATTTTAAACCTTAAAACCTAGATATTGATGGCTAACCCATCCGTGCCTTTTGAAAAATGAAGAAATTACAACTAAAACAGTTTACGGGTCTCGTTTTAATTCAGAAACCGTTCATCGTACAAAAATGGCGTCTAGAAAGAAGTTGTAGGGAATCAATAGGGCACTCTAAAAAATATACACTGATAAAAAAATTGATTTTTTTTCTCAATAATTTCAAAATGAACTAAAAAAGTTAAATTCATGTACACGTAATAATTGTGGATATAGCAAGCAAATAAACAATTCATGGAAATATAAAAAAATTGTGTTATAATTAAATATCCAACTATCTCAAGAACAGCTACTTTTAGAAGAAAGGAAAGGAAGAGAGAACTTGAAATTTCGAATATATCTGTAAATTGTTTTAGCTGTAACTTCATCAATTTTCAAAAGGCACGGATGGGATAGCCATCAATCTGTAGGTTTTAATAAGAGCTTTAAAATAAAAATTATCAAAAAAATCGAAGCCCTGATTTTTTCAATTTAATATTTTTGGGTCATTTTGAAATTATTGAGAAAAATAATCAAATTTTTTTTCAGTGTATATTTTTTTAGAGTGCCCTATTGATTCCCTACAACTTCTTTCTGGAAGCCATTTTTGTACGATGAACGGTTTCCGAATTAAAACGAGACCCGTAAACTGTTTTAGTTGTAACTTATTTATCTTTTTCGGATTATTTTGTAATCATTATTTATCTTTTTCGGATTATTTTGTAATTATTCAGAAGATAAATCTAAAATTTTTTTCAGTGTATATTTTTTTTAGAGTGCCCTATCGATTCCCTACAACTTCTTCCTGAACGCCTTTTCTGTACAATTAATGGTTTCCGAGTTACAACGATCTGAAAAGGGCAATTTTTGTGAAATGCAAAAATACATACATCCTTTTTAAAAATCAGTCGTGAGTCGGATTGACCTCTCAATTGGTTCAAAACTTATGGTTTGCCATACTGAAGCCATGTGCAAAGTTTCATCCAAATCGGAGAAGGTCGATTCTGATTTTGTCACTTTTTCGTCTACTCATTCCTGGAATTGCTCAATTTATCAATTAATCTAAAAACAAGCAATTTTACATGCCTGCTTTCAACCATTTCTCATTGAGTTTTGGTCGTTTACATAATCTAATACTGCTCCGAGTAAACACGAAAGGAGCTCGAGGATCGAGTTCGAATCGGGAACCATCATACGAAATACGGTCGATTCGATGAAATTTTGATCGAATAGAGATTCATATTCATTCGATGCATTTAAGTTAGACCCAAATATTTGCAATGACGATGATAGAATTGAATTGAGTTATCCAATGGTGGGAAAATGAAAATATTGAAAAGCACAACCGAATTTTTTCACAGATGATTTTTAGACCAAAAACTTTTTCAAATCTACCTAGTGGATCATATTTATTATATTTTCAAAAACTTAACTAGAAGATTCTGTCAAGACTTTTTTTTCAATCTTGAATAAAATCAAAGACTTACTTTGGCATAAACTACCATCACCTTTTCAATTTGCAAACAGTTATGTCAAGTTAGAATAGATTTAAATGTGACCACTCTGCATGCTATACAAAATTGAACAAAGCACGCTGTGTGCTAGGCGAGAGCGTTTTCGTCTTCTTTCATACCTGCACGTAACGATGCGTACCGATTTTGCATCATTTTATATGGCAATTTGAAAATGTTGATACTATTTGCCCTATAATTTCGGAACCGGAAGTCGGAGCTGAATGAAATTGCACAGTATGAGAGCTTTTATTAAAATCATGTTTGGTGAAAATCGCTTTAACCGTTGCTGAGAAACCAAAGTGAGTTCCGTTGTTTGAGCTTTTCTTCACTATTACCGGTGCGTTCGGAACCGGAAACCGATGACGATGTGTCCCAAAGTAATTGTATATATCCACCAACTAACAAGGTTTACCAACTAAATGAATCTACCAGTACATTTCATAATAATTTACACCTCGTTTCGCCATCACTTTTGAAAAAATCCTCATCAAATTGAAATTTTTTCACTTATCGCGATGTGATACCGGAACCAAAAGTCGGATCTGTAACGACTTTTCGGGGATTTTTTATACATCTCGTAGTATTCAAGACCTTTCATTTGCATCTTAGTTTGTCAATATCGGTTAAAAAATTTTCGAGAAAATTGAGGGCCCATAGATTTGCACATATTGCCTTGTAATTCCGGAACCGGGAGTCGGATATGGATAACATTTTATGGAGAGCTATCGGACCATAAGACTTTTCATTTGAATCCAAGTTTGTGAAAACCGGTTCAGTCATATCTTAGAAAATCGAGTGACATTATTTGTCACATGCACACATAAATATATACATACACCCATACACACAGAGATATTTGCTCAGTACGTCGAGCTTAGTCGAATGGTATCTGACATTCGGCCCTCTGGGCCACGATTCGAAAGTCGGTTTTCACAGTGATTGTATAGCTTTTGTATATGGGAAAGGCAAAATTCATTGATCAGTAAACTCACTGCAATAAAAGTTCAATACTGTTTCTTTACAAACGCGACTTTCACTGAAACTGATTTCACGTAGCAAAGAATAAGTTGTGAAAATTCACTAGCGAACATTCTGTTCGATGATATACCTTATGATCAAAAAAGAACCGGAATTTTCATTTTAAAATTCCCGCGCTTGTCCAATCGGTAAACTTTTATTCTCTCAACGTTGGCAACACTTTTATACACATTCTGTCAAATTTTGACGCATATCGTACGATTAGTTTTTGTTTGGCGTCTATACAAAGAAGTTGAAAAATTTTCGTGTGGCGATTTTTATAATGGATGAAAATTTAGAACAACGGCTCGCCTTCGAAGCGCCATTCGGTCGATTGTTGCGCGGTTTCGACGTCATATTCATAGATCCACACCTCATCACCAGTTATGATGCATTCGATGAATGTGGGGTCGCTATCTGCGTTGGAAATCATCTCTTTGGCCACACCCTCTCAGCAGGTCGTTCAATTTTGTTGGTTTTTGAGCGCTTGTTGAACGACATATTCGTTAAATTTGCTGGAACGGTTTGTTGTTGTTTTTTCTCTTGCCAAAATAGTGTGAAAATTAAGTGTTATCTTTACATAGAGAGAAAATTTGTTGTTATTCTACGTGAAGTAGAAGTATTGTGCAGGTATGTATTGTTAGTTTAAACAAATAAGTGGAAAAAACTTCAGAAATGCTGCAGTAAAACTAGTCCAACGGGGCTCCAACTCCTCATGTTAAAAATGGCTGAACAATGGACCTCTGTCTGCCGGGTTTGTTGAACGAAAAAAAATGGCGTTCGGTTCAACGGTCGGTTTCAAAATCGGCAAACGAAGGTCCCGTGTTGGCCTACAACATAAGGTACATCAAATTTATACGCCAATACCATGGTGCTGGAGTAATGTCATCAATAGAAGCATCAAATGCTGTGATTAATAATAGTTTATGATGATAATAATAATGGTGCAGCTGATTAAAATATATTAGCCAATATAGTTTGAATATCATACGCAGAAGTAATAGGAGCGTAGCTTATCGCTATGCCAATTAAAACGCGAATTTCAAACGCTTCGCCTGCTGTGTGTCCGAGACCTGCTGATCATGTCGCGCTCCTGTTACTGCCATAAATAAAATTCACACTAAATAGTAAAAAAAAGAAAAAATTATGTCATTCATTTTTCTCAGAAAAGGCGAGACCGATTTTTTTCAAACTTAGAATCAAATGATTTATTTTATGGCCATACAATTTTCCTGAATTTCATTTGGATTTGACTTCCGGTTTCGGAATTATATAATAATATGTACAAATTTATGAAAAAATGCGCACTCAATTTTCTCGGAAATTTCTCAATCGATTTTCACAATCTGAAAAGCAAATAAAAGATTTTGAAATTCTTTAAAATGTCACCGAGAGCATGATCCAGATCCGACTTCCAGTTGCGGTATTATAGTGTGATTAGTGACAATTTGAATGGGCGCTGACCAGGGTTACCAGGTATACGGATTTTTCAGAATTCTATTGATTTTCAAGTACATTTATAAAATTTACTGAATTTTATACAGATTTGGCAAAAAATACTGATTTTATACAGATTTTAAGGAAACTGGATTTTTTCGAACCTGTAAACTCTAAAAATCGGTACATCGATTTCTTTTTCTTAGTAAATTTAACGAGGAAGAAAACCTTGAAGAACAGCAAAACTATTTAAAAATAGAGAGTGTATGTCTTCGGCAAAGTTATTGAATGTGAGTTTATCTAAAACTTTGTCGAAGGCACCAAAAACCTATATCTTCAAATAAAAGGGTTGGACTATTTTGTGTATTTACAGCGAATTTTGGATCGTGGCTTGTCACTTAAGAGAATCTTTATACTAAGCTGAGTAACTATCGTGAACACATCAAACAACTTAGATCAACAGTTATAGCATAATAATAGAAAGTCAAATCATACTACAACCACTAGTAGCAGTGGTGCTAGATATATTAAAGAATGAGCCATTATCCGAACAATGAGCTTGTGTCGGTTTCCCGTTAGTAACTTTTTCTACAAATGCCGGATTGGTGTGCGGTCTTCGAAGGTTTTCTTCCTCGTTTAATTTCTTACGAAAGAGATACACGCACTGACTTTTTGAATCTGTAGGGTGCTCTGGCCGATTTTTTTTTGTAAAAAGTTAGTTTTCCCATACAAAATCTCATACAAACTTTAAACCTTGGGCGGGAAAATATAGTTTCACCGATCTAGCTAAAATTTTGCATAGTCCTTATGGGACCCAAAAGGAACACGAAGAGTTTGGTGGAGGTTTTTCATGACCACCCCCCCCTTCTCTTTTAATGACATTTGTTACCCTCCCTCCCTATAAAAATACCCCTAAGACCATCTCTGAAGCGCAAAAATTACCTGTGCCAAGTTTTTCAATCCTCAATCCATTATTCTACCGAAATTCGAGTTTTTCGTATATATTATAAACTTCAAACTAAAATATACTAAAAATGACAGATAATACTGACAGCGGCACTTTAATACATTCATACATACATTCATTCACACTGTCTGAATAAAAAAATAATAACAAAACGAGCTATCATTGTAAATTTATTCATTACTATACTATTTCCAGCAATTCTTGCAACATTTCACAATCCATTATGATAGCTAAATAAGCAATGATAACAAAATAAACTATAGTTATGATATTGGTTTGCTCTTCCCTTATGATCGGGATATGTATAAACTTTGTGCATTTAGCACAATGAATGAACTCATGTGCCTTTATTTGCCGTCAGTTGCTATCTCCTCTCTCCTCTCCTATATAAATAATGTAATTAACACTGAAAACTGCCTCAGACCTTTTCTACGAACAACGACAGAATTTCATTCATGGTAATATTTTATACTTTCTTACATCATTAAAAATTATGAACCTTCCTTTTTCGACCGGAATGTTTTCTCCTGGTTGTATTTGAGTACTTTAATGAGTGTAATAAAGAAAGAGACAATTTATTCTGGATTGAACAACAAAATTTTTACGTAATGAATAATCAAAATTCGTTTAAACGCCAAAAATTTGCCTTCAATAAATTACGCAATAATTAATGCAAAAACATGTAATCAATGTAAAATAAGTTATACAGATTTCTACTGATTTTTTTCCTCTACCACCACCTCGATACTAGACCGAATACGGAAATTCAGTGCGCACGATCTGGCGTCGCTGGCCCTGCAAAGCTGAAGGAAGATCCTCTTTTTTATCGATTGTGTTTATAGACGAAGCTAATTTCCCGTTGAATGGATACGTCAACAAGCAAAATTGCCTCATCTGGAGTGAAGACTAGCTGGAAGCAGCACAAGATTTACCAATGCATACCAAAAAAGTCACTGTTTGGTGTGGATTATGGGCCGGTGGCATTATTCGTGAAATGCCGGCCGATATGTTGGAAAGAGTAAGCCATATTTGGCCATTTGAAGCGGAGCCGCGGCCAACATTTGCATGAAATCATCATCAAATAATGAATTTTATTGATTCTTCTATCGATTCCAAAAAAGATTACATCATTTTTTCTCATATTTTGTCGTGAATACGACTTACTTTACTATGGGGCGCCTTTTCAAAATTTACCCTCTGGGAGAGTGATAAGTTTTTGATCGTGAATATCTCTTGTTATACCTAACGCAACAACATAATTTTTTCTCCATGAAATTAGCAATATAATCAGAAATTTGTGATTAAATTTTCAACAGTGTAAAAAATTCATAAATAACTCAAAATCTATTTTTTTCTCAAACTTTTGGAAACAACGAGGAAAACTCATTTCGTTTGCTCGTCTTTTTCGCACCAGGACGACAGTTTTGAGGTAGTCAGGCACATATCAGTTGCAGTGTTCTACTGGCCGGGTGTAGTAGTTAGATCTTGACCGAGAATTATTCATTTTTTCTAGTACGTTAGACGGAACTGGATATCGTGCTGATGTTCTCCACCACCATCAGAAATAAATGAGGTGGTAAAAACTTGCTCAGGTGGTGCTCTTCTTCGCATTCAGACGTCGTGGCTAGCAATAAACCAGCAGTAGTAGAGAACTGATTTTTTAGTTAAATTCAAGAACTAACCTCAGAACCTAGATTCTGGTCCACCAGAATTCTGAAGTAAATTTTTATGTGGAACACATTTTTGTTTTCTATATATTAGAAACTCAAGAAAAATGTGGTCAGGTTTTGAACAATTACAGCTCAGTCAGTTTTGTATCAATTATTAATATTATGTCACCATTTGATTGGAAATATTTTTACGTGACTCTATAACTGAATCCTATTTCAGGATTTTGAAAATGGTTTCAAATTCAGTTGCTTATTCAGGGATTAAAATCCAGAGATATGATTTAGGATTTTTCAGAATTCATGAACAAAATTCAGGATATGAATTTTAGATCTCGATTCTGAAACTAAATATTGAGTCTGAACACCGAACCTTCATTTAAAAACTGAATTCAAAACTTTAATTCCTGAATTGAATTTCAGAATTTAATTCATCAATTCAGTCTCAGCATTCATTTCCAGAATTCAGATCCTATATGGTGGAACTAAATTGTGGATATGATTTCTGGAATTAGATGCTGGAACTGAATTCAGTTCTTATATTAAGACTTGGAATTCATGTTCAGAATTTAGTTCTATAAAAATAACTTCAGTTTCTTACTTCTAGAACCAAATTTTTTTCCTGGGTTTTTGATCTAGATTCCGAAAATTTGCATCTGAATTCGAAGCGTGCCCAGATTAATATATTAGTTCTTAAATTTTAACAATTATAAACATTGGACAATTTACGCAAAGTGGTTTTTTAGAATCACTCAAATATTTCCTAAGGATTTTGAGTATTTTCACTAGTATCTAAATCTACAAAATTGTATTTGTTCCGTGTTATTTAATTGTATGGTAGAATATGTTTGCCGTCAATTAGTCGTACTGTAGTATAGATGCATCGTAAAAATTCTGGAAGCGAAGCAATGAAAGTTGCAAAATATACACAATCTAATACGAATGATTATCTCTATCCGGAAGTGAGAAAGAAATATGTCAGTTTTATTCGTATTCACGTCCTCCAGTTATGTCTGTGACATTACCCACCCGCCTTTTTTGTTTATTTTTTATGTTCTTAAAAAATTAGAAAATTTCTCGTTCACTTTTTTGTAAAAAAGTTACAAATATAGCACTAGGGTAAAATTTCTTTAGAGCTTCTATACCTCTCTTGTATTCTGTTTTCAACGCACTTATAGTCAGTCCGATCTACCAGCTTCGACTTTCTGTCCGATGTATTGTTACACCATCATTACAAAGTTACTTTTCAGAACATCGTTAGGTTTGCAGATGCCCTAAGAATCATCACTTCTAAAAACAGGTTGTTAAAAGAAAACAGATGGTATAAACTGCCGAAAGCCGAGTTTTATTGACGACTAGTTGATTTGGTTATATTATTGTTTCACCAGTCTGATCGGGATATGAAGAGCTTTTCCGGATGGCATGCGGTCGCGATTTCCAGCAAACGGAACACAACCCTTGCCCTCTTGCTGGGGCAGAAATGTGCTAATGGAACCGGGCCGACGGTTGGGCCGACGGACGGAAACCTCCGGTATCCAGTACAGTATAATGTATCATGGCGCATTAAGCTTTTGAGCTAGCAACCGGAGGCCGTTTTAGTGTCGGAATCCCGGATGCAATTACTGGCAATAATCTGATAGGATTACATGCGTAATTGTGTCGGAAGCGTCGAGCCGGTGGACAATGTTGATCAACAGTGCCGCATGTAATTAATGCCGAGTATGCGAACGGTGGCGATTGAGTTTACAAATTGATTAAAAAGTATTCGGAGGAAATCCTCCGAAAATCTTGCCGCAGTAATTGAAGTAATCGTACCTTTCTGAACTCCTTTATTCTTCGCAGTATGCCAATCCATTGGTTGGTAAGCGTTTTCTTTATTTCTTATCAAGTTTTTATCGTTGTTAAAGTTTAAGTTCGGTGTTCAGCCACAAAAAGATGCCTTTCCAGACTACAGTCTCATTATTTATATGCTTTGGTTCTTACCATTCGAATATTATTCGCTGTCCGATGTTTGGTTGAATTCAGTTTGTTCGGATGATATGTAAATTTTATTACCTTGTCGACATGTAGAGGGTAACTTACATATTAACTTAGCTAATTATAATAAACATCGAATCGAAGCAGTTGATGATTGAATCGATTTCTTACGGAATTTACTTGTAGCACTACGTTGCGTTACAACTATAATCGTTCTATATTCGAGAGTCTATACAATACAGTTGTAATAAAACAAGAAGTATGTTTCAAGATCTGTTTCAGAATTTTAGTTGAATCAGAAAACAAGGGCTTCCTTCCCAACGGAACAATAGACATAATCAAACCGGTACTTATTGAAACTGTAGTTGATTATAAATCAATAATTTGTTCTTGACTGAGACTGTATATAAATACCTTTTGGCGAGAGTTGTTTTTTTCATTAACTATGGTTTCGGCTTTAGCGGTCTGTTAAATAAGAACGATAAGATATTTCCCTTGAAAAAGACCATAACCAGTGGTCGAAACGTCGGGCAGTATATAACAGCCGTTCTTATTTAACAGACCGCTAAAGCCGAAACCATAATTAATGCAAATATTTGTACGGTCGTACTAATCATCTTTCAGTTGTTTTTTTCTTCATTATTTAATTTGGATCTTTGTCATACATTAAATCTGAATAAAACATTGTTCAGAACATGTTAATTCCACACGGAAAACCCGCTGGTCACAAAATTACAATATTGCAATTGTTGTTTGGGGCGGCTCGAAGCAGTGGTTGTTCTCCATGTTAGGAGCGGCTGATTACCGTCCTTGTGTCAGTGTAAATACAGTGTAAACAGTGCTGACACGATGGCCCTCCGGCGAGACTGGAGGTTGGTGCAGGCCTTACAAGTCGCCCGGAAAACACTTGTTACGCATAATCAGGATATAAATACGACTCGGAATAATCGGCAAAGACCTACGCGACGAAATAAGGACTACGATTGGAAGCTTGGCACATGGAACTGCAAATCGCTTGACTTCCCAGGATACGACCGAATGCTGCATGATGAGCTTCAAATCCGCGGCTTCGATGTCGTAGCACTGCAGGAACTTTGTTGGACGGGACAGAAGGTGTGGAAAAGTGGGCATCGAGCGGCTACCTTCTACCAGAGCTGTGGCACAACCAGCGTTCTCGGAACGGGATTTGTAGTTTTGGGCAAGATGCGCTAGCGCGTGATCGGCTGGCAGCCAATCAGTGATAGGATGTGCGTATTGAAGATCAAGGGCCGTTTCTTCAATTACAGCTTCATCAACGTGCACTGCCCACATGAGACGAGACCCGATGACGAGAAGGAAGCATTTTACGCGCAGCTGGAACGAACCTACGACAGCTGTCCACGGCGGGATGTAAAACTTGTCATTGGCGACATGAATGCTCAGGTACGCCGGGAGGCACTATACAGGCCTGTGATCGGGCTAGAGAGCCTGCACGCGGTAACAAACGACAACGGCCAACGATGCGTGAACTTTGCAGCCCCCCCGAGGAATGGTAGTTCGAAGCACCTACTTTCCCCGCAAAGGTATCCACAAAGCCACCTGGAGATCACCTCATCAACATACGGAAAATCAAATCGACCACGTTCTCATCGACGGGCGATTCTTCTCCGACGTCATCAATGTCCGCACCTACCGCAGTGCCAACATTGCTTCTGACCACTATCTTGTCGCGGTTTGTATGCGCTTAAAACTATCGACGGTGCCCAACACTCGTCGCACAGGAACGCCGGGACTCAACCTCGAGCAGCTACGTAGCATTCGTACTGCAGAGGAATATGCGCAACAACTGGAGCTAGTGCTACCAACGGAAGAGCAGCTTGGCGCGGCGACTCTTGAAGATGGCTGCAGGAACATTAGGTCCGCCGTGAGTAGCACTGCTGCAACCGTTCTAGGTACGAGGTTATCGAATCGAGGAAATGACTTGTTTGACGGCGAATGTCAGCAGTTGGTCGAAGAGAAGAATGCAGCAAGGGCGAGGATGCTGCAACACCGCACTAGAGCGAACGAGGAACGATACAGACATGCACGGAACAGACAGAACACGGTTTTCTGGAGGAAAAAGCGCCACCAGGAAGACCAAGATCGCGAAGCGATGGAACAGCTGTACCGCGCAAATGATACACGGAAATTCTATGAGAAGGTGAACCGCTCACGTAGAGGCCGAAATGTGCAGAGATACCAATGGTAACCTTCTGATGAACGAACGTGAGGTGATCGACAGGTGGAAGCAGTACTATGACGAGCATTTGAATGGCGAAGCACAAGATACAGAGAACGACACAGGAATCAATCTGGGTGCACGCTCAGCCGACGACAGATTCCCAACACCTGATCTGACGGAGATAAGTGAGGAGATCGGCAAGCTGAGGAACAACGGGCAATGACCAGTTACCAGGCGAGCTGCTCAAACATGGAGAAGAAGCACTGGCTAGAGCGCTGCACTGGATGATTTCTAAGATTTGGGAGGAGGAGATTCTACCGCAGGAATGGATGGATGGAGTGGTATGTCCCGTCTACAAAAAGGGCGATAAGCTAGACTGTTGCAATTACCGCGCAATCACATTGCTGAACGCCGCCTACAAGGTACTCTCCCAAATCCTTTGCCGTCGTCTATCACCAATAGCTAAGGAATTCGTAGGGCCGTACCAAGCGGGATTTACTGGTGCCCGCACCACTACGGATCACATATTCGCGATAAGACAAGTACTCCAGAAGTGTCGTGAATACAACGTACCCACGCATCACCTATTCATTTACTTCAAAGCGGTATACGACACAATTGATCGAGAACAGCTATAGCAGATCATGCACGAATACGGTTTCCCGGATAAACTGACGCGATTGGTCAAAGCAACGATGGATAGAGTGATGTGCTACGTCCGAGTATCTGGGACGCTCTCGAGTCCCTTCGAATCTCAGAGAGGGCTACGTCAAGGTGATGGACTTTCTTGTATCTTGTCCTGGAAGGTGTGATTCGGAGAGCGAGGATCGACACGAGTGGCACGGTGTTCCGAAAGTTCGTACAACTTTTTGGCTTCGCTGACGATATTGATATTGTGACACGTAACCTTGAGAAGATGACGGAAACCTACATCGGACTGAAAGCTGAAGCTAGGCGTATCGGACTGGCCATAAATGCGTCGAAAACAAAATACATGAGAGGAAGAGGCTCTAGAGAAGAAACACTACGCCTCCCACCACAAATATTGATAGACGGTGACGATATCGAGGTGGTTGACGAGTTCGTGTATTTGGGCTCACTGGTGACCACCGATAATGATACATGTGGTTCTCTATGGCCACGAGTCTTGGACTATGTCAGCAGAGGACCAACGCGCCCTCAGTGTTTTCGAAAGAAAGGTACTGAGGACTAGAGATGGGCAATTCGTTCGGGAACGGTTCAAAAGAACTAGTTCTTTTGAAAGAATGAATGGCCAATAGTTCTTTTTCAGAGCACGGTAGTTCTTCAGTTCAAAGTCGTCGACAGTTTAATCAGAAAACTACAAAACCTCCTAATTGGGATCTCGGTTTGTCATTCAACAAGCCAACTAACTATGAAAAGAACGAACGAACGGCTCTCGAGAACTAGTTCTTTTAATAGAGCTCATCACTGAACGGTTCTTTGAAATGAACTGTTTTGCCCAACTCTACTGAGGACCATCTATGACGGAGTGCAGATGGAAAACGGAACGTGGAGACGGCGTATGAATCACGAATTGCAACAGCTGCTAGGAGAACCACCCATCGTACGGACAGCTAAAATCGGACGTCTATGATGGGCTGGGCATGTCATAAGGATGTCGGACGACAGCCCAGTGAAAATGGTTCTTGAATCCAATCCGACTGGTACAAGAAGAAGAGGAGCGGAGCGAGCAAGGTGAATTGATCAAGTGATCTCCGAAGCATCCGTGCTTTGAGTGACTGGCGACAAGCAGCCATGGATCGAGTTATGTGGAGACGTACTCTTGATACAGCAAAAGACACCCCAGGACTATAGCTGTTAGATTGTGGGTTGGTTGAGCCAAATTACTTTACTCCGCTGCTGTTTTTCCGAACCCACGAGTAAAAAGTTACAGCCATTTGAAAATGATGCAATTTGAGTCTTTACTTCGTGTATCAAAGCAAAGAAAAGCGAACGATCTTCATTGACGTTTGTTGCATTTTCGATATTCAAGCAAGAGAGTCTAGAGCTAAAAACTTCAGAACATACTCTAACGCAGTGAACCAAATGTTGTTTCTATCTACTATTCTTCTGGAAGGTTTTATATTGCATTTTTGGATTTCAATGACCGATCAGAGCGATGCTTTCCAGCTGAAAAAAAAAACGCTTACTCCTCCAAAACTATCGTCTCTGTGAAGGACGACGCATGATCCCGCATAGCGTTCTAGATTTAAAAAAAGTTTTCAAAACCTGACCCCCTTTGTATATGTTAACTTTTTGCCTTTCTCATATAGAAAGGCTATGCAATCAATGTGAAAATCGACTTTTTAACCGAGGCCCGGAGGGCCGAATGTTATATACCATTCGACTCAGCTCGACGAATTGAGCAAATGTCTGTGTGTGTGAGAGAGAGAGTGTGTGTGTATGTAACAAAAATATGCACTCAATTTTCTCAGAGATGGCTAAAGCGATTTTCACAAACAAAGATTCAAATGAAAGTTCTCATAGTCCCATAGCCTGCTATTGAATTTCATTCCGATCCGACTTCCGGTTCCGGAGCTATAGGATGATATGTACCAAAAAAGTGAAAAATTTGCACTCACTTTTTGCAGAGATGGATGAACCGATTATCACAAACTTCGAATGAAAGGTATTATGGTCCCATAGCTTGCTATTGAATTTCATTTGAATGTGACTTCCGGTTCCGGTGTTATATGGTAATATGTGAAAATTTGAGAAAAAAGTTTACACTCAATTATCTCTGGAACAACTCAACCGATTTTCGCAAACTAAGATTCAAATGAAAGGTCTTACAATATCCTGAAAATTTGTAGATCATTTTATCTAGATCCGACCTCCGGTCCCGGAACTAAAGCGTTATAAGTGGAAAATTACCAATTTTATTAGTATTTTTCCACGAACGATGGTTTAAAATAGGTACAAATCCCGTAAAACTCTCTGATAAATTCTTCTAGTTTGCAGAGCTTGTTAGTTTGTGGGCATGAAAACTTAATTCGGCACTACTAGTCCCCTCTTTTCCTGTTTCGAGAGCACCGAAAGTGGAGAAGGAAAACTCCTTAAACTAAATTCACTTCGATTTCTCTGCGATGCTTGAACCGATTTTCACAAATCTTGATTTGAATTAAAGTTGTCTTTAAACCTACTGTGGAATTTCATCCGGATCCGACTTCCGGTTCCGCAGTTGTAGGGCGATGAGTGTCAAAGTTTTCAAATCGCCATATAGAGTGACAATATGTACAACACCGAAAGAAGAAGAAAACACAAAACAAACGATGCGTGCTTTGTTCTATTTCGTACACGTTGTGTAGTGATGTCAATAATAATAATAATAATAATAATAATAATAATAATAATAATAATAATAATAATAATAATAATAATAATAATAATAATAATAATAATAATAATAATAATAATAATAATAATAATAATAATAATAATAATAATAATAATAATAATAATAATAATAATAATAATAATAATAATAATAATAATAATAATAATAATAATCAAAATAATAATCCTATTACATGTTTAATGCTGCTTAGCTTGACTTACATATGCAGAAGTAACAAAAACGCAAGTTCGTTTCGTTTGTTAGATTTCGTTTAATTGGTTTAATCGAAATAGAGCATGAGATAGAAAGTATAGATTTAACTACGTTTAAAACTGTTCCAATTTGTAGGTCATATTTGTTGGTAGTAAACAAACCAACTTCGGCTATTCCGTTTATCTGAATCCGGTTTCGGAAGAATTGGAAATAGTGATCAAAAATTGCAAAAAGGATCTCACTTACTTTTTATTGAGATGACCAAATCGATTTTCACAAACTCATAGATTCAAAAGAAAAGTCTTACAGTTTCATACGAAATCCTTAATTTGTTGCGGATACTACTTTCGGTTCCGGAACTACAGGGTAAACAGGTTTTATAGAGTTTGTGAGATTAGATCCGAACAAATTATCCTATTTCTATTCAATAAACAGTTGTTTTTTGCGAATTTCACGATTATATTTATGATGTAATGAGTAATATGAGAAAGGCATCATTACACTATTAGGTTGATTAAAATAGGTTTTTGAATGGCTAATAGAAACACTTGGCTGATAGAAACACTTATCTATCATTCTATCATTTTATCATTCTCATCAACTACACTTGGAAAATAATCAACTTGTTAAATGAAAATATCAAAAGCACCAGAAATGATCAATTAAGAAAATTATTTAGTTCTTCCGAAGAACAATTTATATTGATGTTTCATTTAACTCAAGCTTGTCCCTATTGCATACCGAACAGTTTCGGTATTGTTTCGACTTCGTAGAGTTTCATTTGGAATAATTCGAATCAATTTTCCATTTAACCAACCGCTAAATGTCATATCCAATAACGACTTCCACTGCAGGAGAACAAACATTCATTCGTCGAGCTCCGGCTGCTGCTGCTGCTGTTGCTTCTGTTGTTGTTCTGGTGCAACACATTGAATACACGTTTATGATCAACAATAACATTAGCACAACGCACTGCCCGAGGAATAACGAGCTCTAGAATAGCTGAAATTATGCAAATGACGCCGATGCATCACAAATTATTGATATGATAGTGGAAGTTGCGTTCGGTTGCAGTAGGCCTAGGCTGGGCGCGAAGTTCTTCTGTTGGACATACACAAGGCAATGTGCAATACTCGGGATGTGCATTGTTACTGATAGTTTAGTTTTTTTTTTTGGAAACTAATAGAGGAATGTGACACTCTATAAGGGATCAGAACCAGAAAAAAATGATCCTGAGATCCATCGAGAAATTCTTTTGATACCCGAGCAAAAATACCAATGCATCCAATAAGCTGTTTATGGTTGAATGAGGAAAAAGGCAGACGGCAGGTTTTGTGTCTGGAAAATTGAATTAAGAGCGGCATCCCTATTGCTTGCTTTTCCGTGGTAGACCGACGCGGCATGACAGTCAGCGCATCGCCGGTTGTCGTCGCCACCGCCGCCATCTCCCATCGTGTGTCATCGGTAGTAGTTAGCGAACAATGTGCCACCACCATCGCCACCGTCGCCACCAACAACAACGACGTCAGCCGCCCTGCGGAACTCGGTATAGAACAATTTAATTACAGTGTTCTACATATACCAATTAGTGCACTTCACTGCTGCGCACCGATGACTGAGTGCGCGTTTCCGCAGTGACTATTCCGAGCGCAAAACACTCCCAGTGCCC
The DNA here is from genome assembly GCF_030247185.1 of Malaya genurostris. Lineage (NCBI taxonomy): Eukaryota > Metazoa > Arthropoda > Insecta > Diptera > Culicidae > Malaya > Malaya genurostris. The sequence goes on along the minus strand of NC_080570.1, from coordinate 62,984,110 downwards.
AGATCCGATGCGAATAAGGAAGGTGTCCGTACCCCGAAACGCGCCAAAGTGGCTTGTTTATGAAAATGGACTAATTCGTGTGGGTGCATTAAAATTTATGCATTCGTTCATTTACCCCCAATGTGCTGGCACGTCCTGGTGGCCTGAAGTGAGCAAACACCAGTCGGTGCCAGCGACCCAGAAACGGCGATCCACTTGGAATGGTGACTGAATTTTTGTATTCTCGTTTTTCAAGCCGCAGAAATTGGGACATTCGATGCACTTTGTGCACAAAAATAACGTAGTGTTAAGAGATTTGAAGCTTTCATGCTTGCTTTTTTCGCTCAGTTGTGTGATTTCCTAGCTTAACTTTCGTATACTAAACATCATATTTCTGTTCTAGAGTTGCTTGCTTCTAGTTTTTGGATTCTGGTTTCTTGTTTTCTGCATTCATGTTTATGAACTGTCATTCCTTGTTTTAGGTTACGGGTTTTGGTTTTTAGTTTTTACACAGTTCGAAAAAATCTTGTGATTTTTACATCAAATAAGACACACATAAAAGGAACGTTATTATTCACACAAACTTATATTCAAGAACATATAAAATTGTGTGATTTGAAAATAACATGGCTTTAAATCGAATGAAAACAAAATCAAAAGATCGATAGCAACAGTGTGACTTGAACCGAGAAACATTAGATCGCAAAGCACGCCAGTTATTCGACTGAACCACAGAAGCTCATATCTGTTTGATGAATAGTTGATACATATAAATCCATACAACAGCGGAAATTGGTAGCCGAATGAAAATTACACTCGGTACCTGTAAAATTCTGTGCGAATGGTATATTGTGTCATTTGACAAGTTAAGTAGTTATGAATTGTATCGTTTGTAGAATTATGTCACCTGTAAAATTCATAATTTTTATTCTGTAGTTTTTGGTTGAAGGTTTCTGATTTCTGGTGTTTTCGGAATTCCTATTTTTGGTTTCTTATTTTTAGTTCGACTTTTTTTGTTCCGATTTCAAAATTCTGCTTTCTGTTGTAGAGTTTCTTGTTTCTGGTTTCTGCCTTCTGGTTTATAATCTTTGATTTCTTGTTTAGGTTTTGTGGTTACGACTCTCATTTTTCCAGTTTCTTATTTACTTACCTTATGATCAAAAAAGAACCGGAATTTTCATTTTAAAATTTTCGCGCTTGTCCAATCGGTAAACTTTTATTCCCTCAATGTTGGCAACACTTTTATACACATTCTGTCAAATTTTGACGCATATCGTACGATTAGTTTTTGTTTGGCGTCTATACAAAGAAGTTGAAAAATTTTCGTGTGGCGATTTTTATAATGGTGAAAAATTTAGAACAACTTGCGTGCATCAAATTTTGTGTTGCAAATGGATTTAAGTGTTCCGAAACGTTGAAAATGTTAGAAAAGGCCTTTGGTGAATCGTGTCTAGGAAAAACACAGGCATACGAGTGGTATAAACGCTTCAAAGGTGGTCGTACAAGCTTGGATCATGATGAGATCCCTGGCCGCCCAACAACATCTGTTATTGAAGAAAACATTGAATCGGCGAAGCAAATCGTGTTGCAAAATCGTTCTGTACCGATTAGAGAGATTGCTGTGTTGTTGGGCATCTCTTATGGATCAGTCGAACACATTTTAACTGATGTTTTGAGTTTGAAACGCGTCGCTTCTCGGCTGGTGCCAAAAAAGCAATAATTTCATTCAAAAACAGCGTCGTGTTGATGCCCACTTAGAAAAAAACGTTCAACGGTGGTCCTTCATTGGCCCAATACGTTGGATCATTGGTCCAATGAATGTCCAATCAATCGTTCAACGGGAGGCCAACACCAATAACCTTCGTTTGCCGATTTTGATACAGACCGTTGAACCCAATGCCATTTTTTTCGTTCAACAAACCCGGCAGACAGAGGTCCATTGTTGAGCCATTTTTAACATGAGGAGTTGGAGCCCCATTGGACTAGATTTACTGCAGAATTTCTGAAGTTTTTTCCACTTTTTTGTTTAAACTAACAATACATACCTGCACAATACTTCTACTTCACGTGGAATAACAACAAATTTTCTTTCTATGTAAAGATAACACTTAATTTTCACACTATTTTCGCAAGAGAAAAAACAAAAACAAACCGTTCCAGCAAATTGAACGAATATTTCGTGCAATATGTCGTTCAACAAGCGCTCAAAAACCAACAAAATTGAACGGCCTGTGACCCCACATTCATCGAATGCATTATAGCTGGTGATGAGGTGTGGATCTATGAATATGACGTCGAAACAGCACAACAATCGACCGAATTGCGCTTCGAAGGCGAGCCGTTGTTCTAAATTTTCATCCATTATAAAAATCGCCGCACGAAAATTTTTCAACTTCTTTGTATAGACGCCAAACAAAAACTAATCGTACGATATGCGTCAAAATTTGACAGAATGTGTATAAAAGTGTTTCCAACGTTGAGAGAATAAAAGTTTACCGATTGGACAAGCGCGGGAATTTTAAAATGAAAATTCCGGTTCTTTTCTGATCATAAGGTATTTCTGGTTTTTGCCTTTTTTCATATAGAAAGGTTATACATTACTGTGAAAACCGATTTTTTAACCGAGGCCATAAAGAATTTCATATACCAGTCGACTCAGCTCGACGAACTGAGCAAATGTCTATGTGTGTCTGTATGTGTGTATGTATGTGTGTATGTAACAAAAATGTGAACTCGATTTTCTCGGAGATGGCTGAACCGATTTCCACAAACTTACATTCAAATAAAAGGTCTCTTGGTACCATAGGTTGCTATTCAATTTTACTCGGATCGAACTTCCGGTTTAGGAGTAATGGGGTAAAATGTGCATAAAATGAGGTAAAACTGCACTCGATTTTCTCAAAGACCGCTAAACCGCTTCTCTTCAGCAAAGGTTCAGATTGAATGTCTTCTAGTTCCATAGATTGCTAATAAATTTCATCTGGATCCGACGTGCGGTTCGGGAGTTACGGGGTTAAATGTGCAAAATGAACTAAAACCGTTTCATCGTTTCTTTCTTCAGAGACCGTTCACCCTCAAGGTCTTACAACCGCATAAAATCCTACCAAATTTCATCCGAATATGACTTCCGGTTCCACAATTACAAACTAATAGGTATAAAAATTTCATTTTCAGGGGCACATTTTTATACATGACACGGAGAAATTCCCTCAAATACATTCAAATAGCTGTAAAATTCTTGATTTGGATAGATTTGGTTAGATGATGACCAAACACATTGATTTTGGGTATACCGGATCTTCGTTTCAGATTCCGGAAGTATAAAAAGGTGATCGAATACTCCAAACCGGAAATCATTCCAATTTTTCAGGTAAAGTGTGTTAAAAATGTATACCATCACTTAAAAGGGCGAAACAATTTCCTTGACAAAATTCTAAATTAAATCGACATCACGACATGCTCCCCAGTGCGGTTTTACATCTCATCCAAGTGAGTCGATAAACAAAACCGCTTACGTTCGGAACAGAAGAAACCAAGTACAGTATAAGTGAACAATAGAACGACCTCGAAATGAGTGAACCAAAGAACAAAAGCTACCGCCGACACGAAAGAACACAATTGTTGTTGACTTCAGGCAGTGCAAAATTCGACCTTCGATACGAGAACTTGAAGGTTTGCTTAAGGAGCAAATGCATCTTGACATTAAACGTGTGCATTTACTTCAATGTAATAAGACGAATAATATTGTTTACATCCAGTTTTATAAAGAGTTAGATGCAATTCAATTCGCAAAAGACAATAACAATGTGCACAGCATTAAGTACAACATTCCAGTATATATGGATGATAGTGCTATAGAAGTGCGTGTGTATGATCTTCACTCAAGCGTCACCGATTCTTATATTCGCAAAACCATGTCCCAATACGGAGAGATTCTCTCTATCGAAAAAGAAAAGTGGAAGAATTTTTTCCCCGGTATTCTAATTGGCGTACGTTTGTTACGCATGCGCTTGAGGAGGCCTATACCTTCTTATGTGACATTCGGTCTGGATACAAGAATACCGTGCAAATCACTTGTTACCTATGACAATCAGATGGCCACATGTCAATATTGCCAAAAAGCTGTTCACTACGGTAAGCCATGTGATAAACTGAACAAGGAGACAACTACACCAAAGGACAACGGTGCTTCCTTCACACCAACCCCAAGCAACCCCAGTACACCTGTGACAACCACCAACAACAGTGAAGCATCCCCTTCAACGAAACCATCCAGCATATCCCCTATAAAACAAAGTACACCAGCTGCAATTAACAGCTTACCATCTAACCAATTAGCAACTGCAACCAATGTACAACAAGGTGCACAGCAACTAGCAACGAAAAGAAGACGGAAATCGACAACAATACCATCGATACGGCAATGGATGACGAGACGAACCACGAACGAGGTGCCCCTCGATTCTCGCAGGAGGGAAATGGAAGCTCCTCTCCTCCTAGAAAAAGGGTAACAACGAGATCCAAATAAAAAAAAATTATTTAAAAAATCGGCTCAATCGGCCACGTAAAGCTTATACGCAAATTGGTCTGAATAAAAAATATCTTTTGAATAAAAAAACTGCTCCAATCAGTAGTTATTATCAGTAGACGGCCAAATAAAGCGGTTATACCTTCGAGAATCTAAGAAAATCATTTTGAAGAATACCACAGTATTATATATGATAGAATGATTGATATGAGAAAGGCATCATTACACCACTAGGTGGATTAAAACAGGTTTCGTATTCTTATTTCTGATATCTGCTTCCTGGTTTCTGATTTTAACCTTCTGCTTTCGAGTTTCTTGTTCTCGGCTTCAGAATTCTGAGTTCTGTTTTCTGATATCTACTTTCAGTTTGAGATATTCTGTTTTCTGGATTTGGTTTCTGGATTTTACTTTCTGTATTCATGTATCTTGTTTTCTGACAGTTTCTGCTTTCCTTTTTTTTGGTTTCTGATTTCCTTTTTTTAATTCTTGCTTTCTGATGTTAGATTTTTGTTTTCTGAACGGATTATTGTTCCTTAATTCATGTTTCTGAAATCTGTTCTCTTCTTTATTGTCTGTTGTTTTTGGATTCCTGGATGCTGGTTTCTTACTCTCTAGTTTTTGGGTTTTGATTACTCTGATCTGAATACTTGTATCTGGTTTCTTGCTTCTAGCTTTTGTTTTTTAGTTTCTAGTTTTGGGTTTCTGGTTTCTAGTTTCTTGTATCTCAATCCTGGTTCTATCTCCTGATTTCTGGTTTTCAGTTTCCATTTTTTTTTGTCGAGAGACGGTTTGCTTTACTATGGACCACCTTTTCAAAAATTATCCTAGCACTGGTAAATATTTGGTACCATTTAATTTTTTACATGTTATACTTCGGTAATCGCCATCATTTTACTTGCTGTATCATGAAATATGTAATTATTTCAAATTTTTGGTAAGATTCCGCATAAATGTATTTCTATTATGTTTGTTTACCTTTTTGCCTTTCTCATATATAAAGGCTATGCAATCAATGTGAAAACCAACTTTTGAACCGAGGCCCGAAGGGCCGAGTGTCATATACCATTCGACTCAGTTCGTCGATTACGCAAAATGTCTGTGTGTGCGTATGTGTGTATCTAACATTTTTTGCACTAACTTTTCTCGGAGATGGCTTAATCGATTTTCTTAAACTTAGATTCAAATGAAAGGTCTTGTGGCCCCATACAAAATTCCTGAATATTATTTGAATCCGACTTCCGGTTCCGGAGTTATGGGATGAAATGTGCAAAAAATGTGAAAATAAGTTCACTTACTTTTCTCAGAGATGGCTGAACCGATTTTCACAAACTTGGGTTCAAATAAAAGGTCTTGTAGTCCCATACAAAATTCCTGAATATTGTTTAGATCCGACTTCCGGTTCCGGAGTTATGAGGTAAAATGTGCAAAAAATGAAAATATGTTTTCTAGCTTTTCTCATAGATGGCGCGAACGATTTTCATAAACTTAGGTTCAAATGAAAGGTCCTGTGCTCCCATACGTAATTCCTAAATTTCATCTGGATTCGACATCCGGATCCGGAAATATAAGGTAAAGTGTGTTAAAAATTCTATACCATCACTGAAAAGGGCGAAGAACCGTAAAAATTTTTCTAAATCGACCTCAAATCTTCTCCAATTCATAGTTTTTATCAGTATACGGACAAACAAACCGATTTCGGTTATTCTTTCTGAGAATCGAAGAAAATTATTTTGAAGAATACCACAGTATTATATATGATGGTATGATTGATATGAGAAAGGCATCATTACACCACTAGGTGGATTAAAACAGGTTTTTCAATGATAAATAGGTATAGAATCCGTTCAAACTAAAGAGAAATTTCCGAAGTTTGGAAAAGCTTATTAGTTTTATTCGTTCTTAAGTCATCCAGTTATGTCTCTGATATTACCCACCCGTCTTTTCTACTCTGATTTCTAGTTTCTTGTTTTTTGTTCCAGGTTTTTGATTACTGGTTTCTGGTTTCTGGTTTGGGACTCTGGTTTCAGATTTCTGATTCTTTTTATCCAAAACGTCATTCACATTTCAGGCCAGAAAAGCTTTCTTACTTCGTGTGCTGGCTTGAGAATTATAGCTATGTTGAATGAAAGGCATCGGCATACTAACCCTCAGTGTTTCTGGTTTCAATTATCTGGTTTCTTCGTTCTGAGGTATTTCAGTAAACTAGTTTTTATCAATTTTGAAATTTTGGTTAATGAGTTTTTTTTTAAATTTCAGTTTTTTAGTTTCAGTTTTTAGCTTTTCAGATTTAATGTTTTCAGCTTTTAGCTTCCCAGTGTTATTTTTCCAGTTTCTCAGTTTTGATGCGTTTTAGTTTCTTAGTTTTACATATTTTATGTTTCCAGTTTGTTCCGTTTGTCAGTATTTTCACCTTTTTCACTATTTTCAGTTCTCTAAATTTCATCAGTTTTTACATGTGTTTCATTATTTTAGCTTATTTTTGATTTTTCTTCAGTTTATTTTACCAGTTTTTCAGGTTTTTCAGGTTCTTGATTTTTCAGTTTTTCAGGTTTTCAATTTTTTAATATATTAGATTTTCAGATTTTCTATCTCTCGGTTCTTCGGTTTTGTTTTGTGTTTTTTTTTTGTTAATTAGTTTTATAGTTTTTCTTTTTTTTTTGTTTTTCGGTTATTTTATTATTCAGTTTTACAGTTTTTCAGCTCTTTAGTTTTCATGTTTTTCTATTCTATAGTTTTACAACTATATAGTCTAACAGTTCTATAGTTTCACAGTTTTACAGTTTTACAGTTTTACAGTTTTACAGCTTTACAGTTTTACAGTTTTACAGTTTTACAGTTTTACAGTTTTACAGTTTTACAGTTTTACAGTTTTACAGTTTTACAGTTTTACAGTTTTACAGTTTTACAGTTTTACAGTTTTACAGTTTTACAGTTTTACAGTTTTACAGTTTTACAGTTTTACAGTTTTACAGTTTTACAGTTTTACAGTTTTACAGTTTTACAGTTTTACAGTTTTACAGTTTTACAGTTTTACAGTTTTACAGTTTTACAGTTTTACAGTTTTACAGTTTTACAGTTTTACAGTTTTACAGTTTTACAGTTTTACAGTTTTACAGTTTTACAGTTTTACAGTTTTACAGTTTTACAGTTTTACAGTTTTACAGTTTTACAGTTTTACAGTTTTACAGTTTTACAGTTTTACAGTTTTACAGTTTTACAGTTTTACAGTTTTACAGTTTTACAGTTTTACAGTTTTACAGTTTTACAGTTTTACAGTTTTACAGTTTTACAGTTTTACAGTTTTACAGTTTTACAGTTTTACAATTTTACAGTTTTACAGTTTTACAGTTTTACAGTCTTCTATTTGTCTTTTTTTCACTTTCCTATTCCAAACAATTTTTTAAATTTCAATATTAAGAGTACTCATAATAATTAGAGTATTCATACTTCTTGACATTGTTTCTGAACTGTTTATCGAGCTAATTTATTGATTTGCATGCATGCGAATCGTTTTCATTTCGCTTGGATCGAATAATATCCGAAGCTGGGTAAGAATGCAGTTGAACCCAAATATTCCGATTGGTGCGTATCTCCCATTCAAGACCTCCTGCCGGGAAAGATTTGTTCTTATGCTCTTACTTGGTTTCAACTTGGTTCAAGAATAATGGATTTCTCTTGACTCATACAGACACACAGAACGGATGGAAATCGTGCCTAATAACGTAACAGAATTGCGTTATTATTCAAGTTTTGGATTAAGATAAAGAATGAGCATCCTTTCGAAAGCTGAAGCTGCTCGAATTTCGAAAACGACTGTCTGCTAGATTCGGTTTCTCGATGAGGATGCTTCGTGCCACGGGCTAAAAAAACGATAATGTAATATTTATGCTTCATTGATTTGATTTATTGCGTTCGGGTTGTGCTGCTTCTGCTGCTGATGGTTAGCTAAAAGACGAGTCAGAATGTGCTTCTACATACTGCATGACTTCTCTGCAAGGATTCTGAAGATTTGCGAGCTAACTGAAAACGCTGTCATGCGGAGAAGAAAGCAATCACTTTTGCACACTTTTCACTGCGCGATTGGCGATTGTTGGCTGCCGGAAATTTGTGAGGTTTAGACAACGAGAAGAACATGAAATTCAATTTACGTTTTTCCACAAATGGTAATACGTGATTAGCTATCGAGCAGCCTTTTCGATCGATGGGCAGTAGAGATATCACGATATAATAACTTATCGATTCGAGAAAATGGATCAAAAGTAGTTAAAGTTTTCAGTTTTCGCAGATTCTGTGTGACGATGAAACGCTTTACTGGGCTTCATGACGGAGCAACAAATTTTCATCGGACTAATGAAACCCGAATTTGTTCAACCGAATAATTTAAATTATGGTAAAATAAACATTAATTAACTTTCGTCATTTCAGCAACGACGTTGGTTCCAGTTCCCCCTCTCTGTACTTGGGACTGGGAGCACGCGGTCAATCCCGGGTCTGCCGTGCACCGAGTGGGTGTCACATTTGAAGGAGTTTTCACATTCGGTTTGGCGTCGTTCTTTGTTTGGAACTCTGAAATGCGAATATTCAGTTCAGTCATTGTTAGTGCAGACGGTTTGCTTATAGTGCGCTCTTTTTAACCAGCTTATATAAGTTGCATGATGTATTCGCTGAAATCCATCCGATTCCATTGAAACAAATCGTCCAAATCGTTTCAATTAGTAGATTTTACCTCCTGGGATAGAACCGAAATTTGAATTGATTTGAAGTGAATTGCTAGAGCTTTGTCATGCGGGCTTGTAGTTTGAGTTAGTTTGCTTTAAAAGGTTAATATTTTCTGTGGTACAAGTTGAAACCATGTTTTTTGGACTATCCAGTCTATTTTGGGTAGTCGTTATTTGGGTCGAAGCTGAGGGCAATTTGGTGGATTGATATTTTCCTCAACGAAATTTATACTCTTTTCGGAAAGCCAATTGAGAATGGTTTTGACATAGTTAGCCGACGCTAAATCAAGCCGAAACAGTGGAGGTGTACTATGCTTCTTATATAAAGGCAGCAATCTCTTCTAAAGACACTCAGATGGATAGATTTCTGCCTTTATAGTTCCGGTAGTGCAAAAAATGGTTGAATTCAAACCACAGGAACATATTGCTTGCCATACCAGTATCTTTCGACCGAGTTTCTCTACTTGAATCGACCTGCCCGCATAGCTTACATCCTCCCCAACGACGACAGTAAAGTATTGTGGACCTGGAAGGGTTTTTGAGTCCTCCTTTACATAAGTCTCATAGTCCATCAAAACGCATGCATCCGGACACTGCAAAAGACGCGAATAAAATTTCCGGGCACTTGGTGCTGCTCGCTTTTTCTGTTCTATACTTTGTTTCGAGATTTTTTGCTTCTTGTAGGTCTTTAGGTGATTTCGCCTCTTGATACGCTGGACCATTCCGATATTCGTTCCTGGTAGCCCATCCAAAGAATAGTGTTCCCCAAACTCATTAATGATGCTTTTAACACTGGCATGATGAATTCTAAAACGCTTCGCCAATTTCGCATAGTTTTTTTTTAATAACTATTTATTGGAATATGAGTTAAAATTAAATTATTAAAATTTAAATTGGGTGTTCAGCCACAAGTGGTGACTTTTCAGCCCTATTATATATGATTTGGTTATTACCATGAAGACATTATTATACTTACTTATATACTAACTTACTAACTAATACAGAGAGCGAATCGATTCAATTGAAGATTGCATCGATTTTTGTCGGAATTTGCTTATAATATTATGTGACATTACATCTAATGGTTCTATATTTGTGAGTCTGTGTAACTCATTTGTACTAAACCAGGGAGGACGCTTCAAAATCATTTTCGGAATTTTATTCTGAATCCTTTGAAGCGTTTTCTTCCTGGTGGAACAACAACTTGATCAAATTGGTACTGCATAAAGCATGGCTGGTCTGAAAATTTGTTTATAAATTAACAATTTGTTTTTTAGACAGAGCTTTGAATTTCTGTTTATAAGAGGATATAAACATTTAATATATTTATTACACTTTGCCTGGATTCCTTCAATGTGATCCTTGAAAGTGAGTTTTTTGTCATACGTTAAACCTAAGTATTTAGCTTGATCAGACCATGTCAATTCCAACCCATTCAATTTTAGAATGTGATTATTGTTTGGTTTAAGAAAAGAAGCTCTTGGCTTATGAGGAAAAATAATTAATTGCGTTTTTGCTGCATTTGGTTTAATTTTCAATTTTGACAGATAATCACTGAAAATATTTAAACTTCTTTGTAGGCGACTGCAGATCACTCTTAGATTTCTACCTGTGGCTAACAGACTTGTGTCGTCACAGAATAGCGATTTCTGACAACCAACGGGTAGATTTGGAAGATCAGAAGTGAAAATATTATACAAGATTGGTAGCAATTCAGATTTACAATTCTGAAAGCTAACCTGAGGAGTACGATCAGTTAAATAATTTCTAATCATTTTGATCAAATAAATAGGAAACTGGAAATCAGACATTTTTGCTATTAAACCTTTGTGCCAAACACTGTCGAATGCTTTTTCTATGTCTAGAAGAGCAACTCCAGTGGATAACCCAGAAGATTTATTTGCTTTTATGTTCGTTACTCTGACAAGTTGATGAGTAGTTGAATGTTCATGACGAAATCCAAACTGCTCTGGTAAAAAAATTGAATTCTCATTTATATGAGACATCATTCTCAACGAAATGATTTTCTCAAAAAGTTTGCTGATAGAAGAAAGAAAGCTAATTGGTCGATAACTTGATGTTTCTGCTGGGTTTTTATCAGGTTTGAGGATAGGAATTGCTTTAGCGTTTTTCCATCTTTTTGGGAAGTAAGCTAATGAAAAACACTTGTTGAAAATTTTAACCAGGAGTCTCAAGGCAACATCGGGAAGATTTTTAATAAGAATATTAAAAATTCCATCATTACCAGGAGCCTTCATGTTTTTGAGTTTCCTAATAATTGATTTAATTTCGTCAAAATTCGTCTCAATAATGTCATCGTGTGATAACACTTGGGTTGAAATATGATCAAATTTCAGTAAGACTTCATTTTCAATAGAATTCACAACGTTCAAATTAAAATTGTGGACACTCTCGAACTGCTGAACAAGTTTTTGAGCTTTTTCGCCATTTGTAAGAAGTATTTGATTTCCTTCCTTGAGAGCAGGAATTGGTTTCTGAGGTTTTTTAAGAACCTTAGAAAGTTTCCAGAAAGGTTTAGAATATGGTTTAATTTGTTCAACTTCATTAGCGAAATTTTCATTTCGCAAAAGAGTAAATCTATGTTTAATTTCTTTTTGTAAATCCTTAACTATGTTTTTCATAGCAGGATCACGAGAACGTTGATATTGACGTCGACGAACATTCTTCAACCGAATGAACAGTTGAAGATTGTCATCGATGATAGGAGAATTTAATTTAGTTTGAGCTTTGGGAACTGAAAGATTTCTAGCTTCGATAATGTAATGATTCAAATTATCAATTGCTGTGTCGATGTCCGCAGAATTTTCTAAAATAGTTTCATGATCCACATGATTTTCAATGTGAGATCTGTAATCCAACCAATTAGCTCTATGACAGTTGAATATAGAACTAATTGGATTAATTAAAGCTTCGTTGGAAAGCCTGAATGTTACAGGAGGATGATCTGAGTCAAAGTCAGCATGTGTAATCGGTTCACTACAAATGTGACTTTGATCCGTTAGAACCAAATCAATTGTAGACGGGTTTTTCACGGAAGAGAAACAAGTCGGATTACTGGGATGATGAACTGTGAAGTAACCAGCTGAGAGTTCATTATGAAGTATTTTACCATTACTGTTATTTTGCCTACAATTCCACTGGACATGCTTAGCATTTAAGTCCCCTATTACGAAAAATTTCGGTCAATATCTGGTGAGTTTTTGCAAATCGCCTTTAAAGAAATTTAATTGTTCGCCGGTGCATTGGAATGGCAAATATGCTCCAGCGATGAAATAAATTCCATGAATGGTTTCAACTTCGATTCCCAAGCTTTCAATAACTTTAGTATTGAAAGAAGGTAAAATTCGATGTTTAATTTGCCGTTGGACAAAAATGGCAACTCCACCACCCATTCCAGTAAACCTGTCAAATCGATGAACCACATAATGTGGATTACTTTTCAATTTGACATTTGGTTTAAGAAAAGTTTCTGTCACAATGGCAATATGGATTTTGTGAACTTTGAGAAAATTATAAAATTCATCTTCACTCGATTTCAAAGATCGAGCATTCCAATTTAAAATATTCAAATAATTATTTAACAGCACTGTTAAATTTTAAATTCATGCTTCAAAAAGTGATGAAGTCAAATTCATTTGGATGATCATTTGAAAAAGTTGATCTTGTAGGTAGATCATTTTATTTTCAGTTATATCGCCTAAATCGACTTCGTTTAAAAAAACGAATATCATTTAAGCAATATTGGTAGGAAGACGTCTACTTGTTACACTACTGCCATTAGAAAAAGATGACGTGGCCGATCTACCTATTAATAAATTGTTTTCGTTAGAAGATGAACTGGAAGGCGTTCCTGTGTTTTGAATATTTTCATTAGAAGAATTAAGTGGTAGATTTCTACCTGTCACACTAGCGTAACTGACATTAGAAGAAGATGATGACGAGTTCAATCTACCTGCCAATAAATTGTTTTCGTTAGAAGACGAATTGGTAGGCGGACCTGTTTTTTGTTTTAAATTCTAAAAAATAAGTGCCTTAGAAGAATTAGACGTGGCATTTGTAACGGTTTTTTGATTTTCAGGTATGTTCTGTAAATTAAAGGTCGTTGATTTGACTTGTTGTCTAAGCGAACGAGCGTTAAATTTTTTTTCCCTGACAGGGCATTTCAAATAATTGAATATATGATTTCCATCGCATGAAAATTTATCAGTGGTTTCATTCATTGGACAAACGTCTTTCGAATGCGATTTACCACAATTCAAAAACCGTATATCCATATGACAATTTTTGGTTCCATGGCCGAAGCCTAGGCAACGACGACATTGCGTTAAGTTTGCAATACGATTATGCCGTTTATAATATTCCCAATGAATTTTAATGTGAGAAATGAAACGTACTTTTTCTAAAGTTTTCAAATTGTTTACATCACTTCGATTGAAGTGTATTAAGTAAAGTTCATGGGAAATTCCAGAGCATGGTTTAGAAGTACCATTCGCTCTTTTTTTCATAAGTATCACTTGGGAAGGGGCAAAACCAAGCAATTCTTTCAGTTCAGTTTAATTTTATCAATACTTTGATCATTTGATAAACCTTTCAAGACAGCCTTGAAGGGTCTGTCTGATTTTATATCATATGAATAAAATTTATGAAGTTTCTCGGACAAATATCGAATAAGACGTTCGTAATCTTCCAATCCATCAACCAAGACTCGACTCGACTCGAATTCTCCTCTTCGTCCGATTTGAAATGAGACTTTTACTTCCGGAAGAAAAGTAGAAAGCTCAGTACGGAATGCCTTGAAGTCGGAGATGATCACCGTCACTGGTGGCATAAATTGTTGTTTCTTCCCAGAACGACAAGCGTCCATTTTGGGAATTTTTGAAGAATTTTCTTCTATGTCGCTACAATCGGATTCAGGAAGAATCTCGTAAATATTGTTAGACGGCATAGGATCAGCGGAAGGGAAATCCGTCCGTTGTCTTTTATTTTTACATTCAGTTTCTATAAGATCGTGAATGTTATTAGAAAAATGTTGAATAACGGATTGTGATTTATTCCGTATTGAATTAATTTTAGCCTTAGGCTTGTTGCCTTTTCGGTTGGACGCAGGCATTTTTGAAATGAATGAAATTTTAAATTAAATTAACTAGGCTAAATTAATCTTCAATTAGACTCCTAGCTAGCCTTAAAAAAATCTGATTAATTTCTTAGTCACTCTAATATCACTCTTTGTATCACTTAGTCACTCTAATATCACTCTTTGTATCACTTAGTTAGTGATTCAGGTAGCCTTGAAAAAGACTGAAGCCTTGAATCAATGAAACTCTAGGTAGCCAGAAAAAAATTCCTGGAGCCAAGAGCTATGCGCGTGCGGTGCGAACGACTGTTCAAAACCGACGGTTTCGCATAGTAATACCCTTTTCACTTAGACATGTGTCCAGAACCTTAGTTTTCACTTCCTTTTCAATACGAGACATTTTGAAAACGCAGAATTTCAACCGCACAAACAAGTAAACAAACGAAAGGTGACAGCCAAACGCACATCATGATGGGATCTCAGCATAAAAAACCATCACAAATACATGCGTACAACACACATTTATGTGGATAGCATATTTTCGATACACTCCTTATATTCTGAGATCATTTACTTTCCTAGTTTCAATGACGACAATTCACTGCATAGAGTAGCACAGCCGATTCGTGGAGAACGGAAAACATTTTCTAAATTTATAGGTCATATTAGTAGATGATCATACAAATTTACTTTGGCTACACTGGTTTCGGATTCAGTTTCCGGAAGTAATGCTTTGAAATTCCAAAACCAAATCAGGTGATTGAGGGTAATGTTCCAGTAATTGAAAGTTAAACCGTTGACTTCAACTATAGTAGCGATGCTCATGTGCTTCATGCAAAGCCATTTCACAGCGATTTCGGTCTTTCAATCGCTTTATTAATACTGGCTTTTTTCTGATTTGAGGTAGTCCTCCAAAATTATACTACGCCGATCCCAGAAAACCAACATTGTGATGTTTCCGTTCTATTGAGACACCCTTTGAGGCATTTGTACCGCTTCGAAAAACTCTTGCTGACTTCAGTCTATTGTTCGGTAATCGTTCTGTTCTCGGGTGTGGATTGGATTCAGCCAAACATGTACTGGAATTGCGCTTGCGTTCGTCTTTCTAGCCACAAAAACGTATGTGCGGGATCCAGTGGCAGGATATCTTTCTAATTAGCAGAGTCTTGTTTAACTAAGACATGCTCGCGCACTCTCTCTTTCCGGTCGTTTAGTACACTTTTATGAATCATTATTATTGTCATTTATTTAACCCCGGTTTCATCTTTTATTTTAGGTCGTTTTGACTCTGTTCGACAGTTGAGTTTTGACCATCACATATCTATAAAAATCTATATCTCAAAGTGTAATCCACAGGATCAACAGCCCCATAATTTTTTTTTCGTTTCTCTTTCTTATTTCGGGAGGGGTCAGGGCTTCTCGTCCCCTTCCTTTTTATGGGTACGTGGGCATATTTTGGAATTAAGTGACTCTTCAATATGTTAAAATTTGGATGCCAAAATTCTCAGTTGCAGTATGTGAATTTATAAAATATTATTGCGTTGAAATTTATATATAAAAATTTGAAATCCGTCGAACAGCCCGTTGCCATTAGTTAAAGTTGCGATCCATTTGGTAACCTGTAAGTAAAAATAAAATAAAAATCAGATGAAAAGGAGATTAAAATAATAATTAAAAATAGGTTGAAATCACGTTTAGCGGTTTAGTCTATTGCACGAGGAAAGAGAAAGAAACTATAATTTGTAAGTAAAACAATTGAATTAAAGCAAGTGTTTTGGATAATGAAAATTAATTGCAGTTTAAGCTGCTGCTAATTGGCTGCTACAAAAAGAGTTTTTCTTTTTCCTGATCCGAACATAGAACTTACAAAAAGTAACACATGAAACGCTACCAAACACACAAAACTTACAAAAGATCGTAAAGCTTGTAACTTACAAACAAGTAGTAGTAACGTTTCGTAACGTCTGTAATTCATAAAAGGTAACGCTTCATGACGCCTACAACTCACAAAATAGTAACGCTTATAGCACATCGTTACACTTATAACATACAACAAAGTAACAATTCGTAACGCTACGTAACGCATATAACTTACTAAAAAGTAAAGTTTGTAACACTTCGTAACATAATAACTCACAAAAGAGTAACGCATGTAACGCTTCGCAATGCCTTTAACTTACAGAAAAGTAACTCATGTAACGCTTCGTAACGCCTATGATTCACAAAAAAGTAATGCATTTAACACTTCGTAACTTCTATAACTTACAAAATAGTAAAGTTTGTAACGCTTCGTAATACCTATAACTTACAAAAAATAACGTATGTAATGCTTCGTAACATCTATGATTCACAAAAAGTAATGCATTTAACGCTTCGTAACGCCTATAACTTCATAAAAAGTAACACATGAAACGGTTTGTAACGTCTATAACTTACAAAACAGTAACGTTTTAAACGCTTCGTAATACCTATAACATTCAAAAAACGTGCTTAATCCACCTAGCAGTGAGATGATACCTTTTTTTATCAATCCGCATGTGTTTTTTGCATGAATATTCTTCAGTGTTTCAGTTTTCATGACATTATTCTAATGGCAATTTGAGATTTTAATCACTCATTACTCTGTAATGTCGAAACTACAAACCGGATCGAATTTGAATCTAAAAGTGTAACAATCGATTAAACATTCCATGATATGTCGAAGTCATTTCCATTTTAGAGTTTATGGTAATTTAAGGTGCTTCCAGAGCCGGTATTCAGTAACCAGCATAACCCACACCGATTCGTATGGCCATATGACGAATAAATTGCAATATTTTTGAGTCCAACTTTAAAGCTTTTCGGGATTGTCATCTTCTATATCGCTTTGAATTTTAAAAATTCATCATCCTACAATTCCAGAATCGGAAGTCAGAATTGGATAAAATTTGATGTATTTTAATTTGAACTTTTGTTTTTGAAATTCGATTTGGATTTTTTTGAGAAAACGATTGAGCTTTGATAAACGATTCGATACTGGAACCGGAATTCGAAATTCGGCTACACCGAAGTCAGACAAATTCACCTCAGTAGTTGTATAGTTTACATTTGTTTTAAAATGTTAGAAAATCAATGAAGACATCTTTGAGGAATCGTAGTGAGAATTAATTTTTTAGGTGTCAATACAACCAAAAATGAAATAAGTTATTTGGTTATCGACTATCCAAATCTGCTAACACGATAAACCTGATTAATTCATGTGAAATATACATTTTTCTCTTCGAAACCGGAAGTTGGATCTGACTGAAAAAACAAGAATTCCTTTGAATCTTAGATGATTCTTAGATATCATTTGAATCTTAGATCGGTTCAGACATCCACGAGGGAGGAAAGTGAGTTACAAAGTTTTAATTTCGTTTCACACATCATCCTGTAGTTCCAGAACCAGAGGTCGGAACCAAACATAATTCAGGAACCTTGTTTGGGCGTATACGACTTTTCATATGAATCTGAGTTTGTAGAAAACGGTTGAGTCATCTCCGAAAAAAATGAGTGAAATTATTTGTCACACACGCATTTGCTGATCTCGACGAACTGATTCGAATGGTATATGGCTGTTATGTTCTTACAGCAATTATTGCTGTAAGTAGTTCAAAGCAATATAATTATGGAATTGCTTTCAACTCGAAAATTCTGCCATCATCTGGTTTGCATTTGGCATATTCGAACGATTATGTTGCCAAAAACGAACCGTGCTGAAATCGATCCGAGGCAAAATATCATGCTCTACACAGTCTTTTGGGTACTTAGAAACAAATGTATGTAACAGTATAAAAAATCGTTTATGTTGCTCCCAAGCATTTCTTTGCCAGACAGCGCTCAAAACTTCTATTGCTGGAATCGGGGAAAAAGTCTCTCACACAAAAATTTCGATATCTCCGTTAAAAATGGATGGATTTCAACAATCTATGGCTTGTTGGATAGGTATTATCGTGCGGAATCTATGTTCTGTTTTCAAGGTCAATTGTTAGAGATACTGTCAAAAAATAAAAAAAAAATTGACATAAAACTTCGTATAACTCAAAAAATAAACATCCGATCTCAAAACCATTCAATAGCGTTCAGGGTGACGGGGAGACCTTTCATTTGCGACTAGTTTGATCAAAATCGGTCCAGCCATCTCTGAGATCTCGACCTCTTAGTTGACAACACACATACATACACACGCACACACACACACACACACACACACACACACACACACACACACAGACATTTGCTCAGTTCGCCGAGCTGAATCGATTGGTATGTGACATTCGGCCTTCCGGTACTCGGAAAAATTTTCTTCTCGTAGATGGCGAAGCTATTTTTTATATTTATAAAAAAAGATAAAAATAACGCATGTAACGCTTCGTAACACCTTTGATTCACAAAAAAGTAATGAATCTAACGCTTCGTAACGCCTATAACTTCCTTAAAAATAACACATGTAACGCTTCCTAACCTTTATTATTCACGGAAAAGTAACGCTTCGTAACGCTTATAATTTATTAAAAAGTAACGCATGTAACACCTATTATGCACAAAAAAGTAATGCTTAGAACGCTTCGTATCACCTATAACTTACAAAACAGTTAAGTTTGTAACGCTTCGTAATAACTATAACTTACTAAAAATAACGCATGTAACGCTTCGTAACGCCTATAACTTACAGAAAATTTTCAAAAAAGTAATACATATTACGCTTTGTATCGTTTATAACTTACAAAATAGTAAAGCCTGTAACGCTTCGTTTCGCCTATGACTCACAAAAAATAATGCATGTAACGTTTCGTTATGCCTATGACTCACGAAGATGTTACGTATGTAATGTTTCGTAATGCCTATAACATTTAAAATATGTAACATTTGAAGCTTGTTGAAAAATGACGCATGTAACGCTTCGTAACGCCTGTGACTCACAGAAAAGTAACACATGTTACGCTTTGTATCGCTTATAACTTACAAAAAAGTAACGCATGTCACGCTTCCTCACGTCTATTACCTACAAAACAGCAACGTATATAACACTTCGTAACACCTATAACTTATTTCAATGTAACGCATCGTAACAGGTTCACAGCAAGAATCTCAACCTTATAGCGGTTTTTAACATTCATAGTTACCGCAAAATAACTAATAACAGATCGGCTGAAAAGTTCGTATCGTTTCTATGAGAGGGCGCCACTAGAATAAAATCCATACCATTTTCAGTTAGTACCAACCTTCAAGAAATACGTGTAAAAATTTGACAGCTGTCTGATTATTAGTTTGTGAGATATTGCATTTTGAGTGAAGCTACTTTTGTTATTGTGAAAAAAAATGGAAAAAAAGGAATTTCGTGTGTTGATGAAACACTACTTTTTGATGAAAAAAAGTGCCGCCGATACCAAAAAATGGCTTGATGAGTGTTATCCAGACTCTGCACCGGGCGAAGCAACAATTCGTAAGTGGTTTGCAAAATTTCGTACTGGTCATATGAGCACCGAAGACGATGAACGCAGCCCAAGCAACAATTCGAATGCCTTTTGGTTTTGATTATAATTTATAGGAGTTTTGTAATTGATTTTTCAATCACTACTTGTTTTATAACAACTATAAAAAGTGTCGCTTTTGACAAGTAATATCATAGTTTTTAAAGCTTCTATAAAACCTTTTACCTAGACTAACAACTGGACTAAAAATAAATCAATTTGTACTAGAATAAAACCATGCAAACGCTCTTAATATTGCTTTAGAAAATTTTCTTTAAAACATTATTGTCCGTAAAATTCTTTCATAAATCTAGATTTGGGTATGTGCGCGTTCATTGAATGACAGTTTCACTCAGAGCAAATTTGAGGGTTCTGAAGTACATTTATGACACTCCTGTTGTGGGCTATTTGATTTATTGCTTCTTAGATTAAGTGTAATTTGCATTAAAGAAAATTTCATGGCCGCCATTATAAAGTTCTTTGCCGTAGCCTTTATTGACACCAAATAAACTTCGAAATGCAAAAACGAGGAAGTATGATGGACTTTTATGATTTATTTTCAAAACGTATGCACAAGTTTTATCGCCACGAAATAGTTTTATACAAAAAAGACGATAAATCACAGAAAATAATTTTCATAAATCATGGAGACTTTCGCAAAAACCGTATTTATTTCAAGGCGATTAGTTATAATTCTTATTTTTATCCATACATTCACGATAAAAATAAAAACGCATGAAGTTTTTACGTTCGGTAAAAGCCTCAAACTTGTAAATAAAATCAAATAAATTGTTACTGATTGCATTCAAAGCATGACACACATATAATCAAGAAAAATATTACCAAAACGACAGTTTATTCATAGTGGAATTTATTCCATCCAAAAAAATTTAATGTTGATCGTAAAGCTGGTTTCAAAATTTTTTTGAATTTGAAGATTTAACGCAGCTTTATGATGATTCTTCACTTTGCTTTATAAACCTTATGAAGAATGGTCCACTTGGCAGGAACATGCTCTTATAGAGGTTTTCAGTAGGCTTTCGTGGAGTTTAAAGTTTTAATGCAAGATTTATTATGTAGCATTGAAGACAGCTACAAGTATTTATTAATATTAAAATTGTTACTTGGGAGTGGACGTCTAAAAGAGGCTCTTACCGATGAAAACGTGAAAAAAATCTACAAAATGATTTTCAATGACCGTAAAGTGAAGTTGATCGAAATAGCTGACACCCTAAAGATATCAAAGGAACGTGTTGGACATATTATTCACGAACATTTGGATATGAGAAAGCTTTGTACAAAACGGGTGCCGCGTGAGCTCACAATCACAATGTCACAAGTCGATGAAAACCATGCTGAAATTGAACGAATTGGGCTTCGAATTGCTCCCTCATCCACCGTATTCTCCAGATTTGGCCCCCAGTGACTTTTTTCTGTTCTCAGACCTCAAGAGAATGCTCGCTGGTAGAAAATTTAGAAGCAATGGAGAGGTGAAACTGAGGCCTATTTTGAGGCAAAGGACAAATCGTACTTCAAAAATGGTATCGAAAAGTTGGAAGATCGCTATAATCGCTGTATCGCCTCTGATGGCAATTATGTTGAATAATAAAAACGAATTTTGGCAGAAATATGTGTGTTTCTATTAAACGATACGAACTTTTCAGCCGAACTGTTATGATTTTTAACCCTAAATTTTAACGTGATGCTTACCATCTCACGATAATATCGAGTGAAACGCTTCGTTAATTGGAACATTTTACCATATTGGGAACGGGTAACACATGGATCAATAAGTCCCGAGACTAACAATGGAAACAACATTTTTTTGCAAAATTTTTTTTTACTCATCAACATAATCACCTTTTAGGGTGATACAATGGTTCCAACGTTTTTCCAATTTTTCAATACCATGTTTATAAAAAAAATGTATCTTTCGCTTCAAAATAAGCTTCAGTTTCAGCGATGACCTCCTCATTTGAGCCAAATCTTTTTCCCTGGAGCATTTTTTTAAGATCAGCAAAGAGCCAGTAGTCACTGGGGGCTAAATCTGGCGAGTATGGGGGTGTGGAAGCAGATCAAAGCCCAATTCGTTCAATTTCGCCATTGTTTTCATCGACTTGTGGCAGGGTGAGTCGTTGCTGTTTTTGTTCCATCGAAAGCAATCGCGGCACCCACTGGGAAAAAACCTTTTTCATGCTCAATTTTTCATGAAGGATAGTAAATACACTTCCATATGATATCTGTGTTATCTCAGCAATCTCACGGAGCTTCACTTTACGATCTTTCATTATAATTTTTGTCACTTCACTCACATTTTCCGGTGTAACGGCTTCCACAGGTCTACCTGAGCGTTCCGCGTCATTTGTGTCGGTACGACCACGTTTAAACTCGGCGAACCACCGACAAATCGTTGCTTTTGATGGACAAGAGTCCGGATAACATTTATCAATCCATTGTTTCGCTTGCACGGTGTTTTTACCCATTAAAAAACAATGTTTTATCAAAACACGAAACTCGATTTTTTCCATTTTTTAAAACAAACTACAAAACGACTTTACTCCAACCTCGATAACTCAGCTGTTTCTGGTCGGATCGACTTAAAGTTTTGACCCGTTTCAAGCAAAGGTTAGTACTCTAGAAAGGCGTGGTTACTGGTTTATTACAAGCGCCATCTCTGCTTTAGTCTCGGGACTTATTGATCCATGTGTTATAGCGCGATGGGTGAGTTGATACACACAACCAGCTTGGGTTCGAACCCCAACTCTAGCCCGAAGAGAACCTTGAGGTTAAAACCTCTATAATCAGAACAAATAAATTTCCATAGTACCTTTACTCAGGCGTTGACTCAGATAGGACTAAAAAACTACAAGGATCAGCCCCATGGGGTTGTTCGAGCCGTTGATGTGGAACAAGGCAACCAAAATTTCTAATGATCTACAATCAAAAAGTTCAATCAATCCGAACCAACACCGAACATCATTTGTCTTGATTTGCATTTGTTTTATAACCGACGAAATTACACCATTATCCCAAATGCATGCAATTATATTTTTGTACATACTTGCGATTTCGATAATTAAGCTTCTCTTCGCCAAGCTTGTGTTCAAGTTTTTTATGCAAGCAGTTTTTTAGCGTTAAGTTTCTCTACCATTCTGCGATTTCGGTTGAAGCGATAAACTATTTCTCATTATCAATCGAGTTCATCTAATATAAATTAGAAATTAATCCTAAGCACTCACAATTTATCCAGAGGTAGTTGTCAATTTCTCATGGGGAAACGACATAACATGAAATTCCGAGCTTGCATGACACAAGATCAGAGTACACCAATTGAGGGCTGAGGCCAGTGTGTTTTAGGGCGTTTTAAAGGACTATTTTCACGCTTCAAATCTGATTTTCTCAGAAACGCTGATGAATATCAAAAAACCCAACAGACAATCTCTTAGAAATTTAGTTTAGATTATTCTGTGAAAATTTTAGAATGATTGTTTGACTTTAGCGGTCGGGAAAGTCTTTTTTCTGAAGGAAGAGCTGCATAGCTGAAAACGGCAACTTTCAACTTGTTCATTGAATATCTCGCCTTCAAAAGCATGGATCAAAAATCTATCCTGACAATGTCTAGATAATTTAGTTTAGATGCGATTAGTGCATAAAAACATATATGTTGTCGCGATGAAAATTAAGTGAAAGTTATTTTTGTGGAAGTAAGTCGATTTTTATGTCGGCGTCATTTTAGTTCCCTGGTAACGTAACGTAACATGAGAGAGAAATAAAATCGGCTCATCAAGGCTGCCAAACAAGCGGTAGCTTAATTGGATTTTATGTGATGTAGTCAAACTTGTAACCGAAAATATCAAAACTTTCTTGGCCACCCGGCCACATCGAGAGTCATTTTACACATTTACGAGAGAGCATGAAGAGAAATGAAATACGCACAGCGAGCGACACGGCATCAGCCCTTAAAGCTTCAAATCGTTTTATGGCACGTTTTTGTCTTGCTGTCTAGCAACAACCTACCTCTAGCATGCTAGGAATAGGACTGAAACATTAGCTGTGTATGTGTATGTAAAGTATTATTTATTCATTATTTGTTGTGTGTTTTATACAATATTTGTTTTACATTTTAAGTGATTTGGCCCTTTAGCCCTGCATCTTTAATGAAATTAAGTACATGGTGTTTGTAGTTTAGTTTGTTCATGGAAATTGAAGTTTGTGTCTTAACACATTGTTAATGGAAAATTATTTAAATTGAAATTTCCTACCTACTTATATCTAACCTAATCTAACCTAAACCTAAAACATTCAATCTTTGAATGATTGGTATTTCTGAGGTTGAGCACCTCTCTCCAAATTTCACAGTTTGATGTTCGAAATGTTGTTCTAGGGTATCCAGGGAAGCCAACTCATGCACTTCACTGGTTCTCGTCCAAGGGGGCAGATTTAGGACCATTTTTAGAATTTTATTTTGAACTCGCTGGAGCTTTAGCTTGTGTGTTCGAGCACAACCCCGCCAAACGGGGACTGCGTATTCGATTGCGGGGTAGATGATTTGTTTGTAGACAGCCATCCGATTCTTCAGGCACAGTTTTGATGTTCTACATATCAACGGGTACAGAGACCTGATGAGTATGTTACATTTGATGATAATTTTTTCAACATGTGACCTGAAGATCAGATGTCTGTCATAAGTTAGTCCTAGATAGACCACTTCATCGGACCATTGCACGTCAGCGCCACCGAACCGAATTCTGCATTCGTCAGACGGAACAAGTCTAGTCGATCTCGAATGCGGAAACAGGATGACCTGAGTTTTCGCCGCATTGATTACAATTTTCCAGTTGGTGAAATATTCATTTAGAGCATCCAGACCCCTCTGTAATTTGTTCTTCAGAGTACTGACGACTCGCCCATCATAAAGGATGGCCGTATCGTCAGCAAACTGTGACAAGACACCACCCCCCGGAAGAGGTGGGATGTCTGAAGTGAAAATGTTATACAGGATGGGACCCAGGATACTTCCTTGGGGCACACCTGCAGGGATGAAAAATTCGTTCGATTGAACATTTTGCAGAGAAACCTGGAAAGCTCTATTTGAGAGATAACTTTTGATGATCTTAATGAGATACATCGGAAAATTGTATCGATGAAGCTTGAACAACAGGCCATCGTGCCACACATTGTCGAACGCTTTTTCGATGTCCAAGATCGCCATTGCTGTCGTCTTGGAAATCGACTTGTTCCGTCGAATGATGTTTGATACTCTAGTGAGCTGATGGATGGTGGATCTTCCTTTCCGGAACCCAAACTGTTCCTCCAGAAAGACACCATGTTGTTCTGCGAATGCGAGGATTCGGCTTTGGATCGATTTCTCAAACAGCTTAGACAGGGCAGAGAGTAAGCTGATGGGCCGATAGCTCTTAGAAAAAGAAGGATCTTTTCCCGGTTTCAGTACTGGGATAACTTTAGCTAACTTCCACATTGAAGGGAAGTAGCCAAGCTCCCAGCACCGGTTAAATATTTTAGCTAGAAAAGCAAATGTGCTAGTGCTCAAATGCTTCAGCTCGATGTTAAATGTATTGTCGAAACCGGGGGCCTTCATATTTTTTGATTTTTTCACATAGGCTATCAGCTCATCGGCTGTAACTCTACTTTCCTCTATTACTAAGCTGTTTGATCGATTTATTTCGGCCACGCTATCGGCAACGGCCGCTTCATGTGGGCTAACTATGTTGAGCCCCAGATTGTGTGAACACACAAACTGCCGCCCCAGCTCGTTCGCTTTCACTAAAGGTGTTATTAAATGATTTCCGTCTTCTGCGCCCTCGGACGGAACCAGTGGAGGGACAGGTCTTGGTTTTTTCTTCAACACCTTTGCCAAAGACCAGAAGGGCTTGGAAAGGGGAGTTATTTGTTGAAGAGTTCGTTGAAAGTTTTTGTTCCGTAGATCTTTCATCCTCTCCTGAATTACCCTATTTAGATGATTAAAGGTGATCTTCTTATGAGGATCACCTGTTCTTTGATATTGCCTCCGAAAGATATTTCGGAGACGGATGATATTTTTAGTCACACTGTCTATTTGGAGAGAGGTACTCACCCTACTTTCCAATGGAATCGTTCTGTCCCTGGCTACAGCAATCGCTTGTTGAATTGATGAAAGGGCTGAGTCGATTTCCACCGGGGAACCCAGCGGCATATCGACGTCGATGTCCTCGTTGATGATGTGTTGGAACTGCTCCCAGTCGACCCGATGATAATTTCTGCGTTGAGATGTTGGTGCTGTCTCGGCTGAAGAGCCTATCTTCAACACCACCGGATAGTGGTCAGACGATAGCTCGCTATGGACGACCGGGGAGCTGTTGATGGCGATGTCGGAGATGAAGATGTCCAGTATGGAATGGACCCCTGAACGTGAGAGTCGTGTTGGGCAGTCCGGTGCGATGATGTTGTATTGACCGCCTTCAAAGTGTTCAGCAAGGACCATTCCATTCTGGTTTCGCCTCCTGTTTCCCCAGATCTCATGTCGAGCGTTCAAATCGCCTCCAATTATGAACTTGGACTGTCCTCGGATGAGTCTGGTCAAATCATGTTTTAACATTGCCGAACTACCATCCCGTCTGGTGGTTTGCTTGGGACAGTAGGCGACAATGACACTGATGTTACCAGATGATGTTTTCAATTCCACGCCTAGTGACTCGATGAGTTTTGTACCAAAACTAGGCAGAACAGCAAACTTCAGTCCTCGTCTGACAGCTACCGCAACGCCACCTCCCCTAGAGTGGGTTCGATCCAAACGAATAACAACGTAGTTCGGTAAACAGAATGATTTGTTGGGTGTCAAATGGGTTTCCGTGATCAGACATAAATCAGCACTCTGTGTTTTCAGGAAATCCAGAAGTTCCAGTTGTTTTGAATGCACTGAGCAGGCATTCCAGTTCACTATTTTTAGCCTCTCACACACCGTACTGGATGATGAAGGTACCGAGCACTTGAATTTGTTCACTTTTCGTCTTGCAACCACGGAGCGCAGAGCTCATGTCGACGAAAATTTTCATCAGCTCCACCGAAGTGAATAGTGGAGCGCAGTTTACACGAGGGCCAGCATCAGATTTGAAACCAGGTGGCGGGGGAAGTGGATCCGGTAGATTGGGGAAATTTACTGGGTCCAATGGCGGTACAGGAAGAACCTTCTTCTTCACCGGTTGTCGTTTTGAAACAGCTTGTTTTCTTATTTTAAGAAACTCGGCACGTTTCGGGCAAGCTCGTTCGGTTGCTTCGTGGGGCCCAGCACAGTTTGCACAGCGGGGGGTGGATTCATCTTCTACAGCGCACTCGTTGGTTGCATGATTTGATCCACATCGATTACAGCGGCTAACCATGTGACAATTTCGAGCACCGTGCCCGAAGTGTAAGCATTTCGTGCAGTGTGTTAAATCCCTGCGCTTGTTACGGTACGGTTCCCACTTCACGATAACGTGATCGATGGCCTTCAACTCTTTCAGCTGCTTCAACGTGGTAGTGCCTTTCTTGAAGTGGATCAGGTATAAAGCATCTCTGTATGTGTGTTTATCTTCCTCTCGGCGTTTCATCCGATGAATTGCGATAGCCGGTTGGCCAAGGTCAGACAAGATGTTCATCAGTGAATCTTCACTGACTAACGGGAGTCCTCTCAGCACCACTTTGTATGGTTTTTCACTCGGTTTGTCATGAGTGAAAAATTCGGCCTTTGTTTCCTGAAGAAATTTCGTGATTTTATCGTATTCATCCTGCGAGTGGCAAAGCAGCTTGGTCCCAAAACTGCAAAGTTTGAACGTTGGATTCACTTTTAACGAGTGCAACGCCTTTCTCAATGAGTGGTACTCCACATTAACAACCGTCAAAGGCGGAAGTTTAACTTTTATTTTCTTGGTCACTGTTTTCCAATTGGGATCATCCATATTATCCGGATCAGCATCTGGATTGTAGTCAATATCTAGCGACGCAAACGAGTTCATCGTAGCCACCGACACATGGCTGGTAATCGATTTGCTGGAATCCGTAGATTTCTTCCGTTTACGGTCGGGATGTCCGGAACGCTCCCTCCTATTCACTCTGTCACGATTGGTCGCTTTAAGCGACATTTTCTTCAAAGCGCTCGTCTATAGAATCGAATTTTAACTCTACCGAAATAAACACGTCCGAACTGCTCAAAAGCAAAACTTGGAATGAAACATTAGCTTTAATTTCGCTTTTATTTATAGATTCGCGTGCTTCCAACAGCTTCGCTTTTGCATCGATTGACCAATCAGAGCGATGCTATCTCTTTGATACATCGCTTACTCCTTCAAAACCGTCGACTATGGCAGGGAAATCCGGTATGCTGGAGATTTTTTGCAGACAAAATAGAACACTGCTAGCTATTAATCAACATTTCAATGATATACAATTCAAAATACATGGCTATGAACATTCAAATCAATACGTAGAAATATTTCCTATCAAATGATGAAATAATATTAATAATTGATACAAAACAGACTGAGCTGTAAGTGTTTAAAACTTGACCACATTTCTACGTGTAGTTTGTGATTTGCACCCCTAATAAAGATGTGTTCCACATCAAAAAATTCGTATCGTATATAGTTTCAAAAACTAAACCACAATTTTAAATATTTGATGTATTATTATTGTCATTTATTTTACCCCGGTTTCATCCTCCATTTTATGTGGTTTCGACTCCGCTCTGCTTCGTAAGGCCTACCGCTGCGTGCTTTATCGGCGGTGGAGTTTTGATCATCATGCAACTCTCAAAATCTCTATCTCACGGTGTAATCTACAAGATCAACAGACAGATAATATTTCTCAATTTTTTTTTCTGTTTCTGATTTCGAGAGGGCCAGGGCCCTCGGGCCCCTCCCCTCTCTGGGTACGTGACTGCACATTTTTGATGGCATGTAAAACTAATTACGTTGCTACGTGTAGTACAACTCGAGATGTTCACGAGATTTACCCTTTCTTCCACTGTGCGAATTTTGAAAAGGTGCCCGATAGTAATGTAAGATGTATTCACTTCAAAATGAAAATACTTAGGGAGTCGAACTTACCCCCATTTCCGTTACTGACTTCTCATGTATGATAATGAAGCGTTCTGCTTCGTAGTCGATAATTATTTGATAACAACAATCACTTTTATGATGAAACTAGGGCATACCGAACCACTGTTTTGTGGCGGATAAAACGTTCGGGTGCATGATGATGATGATTCAAATCGCTGGTGGTGAATGAACCCATCGTTGGACCAAGCCAGGCCCCAAAAATGTCCACTGCAATTGCAGTGGCTACTGCGCAACGTTCACCATTGGAACCGAACAAACTCCAATCTCCAATGAAAAGGACAGAAACGAGCCCATCGCTAGAAGAGCAATCGTCGAGGACGGTCCGGAAAGGACTCCAAGCGAGACGCACTGTCAGGTTGATGGCCGCCGCACTCATCTGTTTAGCTGAAGAGACAGAAAATTGATGGCACTGATGGAAACCGCACATCACTCTTGGTTGGTGGCTGCCGACCCGCTTTGGTGAGCGAGCGTGGCCCACGGGAAGCCACGTTTCACTTTGTGATGGCCGTTAACTGCCACGGGAACTTCACACACGCTACATTGTAAACCCCCTTACCGGAGCTTTATGTTCCAATAGGATCTGAATGAAAACGCAAATCTTTGCATCCGCATTCGACTCGTTCGGACTAGCAAAGCTTGGCCCTATTTTTTTTTTTCATTTCTGCAACTGACTATAAGCGGCGGCGGTCAACACCGAAAAGATACACCGTTCTACGCAATTGACATCTAGAAGTGCATTCAGTAAGTTAAATCGTTGAAAGACCGGTGCAGAAATGACATCGTTATTGCCCGGTGTTGATCTCAATTCGGATTTTACTTTGAGTGATTAAAGTGCACCTTCTAACCTTTCGAAAAAGCAAACCGTTTTCTTCCATGCATTGTACAAAAGCACATTTCTCAGGTCAGAAAACAATACCTTTTAACACCCCCTTTGCTGTCTAATTGATGCTCTTCAAGAGAAATCTTCGCCAAAACACCTCATTCCATCATGTGCCGAAATTTTACCGGCAAACTTTTTAACTGCCAAAATTCACCCCTAGAAGAAAGTACTCCGAGTCCGTCCGTTTCTAATCGGTCATTGCCTTTTGCTTGCCTCCGGGGGCTCTTAACTCTTAACTCCGAATCTCATTCGCTTCGAGTGCTGCCGTCGGAATGGGTTGAGACCGTTGGGCTTTCTCACTGCTAGTGACAATCACCTTCCCCCAAGTCTTCAGTGTGTTGTCTTTGTTCGTGTCTGCATGTGCATGCAAACAAAAAAAATAGAAAACAAGTGCCCTCTTACCCTCGCTCTTCTTTACTATCGGAGACGTCATATTTTGCGATATGGCAGAGACCTGAGAAAAGGATTTTTAATCACGAAATAATTTCTGCTGAATTCAGTAAAAAATGGTGTCCCTGAACTGAAGCGTTCACAAAAAATAAAAACCGACCGACCCCCCCACGAAAATAACAGAACAAGCGAAAAATCGCTGTAAATTTTTTTTCTTTCGCTTTTCGAGAGATTTTCCTTTCCCTTCCTTCGTTCCCGGGGGCCACTTGAGAGTAGAGTTTGGCCTTCGTTGAACAACCAAACGGAGACAAAACAACTTGTACAAGTATTTTCTCGCGATGTGAGATTTTGAATATCCAACAAACGAACACAAACAAACAAACGAACGAACGAACGAACGAACGAACGAGAACGAGCAGCATCGGATAAATTGCTCCCGGGCCGCAGGTGGTTGGAGTGAAATTAATTCTGGCTGAAAAAATCTGCCGGCGTCTAAATTTTTAACTATTTATTTTTGGCAACGCCACCAGAACCCTATTGAAAATTAACCACCTGTGAGTGCAGTCACTCTCTTTTGCAGGGTAAAGTTTCAAGATGTTAGGGTGGCTACGAGAACCAGATTTGAGAACATTCAAATGAGATGACTCCTATTTCGGCCGGTGATTGACAGTTTTGGTCGCGTCGCACCACCCTACCATTGCAATTTTACATAACGGAAAGCACTTCGATTCCTGTAATTACTTTCCTGGCGATATGAACCGGGGACCGAGGGGCCAGTTGCTCTGCTACCGAAAATTCACAGCAAATTCGTATGAGTGAGTGCTGGTAGCAATCAAAAACAAAAGTCCCGACACATACAAAAAAAAGGAAAAAAGAAATAATCCGTGAACCAAGTGCAAGGAACTCCACCGGCACCGGGCCGTGAGCATCCTACGACTACGTTCGCTGATTGTTTCAGTTTATTCACCTCAACGAATGCCGCCTGGACGGAAGTGGGTGATGTTTAACCCGAGCTTGATTGGGACGGAAAGTGATTCGATTCTTGCACTTTTAGACGACTGTGAAATGAGCCGCTAGGGTTCACATTTAATAATGGAAAATGCGAGAATATTCGACAATTCTCCTATGGGCATAATCAGCCTGGGTAATGACAGATTAACAGATTTACGAGAATAACTGACGATTACTTTTTTCCGAAAAAGGCATTCATTCGAAGCAGTTGAATTTGGCGAATGCTTGCTTATTCATGTGAGAATAGGATTGGTAAAATTTGTATATACTTCACGTCGTTGCTGTGATCGTCAAATGGTGAGATAACTAAGTCCTCACAAGTTCCTATCTCATGCCCCTCCGTGTGTCTATGATGACATTTGACCTTCTGCGTTAGTAGCAGAATGAGAGGGTGCAAAATGGCGTATAAGTTAAAGTCCATCCTAAAGTGCAATGTTTATCATAGTATATTACAATGTATAATTATGTTGTTTATTACATCATTTATTATATATTGAATTGAATTGTACTACATTATATTATATATAACTAGCTGAGTTACCCTGCGTTGCTCGGAAAGATTTCGGGAAGGTAAGGGCGCAAAAAAATTCTCTAAATTGTCCTGTCCAGTGGAACCTGATTGCATAATATTCCGTACATTTACAATATTCTAACTCACAATAATCATAATTTTAACGGTATTCTCGTAAAATCGGGTCAGTTTTTTGTGCTATGTTGTTAGGTCCGATCAATTTTACCTCATACTTTCCATGTTTGGGGCACTTGCTACACTCCCTTAAAATATCCTAATAATCTCCTTTGATATAAAACTAGTATCTGTATTTGTCAAAAAGCATCGTTTCTCGTCGCATACATTTTAAATTGAGCTCCCCTATTTTTAGTGAACTTACTACAGCTCTCCTCCATGATTACCCTTATAACCACTTCTTAGTAGTGTAGAAAGTTTCTATGCTCTTCAAAAATTATAGATTCCCACCTTTGGTACATGTTTCAAACTCGGTGGCGATTTGTTTAGTTGTCTCGTAGTTATGCTAAAACTTACATACAATCGCGTTCATAGGCAAATAAAGATTATTTACCCTAAGTTCTTCGAATTCCCCTGCAAAATATAAAACCGATCTTTATTTACTTTAAAAATTTCGTGTCGCTTTCAAATTAACAATAGCAATACTACCTAGTACGACCTTCAAATTCTTTCCTCTCTCTTGTTTTATAAAAAAAAGGGGATGAAAATTGATTTTCAAACCCCCCTTCTTCTAGTCTAAGCCCCTCTCCTTCCTGTTTGTCGACATAAAGAATAAATTTTACAATAAACATCCCTTTTTAAAGGCACTTGCTAAAAAAATCCACCCTTTTGTTCACTTTCGCAATGAATATCTCCTGAAGAAAAATTAAAGAATATCACCTTCGAATCGCAAAACCGAGATTGTGATAATTTTCTGAGTTTGTATGGAACAATGCAGATATACACAAACAATTTGTCGTCCAGCTTCCTCATTAGAGATACTTGTTACCCTTTCTTACTTTCCTCACGCTTATGAATATTCTTACGACCATCTATTAGTTGTAATAAATATTTATGACTGTCGAAACATGTCAATCTTTACAAATTCGAAACATTTCGCCTCGAATCCCGCTGTTAGAAAACACTTACTACATCCCCCTTTAAATATCCTTGTAGTAACCTATGAATAGCATTGATAACTTGAGCCAAGTACGGTGTGGTAATCTTTTGAGTTTCGTCCCCCTTGGATGGAACTTACTTTATCCACACTCCTCTCCCTCAGTCCCTTAAAAATGCCTTTAGGAGGTGCTAATAATATCTGTACTTAGCAAGAAGTATCGTATTTTGGAAAATTCTAACAACTTCACATTAAACTTCTTTTTAAGAGGCACTCATTCACCCTAAAGACCATATTCAAGTTTTCAAAACAGTATGTATAGTCATAAAAAACTATCGCTTCTGTTTAAATCAGATAAATTTCGTCATTGAAGGACACTTGTTATGCACTCTCCCCCTGAAAATGTCCTAGTGATCATCTCTGAAGAGAAAAAAGTATCAGTACGAACTTTGACAGCAATCCGTCCAATAGTTTCACTTTCTTATTTAAAGGCACTTACTACAACCACCCCACACGAATAATCTAAGTTGTGCAAAAAGTATCTATGGTCATCAAAAAGTATCGATTCTCGCCATATTAGATAGAATAGTCATGGTGCTCTTCTATTAAGGACACTTGCTACGCTTCCTTCTCTAAAAAATACCCTTATGTCCATCTTTGAAGAGCAAGAAGTATCTGTGCGAAGTATGTTGGCAATCCGTTCGGTAGTTTTGGAGTTTTGTCGTTATATACATTATACACCCCCCCCTTATTTTAGAGGCCCTTGCTACATCAACCTCCTTATAATCATATCTTAGGTATACAAAATCTATGGTCTTCATAAAGTATCGATTCTCGTCAAATTAGATTTTTTTTTTCGTGAACCCCCCTGTTAAGGTCACTTGCTACGCTCCTTCTCCCATAAAAATACCCGTATGATCATCTCTGAAGAGCATGAAGTATCTGTGCCAAGTTTGATAGCAATCCGTTCAGTATCTACGGCGTTTTGCCATTACAAACACTACACCTCCCCCCCTCCTTTTTTGAGGCATTTGCCATATACTAATATCTAAGGTATGCATAAACCGACAAAAACCGATGTAATCTTCAATTGAATTGATTCACTCTCTGTTTTAGATAGTAAGTTATTCTCTTCGTGAGGAATGGTTGTCTGGAACGACAACTTGATGAACACATAGTTTGTTATGCGGACGGTTCTCTGTTGAATGGTCGTGCTGGTGCTGGTGTTTATTGTCATGAAATGAGGCTGGAGCAGTCTCATTCGCTTGGTAGATACTGTACTGTGTTCCAAGCAGAAATCTACGCGATTCTTTGTGGAGTACAATCGGCACATCAGCAGAGGATCTGTGGTAAACGAATTTATTTTTGTTCCGACAGTCAGGCAACTTTAAAAGCACTCAGTTTGAATGACTCACGGTCGAATCTAGTGATCGCATATCGAACTCAAATTGAAGACTTTAGCATCTCAAATGCTGTTTACTTCTTATGGGTACCCGGCCATTCTGGTATTACTGGAAATGAATGGGCTGATGAGTTGCCTAGAGCTGGTGCAACGAATGGTTTCGTTGGTCCTGAACCAGCTTTACCACTTTCAACTAGTTGGATAAAGCACAACATTCGTTCTTGGGCTGCATCCAAACATGCCAGCTACTGGCGTAGCTTGCAAACTTGCGCTCAGACAAAAGCATTTCTACCAGATTTAAATCTGAAAATGTCAAAGTGTCTACTGCATTTCTCCAAGCATCATTGCAGTATTCTGGTCAGAGCTCTGACTGGACATTGCAAACTCAATTATCACATGGCTACTATTCAACGTGCTGAGTATTATTCGTGTGATTTATGTGAAAGCGATTATGGTACTTCATATCATCTGATATGTAACTGTCCCGCCTTGACGCAACTACGTATCCGGGTTTTTGGTTCTCCATACATGGTTAAGTCTGTGTATGCGGAGCTAAAATTAAAGAATATTCTCTCGTTTCTCACCCAATGTGGTAAGGAGATGTAGTCAGAAGGGTTCATCATTCTTCCTGGAGTGAATGAATCCTTTCTGTATTCACCTTAAATAGGGTTTGAATTGTTTGGCATCCTTTAGGGGGTTCCGAATTTACTTCTGCTCGTACATACTGCGAATCGTTCTGCATTCTTCCGGGAGTGCAGAATGGTGTCGCTTTTGTAAGATCTCTAAATCCTCTCGGGGGTTGGAGGTTTTATTAACAGCAGACTGTTCGAGAGCTCGTAGAGGTTCAGAATTTACTTCTGCTTCCACTAAATGTAATCCCCAGCAGATTGTTCAGCATCCCTTAGGGATGCAGAATTCACTTCTGCTGTTATGTGTTTTTAGTGTCGTCAATTTTTCCCTTCCTCCTAGTCCAACCCTCACCATTTCCTTTCAATCCTTCCTTCTTATATATCGGGAAAATGATGCTAAAAACAAATTGATGGCAAGGCACAAATCTCCAAGTATCAAGGGAACGCGCCATTTGAGTCAATTTGTTCTGATTCCTGATTTCTGATAGTATATAAGCTCCTTTTCCCTATTACACAATACAAGTAGGTTTACAATTTTCCCTATACAAAAATCACAGAATTGCAGAACCAATGATTGCTTCATGGTAATAAACAAATCATGTATATAATAGGGCTGAAAAGTTACCATTTGTGGCTGAACACTCAATTTAAATCGTTATAATCATATCTAATATATGGAAACTGTTTCTATGGTCTTAAAAATGTATCGATTCTCATCAAATTAGACAAATTTTCTCATGATCCCTGTTAAGGACACTTGCTACGTTCCCTCCCCCATAAAAACACCCTTACAACTATCTCTGAAGAACAAAACGCATCTGTGCCAAATGTGATAGCAATCCGTTCAGTAGTTTCGGAGCTATGCCGTTACATCCCCTTTTTAAAGGCACATCCACCTTCCATATATATCATATCTAAGGTATGGAAAATGTTTGCATGGTCTTCAAAAATTATCGATTCTTGTCGAATTTTAGGAATTTTTTCATGAACCCCCCTGTTAATGATACTTGCTACGCTTCTCCACTATAAAAATACCTTCATGACTATTTCTGAAGAGCAAGAAATACCTGTTCCAAGTTTTATAGCAATTCGAGCAGCAGTTCCGGAGTTATGCCGTTACAAACATTACACTCAATTCTTTAGAGACACTGCCTGTCGCATTAAAGTGTGTTCTGTCAAATTTCGCTTCGTGTCGCGTTTCGCTTCACCCTTCACACAGAGTGAACACGGAACGCGAAGCGTCAAGATACGCGTGCGAGCTTGTTTCATTCAATCAAAGCAAATATGTCATAGTGAACGTGATGCGATAACAGTGCATCGCATCAACAAGCTTCGCCTCGCTGAGCAAAACGCGTTCACTCTGACAGCAACCTAAAGGTGAAGCCAGAGAGAAAGCGACGCGAAGCGAAACTTGACAGGTCGCACGGAATCGCGCGGCAGAGCTCCGTTCAGCAGAAAAATGATATGTATGTCAGAGCGAGTGCGATGCGATCGGTTAGTAGTCGCTTCGAAACGCATCGAGTTTTTTCTGATACCATTTTTCTGCTGAACTTGAGTGGACAGTGCTCTGCCGCGCGACTCCGTGCGATCTGTCAAGTCTCGTGTCGCTTCGCTTCGCGTCGCGTGTCGCTTTCTCGCTGGCTTCACCCTAAGAATCCTTTCAAGTCAACATACGGCATCTGGCTTGTCAGACATGCTACTAATAGGGTAAAGTGTTATAATATGCCCCTCTTAAGAAAACATTGAGATATTTCTAAATGTACCGATATATTTTCTTCGAGGATGTAGATATTTCTTTGCAATACACCTTAGGAACATAATTTTCAATGATTCCGGTATAAGTGATGAGAATGTTAAATTTTAATTTTAAAACAATATTTTTATAAACACATTTTTCAAAACGACCACATTCTCTGTTTTTTCGCAGGCCAAATGCTCCAACAACCGAATAATATGCCTCACAACAAATCAGTGGTATGCCCCTCAACAGTGACGCAATATGCCCCTTGAAATGTCAATATAGAAGAGAAACAGATAAAGAAGATATTCTTCGCATCAGAAATGAATTTCATATTCAATTTATTACAATTGGAAACCAACATATTCGATCCTCTCAACGCTACATTTTGTTTTAATTATCGTTATAAATCTTTAAAACAATATTTTAACTCGTAGCATACTGTTGAATCGAAGGTGGGGCATAATGTCCGTAGAGTTACTATTCGTCTATCCAAGAAATGGCTTTGTTTCGCTGGATTTTTATACTGTAAATAGAGGCATTAGTACTGCTAGCAGTTAATTAATAAGTAGAAACCGACCATTAGACGTTTTATATCGTAAAAATTCTAATTTAGTCGAAGCAAAACCTTACATCGAAAAGCTGCTTACTGATATTTTCAGTTTTTTTATTTTTTCCAACACACGACAACAGCCAAACTTGCATAACAGAAAGTTCCTACGAAAATATTGTGTTAGTCATAAAACTTTTGTGTAGAAAAATCTTGAAACGCCGAAAAAAGAAAAAACTGGAGTTGTAACAAACATATATAAAAATTTGTTTGTGGTTGTAGCTGTCTTTATGGACACAACAGTAGATAAAGTTGATAATTATTCTTACATGCTTGGTAGGCAGGGAGAAAAATTTGTTGATGTCAATTGAAGGAAGTGTACCATGGACGATTCCGACAGGTAAATTATCTTCGTACCTAGAAGAAATATCGCTAGAGCAATTCGATCAAGCAAGTACTTTTTCTGCTCGTAGTTTTACCACTTACGAAGATCCACTTTATTCGAGTAAATCCGAAGCAGAAACAACAAAAGACTCGAATGCCGAAAACAATTTTCGAAATGATTATCCAGATGAGGAGGAAGACTTTTCTGGTTATGCGGATAGTGCGAGCGCGGAAAGTATGAGATCAGCTGATCTGAGTTTCGTTGAAAGTAATGTATTTTATAGTAGTTTTTTGATCTAGTACATTAGAGTAATTATTCACCATTTACATTTCGAAGACGAAGGGGAACTACCCGGCGGAAGTGACAGCAGTGGGTTTGCCTATCCCATTCAAGAAGAGGTTGAAGTGAATGTTCTTCCAGCCAAAGTAACCCCATTTGAATCTGCTTACGCTAAGTACATGGCAGCACGCGCTATGCAAAATAGTACGGATGAATGCGATTTGGAGTTGGAGAGTAGTGAAAGTGAAAATTTATATCTGTACGATTGAGCTAAATAATAATTATTTCTATTGAAATAGTTCACCAACAAATTCAATAATATTTCATATCAAGCCCTGAAATAAGAAATATTATCTTGAAACAGTAATCCTATAGACTAAGCTAAGAGCCACATTCGTTTGTGGTTTCATATGGTTATTTGGGATGAGTAGTTACTCACTCCTAGTGACCTAACTCTCACATGCAGTGTTCCGTTCAAAACATTCAGTGTGAGATATCCTCTTTATGAGGAGTGGTTGTCTGGGTATTTGAAACGACAACTTGATGAACACATATTTAGTTTGTTATACGGACGTTTCTCTGCTGGATGATAGTGCTAATGCATGGTGTCTACTGTCGTGAATTGAGACCAGAGCAGTCTCAGTCACTTGGTGGACACTGTACTGTGTTCCAAGAATCTTCACATCAGCACAGAATTTGTTGTTAACGATTTATTTTCGTTCCAACAGTCGGGCAGCTTTAAAAGCACTCAGTTTGAATGATTCACGGTCGAATCTAGTGATTGCATGTCGAACTCAAATCGAAGACCTTAACATTTCAAATGCTGTTTATTTCGTATGGTTACCCGGCCATTCTGGTATTACTGGAAATGAATGGGCTAATGAGTTGGCTAGAATTGGTGCAAGGAATGATATCGTTGGTCCTGAATAAGGATGGTAGGATATCGGGTATTCGTATTCAAAACACGACCCGGCAGGCATGCCAAAAACACGGATTCGTTCTGCACGGTACTCACCTTCACTCATGAGCACACCACCAGGAGTATTGAATGCTACGCTTCGTGCCCGTGTTGAAAAACACACACCGAACGCAGTAGAAAAAGCACCCGTAGCGGTGGTCGTGTAATTGTCAACCACCGGTGCTTGGATTTACGGGCAGCACTGAAGTCGAGTGTTCCTGACTTCGCCAAACACCGAAGACGAGTGTTTCCGATTTTGCCGTATACGTTGCTTGTACTATAAGCACCTATAGCGCCACGGTATGACGAAAAATGCGTTTGAATGATTAATTCTTTTTTCATCAATACGCGTCTGATTGAATTCAATTGATTGACAATATAACCAACGCATGGGTGCTCTTCGGTGCCTTCGCGAAATTGAAAACACTCGGCTCTGGTGTTTAACGAAACTGAAAACACGCGGTTTCGGTGTATGCCGAAGTTGGAAACACCAGTGCCGAAAATAAAACAGCGCCACGAGCACCGTGGCTTCGGATATTGCGTTTCGTGTTTCTCTTTGTGCACTGGCACGCAGTGGCATTCTCAATACACGCGGTGGCGATGGTTATATGAAGCACGCAGTGCAGTGCAGTGTTTGGACATGCCTGCGACCCGGACTCGAACCCGAGTATGGGTCGAGTTCGGGTACAGAATATTTGTCGGGTACGGGTGACGATTTTTTAATTTATTTATTGCGAACGGATCGGGTTCGGGTTAAAAAATTTGGTCAGGTTTCGAGTTTTTTGTCGGTACTTCGTACCATCTGATGAGTAACTTTACCGCATTGACGCAACTACGTATCCAGATTTTTGGTTCTCCATACATGGTCTATGTATGGTGGGCTAAAATTGAACGATATCTTATCGTTTCCTCCCAATGTGATAAGGAGCTGTAGTCAGAGCGGTTCATCGTTCTTCCTGGAGTGAATGAATTCTGTATTGACATTAAAAGGTTTGCTTTCCCTTATAGGGTGCCAAATTTACTTCTGCTTTTAAAGCTCTAAATCTCTAAATCCTATCGTGGGTTGGCTGCTCTATTAAATGTGCGCTTTGGCCCCTGCTTGGCATGCCTTTCCGTGTTCCTTCTATCCTTTCCTTTCCATCAGGAAAATGATAAGATCCCACGTCAAGACACAAATCCCCAAATAACTAGAAAAACGTGCCACTTGAACCAATTAGTTCTGATTCCTGATTCTGACACAGACTTCGGTTTTACTAGTCTCAGAATTTCAGCTCCAGAAGTACTGGAAATAATGACCAAAAACTTTAGAATTTCGTTTTTTCAGAGATGGCTCAACCGATTTTCATAAGCTTTCAAATTCAAACATTCATATCTGAATTTGATTCAGATCCGTTTTTCGGTTTCAGTGTCTCCGGACGATGAGAGCTCAAAATATAAAGCCATCATTCAAAGCGACGACACAAAAACGCTTAGAATCATCTGAATTTGACTTCAAGCTATTCCAATTTGTAGGTCATGGTAACCGTAAATTATGATCAAAAACTCTAAAATGAAACTCACTTCATTTTCTTAGAGAGGCTAGAATTTTTTTTCAGACTTAATGAATGAGAGATATTATAGCCTACTGGGCTACAGTTCAAGTTGATTGGGATCCGACTTTCGGTTACGGAATTACGGAACGATTGTGTAACGAAAGTGCAAAATATTTCTAAACTACGTTCATCTGTAGGCAATGATAGTTTATGACCATTCATTCTATTTTCGGTTAATTTCGGTTTCCGGTTCCGGAATATTGATTAAGGCCATCGTCCAAGTACCATGCGTGCGGGTGGTTTTAGAAAATTTTGGATGGAAATTTTGAAAAATTTGCCCAAAACCAAATACATACAGACCTTTGAAATACTTTTATTTATCTACAGGGTGAAAATGGCTGGAAAATTCTGAGGATTTTCCGAGTCTTATCAACACTAGCTCTGAAAAATGAGTATTTTTGTGATCTTTCACAATTATCTGGAAAAATAATGCGATGAATCATAAACCTTATGATGGATACAAAGATTAAATTCGAACACATTTTTGGAAAACCTTTTCACGCTTTTCATAGAAAATCCACGAATTTCAAAAATTGCCACGAAATTTGTTATATGAAATTCGTTGATTTTCCATGAAAAGTGTGAAAAGGTTTTCCAAAAATGTTTCCGAATGTGATCCTTGTTGCCAGCATAAGGTTTTTTTCGAAAACAAAAATTTCATTCCATCGAATTATTTTTTCAAATAATTGTGGAAAATTACAAAAAAGCCCATTTTTACAGTCCTATTTTAGATAAGACTCGGAAAATCCTCCGAATTTTCCAGCCATTTTCACCATGTTGATAGATAGAAGTATTTCAAAGGTCTGTGTGTTTTTGGTTTTGTCAAATTTTTCAAAATTTTCATCGAAAATTTCCTAAAAGCACCCGCGCGCATGGTACTTGGACGATGGCCTTAAGCGGAACTTACTCATTTTTACTTCGAGATGACTCAACCAATTTTCACAAACAAAAACCCAAATAAAAGGTATTGCGGAACTACAGGGAGAAGTGTATTTAAAATTTCAAACCACCATTTTGACCGATGCTTAAAAAACTGAATTATACTGATTAATTATGACAGATAAGTTTAAACATTCGAACTACCCCTCATTTTCTTAGCGTTTAAAGGTCATCATAGTATAAGTGAAATTTAAGATAAGTATAAGAAGTATAAGTTTTTATACGGTGAATTTGGCAAACAAAGATCATTTGCCAAGTGGAGATTCAGTTCATTCCCACATAATAACTAAATCTAATGTGTGATTTGTAGGTACATATAGAGCAGCTGTAAGGTGTCTTATATCTGCATTATATACACTTGTACAGCGAATATGGGATTTCGCGATTAATTGGGGCGTTATTT
Source organism: Malaya genurostris (assembly GCF_030247185.1). Lineage (NCBI taxonomy): Eukaryota > Metazoa > Arthropoda > Insecta > Diptera > Culicidae > Malaya > Malaya genurostris. Next base: position 62,942,428 of record NC_080570.1, on the reverse strand, counting down.
GACCAATCTAACTATAATTGGATGATTTTGAAGGTCGAAGATGATTTTTTTACCCATGCGATAATATAAAACTATACTAACCTTGTTAAGTTGAAATTGTTGCCTTTCTCATATAGAGAGGCTATGCAATCACTATGAAAATCGACATTTAAATCAAGGCCCGAATGTCATATACTATTCGACTCAACGAACTGAGCAAATATCTGTGTGTGTGTTCGAGTGTGTGTGTGTGTGTGTGTGTGTGTGTGTGTGTGTGTGTGTGTGTGTGTGTGTGTGTGTGTGTGTGTGTGTGTGTGTGTGTGTGTGTGTGTGTGTGTGAGTGTGTGTGTGTGTGTGTCTGTATATAACAAAAATATGCACTCACTTTTCTCGGAGATGGCTGAACCGATTTTCACTAACTAATGTCGTTTTTCATTGATTCCACTCGCTCGGTGCCAGTGTTTTGCCCTAACAGTTGATCAATGAAACGGTTTTGTAAAGTTTGGTTTGCACGCTTGCTGCTCTGAAAAGAAAACGGGTGCAAAATAGTTGCCCCGAAAGTGCATTTTTTTCGTGCGGTGCAAATCAATGAAACACAGTGCACCTGTTTTGATTGCCCGACTGCACGAAAAATGCACGAATCGAGCAAAACACTCCACGAGTGTTCTCAATGAAAAACGACATAAGATTCAAATGAAAGGTCCTATAGTTTACTAAAAATTTCTAGAACATTTTATCCGGATCCGACTTCCGGTTCCGGAACTAAAGCGTGATAAATGAAAAATTGCTAATTTCATTTGTATTTTTTTCACGAACGATGGTCTATAAACAGGTACAAATCCCATAAAACTGTCTGATAAATTCTTCTAACAAGCTCTGCGTGTTAGTTTGTGGGCATAAAAACTTAATTTGGCACTACTGGTCCCCCTTTTCCTGTTCCGGAAGCACTGAAAGTGTTGTAGAAAAACATTTAGAATAGAACCACTTCGATTTCTCTGCGATGCTTGAACCGATTTTCACATATCTTGATTTGAATGAAAGCTCATATTATATTGAAAGCTACTGTGAGATTTAATCCGGATCCGACTTCCGGTTCCGCAGTTACAGGGCGATGAGTGTCAAAGTTTTGAAATCGTCATATAGAATGACAATATGTACCACACCGGAAGAAGAAGAAGAAAACCCAAAACAAACGATGCATGCTTTGTTCTATTTCGTACACTCTATAAAGAAAATGAAACGGCTACGAATGTCTGCTACTGGTGTGTAATATTGGTGAAAGACGGTGCTGCGGTTTATGAATGTTATATCTATTTTATGATCAGTACGACAGAAAGAATAAACGAATGTCGATGAATTCAAATTTATTTGAAAAAATATGAAATTTTCACATCCGGTAGTGCAGTAATTCCGTGCCGTTGGTGTAGTGATGTCCTACTACTTGTTCATGCAGCTGATTTATGCTGTTTAGCTTGACTTACATATGTAGAAGTAACAGAAACGCAGGTTCGCTTCGTTTGTTAGATTTCGTTTAATTGGTTTAATCGAAATACAGCATGAGTCAGTAGGTCTAGGTTTAACTAGGTTCAAAACTGTTCCAATTTATAGGTCATTTTTGTTGATGGCAAACGATCCAACTTTTGCTATTCCGGTCATCTGAATACGGTTTCGGAAGTATTGGAAATAGTGATCAAAAACTGAAAAAAGTACCTCACTCACTTTTCATGGACAAATCTATTTTCACAAACTTATAGGTTCAAAGTAAAAGTCTTACAGTTTCATACGAAATTCCTAAATTTGTTGTGGATACTACTTCCGGTCCCGGAACTACAGGGTAAACAGGATTTTTAGAGGTTGGCGGTTCAATGCATAGGCCACTGGTCTTACAAGCCAGTTGTCGTATGTTCGAGCCCCGACCTGGAAGGATTCTTAGTGTCAGTAGGATACTAGCCAAGCAATGATTCTGTACACTAAGAATCGGCTGCGAAGTCTGTTGAAACAGAAAGGCCAAATTCCACAAAAGGAATGTAATGCCAAGACTTTGCTTTGCTCTTAGATTAAGTCCGAACAAACTTTCCTATTTCTATACAATGAACAGTTGTTTTTGCGAATGCCACAGTAATATTTTCGATGTTATGAGTAATATGAGAAAGGCATCATTACACCACTAGATGGATTGAAACAGGTTTTTGGTTTTCCGATCGCATATGCAAAATTCAACAAAATAAATCTTAAATCTGACGTCTCCTCTCAAAGCTTGTGCATATTTTATGTATGTTCAGCTAGGACTGCATCTCATTATAGTAATCCGTTCAAAAGCTAAACGATGCAGCGCCTCTGCCTAGTTTGAAAAGCATCAGAGAAATGTGAAAGCCTAAATGCAAACAAGTCTTCTCGTCTACATTCACTGTTTCTACCGATGAAACCATTCGATGTTCAACGACATGCTGGTGATGGACTGGCCAACCCTGGCTGGACCTTAGACAGACACCGTAGGCATTAAAATTTCATTGATTCTATCGTGTTCGACACATGGCAGCTATCGGCAGCATCGAATGGTGTGACAGGTCGGCAGTGCTTTGTACCAAGTACCCTACCGGAAGAGGTAGCAGCACTCAGCAAAAGTAGGACTAGTAGTTTTCACTAGGCGCATTCTCGCGCAAACCAATCTGCAGCGACATGAAAAACCCAACGACGACCGGTTGCTGGATCGGTTGATCCTTGGCTGTCATTCGCAAATTAATTCTTCTGCTGCAGTGCCTCTGTAAGTTGACGACAGACGGATCGAATGCAACGGAATTGACATTCACCGGAAGCCGGAAGCCATTGATATTTGCAGTAACACGGAACCTTTCCCGGGGATTAGTGCAAACTGTTCGTACGAGAGAAATATTTGGTGTTGGCCGACAAAAAGGTTCAGGATTTTTTCGACCAGCTGCCGATGGAAGTTTTTAATTAGACTTAACAGTTGGCCCTGCTTGTAAATATACTAACGTGCCGTTGCCGATAGTAGCGAACTACCTTCCCTAGTTGAACCCTCGCCTCTGTGGTTCATTAATTTGAACAGACGGTGATGAAATTGCAGTCCCCTACCGATAACCTTTTGACCGGTGCAGTGCCACCCAGAGCGAAAATTATTTGCCGTCAATGGACCGGATGGGAAAATAATGAGCTGCGATAAATATTAATCAAATCGCAGTATAATTGTAAATATGTATTGCATCGTAAATTAATAATCTCTCTCGTGGGTGATTTTCTCTCCGTCCTGGTCGAATCGCCAGCATAACCCGTGACAAACGTGTCCCGGTTATTGTTTTTGGCTGCATTTTTTTTGCTCGTTACTTATTTGTATATTTCATGGTGACAGATTTATTTGTACTGTACACACAATTGGTTTTCAATATGCTTTAATGCATATATTCTCATTAAAAAAAAACTTTGCAGATGTATTGCATTGCCCGGTGCAAAAAAAGTTAAAGTAACAACTGTACTGAAGCCAACGCACAAAAAGGCGCTATAATTCACCTAAGGATATAACCAAATACATATTTGTATTTGTTATAACTATAACTTTAACATCGATAAACATTTCTCCAGATTGCAATCAACATAACCACAAAATGTGTATTTGTTTTCATTGGTGTGAGTAAGTAACAAAAATGAGCGCTTGGTTTTAAAGGAGATATATGCACAGTAAAGTTTAATAGGAGCGATGAAAAAGCGCTAAAAGGTGCTCAGATTGAAACAAAAAACCTAGTTTAATCCACCTAGTGGTGTAATGATGCCTCTTTCATATTACTTATATTTTCGTAAATATCTGTCTAAAAGTTTTATTGCAAACTTGAATAAAAATTAGATAGTTTATTTGGGTATAGCCCGGGTTGGCGGTTCAATGCATAGGGCGCTGATCTTACAAGCCAGTTGTCGTCCGCGGCCGGTACAATAGACCAGCTTCGACACTCGGACCGTCAACGAGCCAACAAGAAAGCCGATGTACCCTGGTGTGCGCACCAGACATGGCGAACCCACCAAAAACACCAAGAAAGAAAACCTTCGGGCCATCCGCAAGGGGCCAGGACCCCCTTGGGATGACTTCCGCGGCCTCAACGGAACAGGAAAATAAAAAAAGGATTAAAAAACAAACTCTGTAACGTTTTGCGTTCGGCACGACAGTAAAGACGTTGCACTTCGGTGCAAATAAAAAAAGTGTTCTGTAAGTAGCAGAAACTTTATGTCTGCCTAGCGGTTTATATTGAGCTGCTAGGTTACATAACAGTTCAACGTAAACTGTTATGTACTGACGAGTCGAAGACGAAACATAAAGTATACACTCTGTAAGCCAAAACGGTCAAGTTATAGAACTTCTACCCTTCTTATTCCCCCGGTAAATGACCAAAATGGTTAAAGCCGGGGCGGTAAAATAAATGATATAAAAAAAGCGAGTTGTCGTATGTTCAAGTCCCGATATGGAAGGATTCTCAATGTCAAGAGTGTGAATAATGGACTTTCCTTTGTAAACGGTGAAGTGAATCACTTCTTACCTGTGCAGCTGTCCGTGATGCAATGAATGAATGGTCGATTATTCGATTGACCTAGTGCCATCGTCCCCACTGCAGTTGTCATGGCATACTATGCGTGGATTATTATAAACTATTATTATAAACTCATTTGTACCCACACAAATAGGACTCATGTAATGATTTTGTACGCTAAGAATCAACTACGAAGTCTGTTCAAACAGAAAGGCCTAATTTCACAAAATGAATTAAATGCCAGGACTTTGCTTTGCTTGATTTGTATGTATGTGTATGTGTGAAGCCACCATCAGCTCAAGGCATTACCAGTGTATGTGGGTAGACTTACAGTAGATCCGAATTTGATTATCAGATAGCTTTCATATAAGTGCTGTTAAGAAGGCCAAATGTGGTTTTGAGGACCCGGCACCCTCCAGCAAGAACATCCGGCCATATAATTAGGCATTTCGCTATACCAGCTTAAACCCGCCTGATGGTTTGTTTATTAGAACTCATTTCAGACCTTCAGGAAGAAACACAACAGCATCCCCCACGTGACTTAGGTTGGAAATCCACTCCATCATCCAGTCATTCACTTTTATTTATTTATTTATTTATTTCTGGAGCAGGGAAAAGCCCACTGGAGATAAGTTATTATCAATCTATCACTATGTCTCCAGTAGGCATAAAACCTCTTCATCTTTTGTACCAACAGATTACAGAATATCCAAATGATACATTTCATATTACTAACTATCATAACATATTGCATATCGTTAACTATTATAACTACATAGCTAAGTACTTAGAACTAACGATAAACTTCTGAAAAGATAGTGTTCGACAAAACAGTTTCCTGATAGTATCACGAGTTACATGAAAGTCGAACTGGCTTGAACAGCGATTGAACACTCAGCACATACTGACAAATGACTCGTTGTGGCCATAATTGGTTCTGGCGGCAGGAATGCGTAGGAAAGGATGAGTTCGAAGACAACCAGTGGTGGTAAATTGAGAACCGAACGCAACTTAGACAACGACGACGAATATCAAAATCTAGCAAACGTAACAGCTCCGAGCAATCAATCCGTGACTGGTGCAGATCAGCAATGAAAACTGCCTTGAACACATTTCTGCGAACGGACAGTAGATCGAGATCTATGAGCTTGCAGCGATCTTGGTAACTCGGAAGATTTAGGGGGTCTCTTTATGGTATTTGGCGAAGCGCAAAACGAATAAATTTATGTTGAATATTTTCTATGCGTTGAATGTCGTTTTGATTGTAGGGTGACCAAACAACAGCTGCATATTCTAGTGTAGAACGGACCACAGCACAATATAATGCTTTGAAGCAGTATATGTTTTTGAAGTCTTTCGTCACACGAAAGACGAACCCTAACAGTTTCGAGGCTTTATTGATAGTATATTCAATGTGCTGTTTGTAATTCATTTTCGAATCCAAGATAACTTCTAAGTCTTTAACACACGATTCTCGTCTAAGAACAGTTTGTAAGATCGTGTAGTCGAATTAAATCATAGAATGTTTTTTCGAGTGAATGAAATAACAGAACATTTTGAAGCATTAACGACATTTTGAAGCAGTTGTGACTGCAAGAATCTGGCATCTTCGACGGTTTTGATAAGGTGAAAAAGTTTAAAATCATCAGCATACGATAACTTCATGCATTTTAGCAAAATGTTTAAATCGTTTAGGTAGAGTAGGAACATGAACGGTCCAAGATGACTGCCTTGAGGAACTCCGGAACTGACAGTAAATGAAGACGTAGTGCAATTTCCTATTTTCACTGACATATCGCGATCAGTTAAATAAGAGCACATCCAATTAAGAAAAGATTGTAAAATACCCTAATGCACTCCTTACCCCTTCCCGTTGTCGATATAATAGAGCATAATACAATATAATATAATGTAACATAATATAAATTATTATAATATAATATAATAAAATATAATATAATATGATATAATTCATCATAATATAATACAACAAAACATAATATAATACAATATAATATAATATATTACAATGCAATATAATACCATAGACAATAATGAAATAATATGCTATGATATAATATAACAGTTAATGTCGCAGTGTAAGTTACGCTCTTATTACGACGCAGTATTGCAGGAAATATAATATTTTTCTTTAAATAATAACAATAACAATAATAATAATAATAATAATAATAATAATAATAATAATAATAGTAATAATAATAATTATTATAATAATAATAATAATAATAATAATAATAATAATAAAATAATAAATTGTAATATACTATGATAAACATTGCACTTTAGGATGGGCTTTAACTTATAAGCCAACTTGTGAGGACTTAGTTATCTCACCATCAGAGCTGCTAAATGTCACTATCAACGAGCAACTTTGCACGACGAAGATTGGAAAGTTTATGTCACTGGACTGGTGCCAACCAGGCTCTACAAATCATCATATATCTCGGTTGATTTTCCAGAAGACCGTAACAGCAAGTGACAGTTTCTCTTTGTTTACTTTCTCTTCTATTAATTACCAAGCGGTTTACACGTTTATCACTTAACTCTTTGCATAGAATGATGCTCGAAACGTTCGACTTTCAAACAGAACTGTGAAATCCAAGAAAATCTTTTTAGATCACATCACAATAATCGAAAGAGAAAGTGAACAAAGAGAAACTGTCACTTGCTGTTACGGCCTTCTGGAAAATCAACCGAGATATTGAGTGTCTAAGAGCCGATCTGTCATAACTTAAATTCTCTTGATATTATACTCACCAGGACGCTCATTGATTGCCGATGCGATTGATATTATCTTAATTTCTCCTGTCACAGCTTGATTACGATGTGACTAAATATTAATCAAGCAGCATAAACATTGAAATAAATTCATGTTCACCAATAAACTGCGAAATCCGATGACTTTTTACAAAGAACAATGAACTTTATTAATTTATGTTTATGTTATTACTCTCATGAATTTTTTTTACTTCAACAGGGAATAGAAGAATGAGAGAGAGAACAAAATGCGTCACCTGTCTTTGACTGAGTATACTTCTACTTGGTCATTGAACTATCGAGTATCTCATTTGACAGACACTTCGACCGTACCGATTACAGTTGACGATGATTTTAGTCAGTCTGTCAAGGTCATTTGACATGACTGTCAATTTGCAGCTCTGCTCACCATTAGACGACCAGCACTTTGCTTTGCCTAATTTGGGTATAAACTAACATAACCTTTTGAATTTGTAAACAATTATTTCAAATTAAGAATAATTTTTTTATGCAGCTTTGCTCTATGTGACGGTTTGGAATTTTAAGCACACTAGAAAGTATAGAGTTTAAATACAACCAGAGAGTGGTTCCGGAATCTGAAGTCGGGTCCGAATAAGAATCAATAACAATCTACACTAAGTTTCTTTTTACATGGGGTTTACGTACCGTGTTGAAAAATACATGTTAAACAAAACCGTGTTGGACGTAAAAACTTTAAAAACAGTAGATTTATTTTTTTTGTTTTTGACATAATGTAACTGTTATTTCACAATAAAAACTAAAATCTGAAAAGAAGTGTGAATCTACGAAAAGAGTCTAGTCATCATTAATAAAACACATTAGATAACAAATTAAAATTAGGAGTACTTAGGAGACTCGTTATCCGGTATGCAAATTAAGCTAAATGGCTTATGCGTTCTGTATAATACATTACGAAGTCTCAAAAGAACGAGAATACGTTGATAAAAACTAGAACGTTCGAGTAGTGAAGTACTGGTAACACTACCCATAACCACCTTCTCTACAAATAAAGTTCTTTTAAATTCCGAATGTGCGATATGGATTTTTAGACACAAGCGCTGAAAATTTTTACAGGAACTTTTTGCTCACTCACTACTATTAGTACAAATTCCATATCACGTTCGCATCAGGGGTGCCAGGTTAAATGCAAGTCTTAGCAAGTTTATGCAATCTAACTGTTGCTGTAACAGTGGAAAAACTATCGCTTTTTAGCGAGCAAAAATGAAAGTCAAAGGCTCTAAGGAGGTAAATTTCAAAAAGTAGCATTAACCATTTGATAATAAGTAAAGTCCTTAAATATCTGCAGCGTAAATCAGGAATCTGTAAATTCATAGATGAATATGCATACGTGGCATCACCAGTTTTTATATGCTAGACATGGGTATTGGATAAAGATCTATGCAACTGCGTTAGAGACAGAATTGAAGAGGAAGAATCCATACAGATGAATACTGATGAAATTAAAAAAAGCATTGCTATGTGTCATGCTGAGAAAAAAATTATTAATTCAATTTAAATTTTTAGGCTCGCACTTTGATTTGAAATAAACGTGAGAAATGTTTTGATGAATGCATTTTTGTTTATTATCTATCCTCTCCTGTCTTGAAATGAAAAGCTACCAATCGCTGTATGAAAGAATTTTTAAATTGAAAGATTCATTCGCATAAGTCTCAGACATAGGAGATAGTAATAAATTGTTGTTAGCTCTTTTCACCTCAACGTATTCATCACCATATGGCACTTTTATCGATGGAACATTAGTAAAACAATCTGACTTTTTTTATATGAAAAAATTACCTTTAAAAAATCTAGTTACACCCAGTTACAGTTTACGTAAACTTTTTCTACGTTACCTCTTTTTATGTAACGCTTTTTACGAACAAAATCCCAGATACCGTAAAGTTTTTGCCTTTCTCATATATTAAAAAAAAATTACTACCCAAAAATTACTACCCGAAAGATTGGATGTATCAATTAATGACGAGTTTCGGGAAGTATTCGTATCGTGCATCGAGTTTTTAATAGAAAATATATATAAACAACACAAAATATAATAAAATTTCAACGCCTCCTCGGTAGCCCCTGCCCAGAGCGAAAACACATGAAAATATTATTAGATTATAATGATTTTTATGATGATCGGCTCAACTATCCCGGAGAAGTCAAAATGAGCTCCGATTGTTAGTAGAATTTGACGACGGAAACAGTTTTCGGTATATGTGGAACCGGAAAACAGAGACCTGTTTGGGAAAAAAATTTTACCATTAACTAACAAGACGTTGTTATTGGAGCAGTTTCGCAGAATTTTTACGTTCTTTGCATCGTCACTTAAACAGCGGGCAGAATTTTTTTTCAAATTTTTTTAACTTTTCAATTTATAATTTCGGAACCGGAGGTCGAATTCGAATAAGAATAAGTGTAGTAGTAAATGAATTCAGGAGATATTGCATGATTCCTGACTGATAGAATATCCAAATTATTGAAAAGTTTCACGATTCCCTTAGACCATTTGTATCAATAGCATATTGTTCATAATGATAAAAACGTTGATTGTCACCGATAAAATACCATACACCCAGCTTACTAGATCTGGTCGAACCTTATACCATGGCATGATGCGTTGCTGTTTAATTTATAAGCGCACCTTCGCCAGGAAGCTCAACAAACTTTTCGCCGGAAAACATCGAAAATATTCGAAACGACAACCGTTAGTTGGGGGGGGTGGGCACTTCATAATCCTCCATCATGTGGTGGCTCATCTTGGCAAAAGTATAGTGCCTGTCGGGGTGGCTTACCGATCGACGATTCCGGCCGAAACCGGCTGGCGAAAATGAACTCAACTCGGGGACGGTGCGCCAACTCTCTGATGATGGCGACGTGATCTATGTAATTTCTTAACATGCTCAGAAAACGGGGATGGCAACGCGCGGAAATCGAAATAACAGTGGCTGAATAAGTGATGAGGAACTTCCTTAAAAATCCATCAGCCTCCAGTTGTTTCCATCGCAACCGCTGGAACAGCCGCCTTCCTCGTTTCGGCGTTTTTTTTTTGTTGGTTGCCGGACCGATTCGTCAAATTTACGCTCGACGGCACACAGGGAATAAATAAAGATATCACGTATCGAGTGATGCCTTTCTCTGCTAGGGGGCTGGGAAATCCCGTACGGCAAATCCTTGCTCGCATCCAATAGGATATGGTTTTTAGCTGGTAGTTCGAGTATGGACAGTCGTAAAACTAATCGTTCAGACAGTTGTTCACTGCGTGTTCCGGGACCGAATAATTAGATTCTGCGTTTCTTTTTCGGCCAACTTCAGCGCACCGAGGAAAATTTTATCGTTGCAGCTAGGAAATGAATGGAAAAGTTGACATATAAAATCTCTCTTGGTGTTTTATTGATTGGTTCCTAAGAGGATATCCGTCCCCGGTGGTGTTGTACAGTAAAACAGTTGATATATATTTGGAGAAGAAGGTCTCGCACACGACGTTCTACAAACGAAAGAATCGTGAGCGGAATTTATAATCCTGATCCTGGTTCTAAGCACCGAGTTCGGAATGCTAAAAGGAATCAATGATTTTTCACAAACACATTTTCTTTTCATTATTAATACTGTTATTCAACACGTTATTATCTCATGTTCGTTCGTGAGGGAAAATAAGATTAGGTAGAATTTTGGCCTCCTGTCAGCCGGAGGCACTGAAATGAACCAATCACTGTCAGCAGCTGTCAGTCGCATCTGTGAACAAAATTGGATTCAAATTATGGACATCTAACTACAGTGGGATTGGTTGGACTGGTGGATTAACGAATTCAAGCTAGCAGCTCACGGAAATCCACAAGCCAAATCAACATTTGGAAGACAAATCCACCTTTGACAAGCTCGTAGCGTAAGAAGTTTTTATTAATAAAATATATTCATGTTTTGTTACTCTTCAGCGTGTAATGTCGGAACCGGAAGTTGTGTCCGGATCTTTCACATGATTACAAATTTGGTAATACACACCGATGTATCACACAGAGACAGTTTACGAACTTGATGAACTTATTCGAATGGTAAATAAGATTCGACTCTCCGAAACTCGGTTCAAAAGTCTATTTTCATAGTTATTGCTGAACATTTCTATCTGACAAAGGCAAAACCGAAAAATTGGACCATAATAGTGAGCAGTGTCTTATTTCGCCTGATAGCGGGTCAAGCTAGTTAGGATGAAATACTATGTTATGTAGTTATGTAGCCCGAGAAACCTGGAACTGAGCCAGGGTAAATCTTGAGTACTTATGATTAATTTCTGATTAAAATAAGATGAACTCTATTTAGAATAAGAAAAAACTTTATCGATTTAACCAAAATCGCAGACTAGTAGATCCAAAAAGCGACCACGCAGTGCTACCACAGAGAAGAGACATTTTCCAAAATAACCCTTCCTAATCCACCTAGTGGTGTGATAATGCCTTTCTCATTCTTCAAAACAGTCTCATAGAACATTTTTTATATTATTATAATTTGTGACACTAATTTGGGCTCATTTTTGACACCAATTGATTCAGATTGAATCCAGTAGTTCACAAAAGCATTCTTCAGTTTTTATATCACATAGTAGGAATCATTTTTCCAACCAAGCGGTTGACATTTGCGTTGTCTATTTGTATGAAAAGAGTGATGCTAATCTAAAAAACCCGTCTTAGTCCACTTAGTGGAATTTTCTTATATCATTCATGAAATTTTCGAAATCGAAAAAAATTTTTGATGCCAAAAGTCTTAGAATTGCATGAAAGGTCGAGATTAAGTGTCATCTCGAAAATTTTTTTTTGAAAATATCGACTTTCTGGGACTTATCAAAATTGTCCCAGAAAGTCGATTTTTTCAAAAAAAATTTTTTTAACATGACACTAAATCTCGACGTTTCATGCAATTCTAGGACGTTTGGAATAAAAAAAAAAATTTCGATTTCGGAAATTTCATGTACTTCCCCCTATGGTGATTTTTCAAGATCGAAAATTGTCAAATCTTAGCCGTCGGGCAGCACCTCTTACCCATGTCTGTTTCAGCTCAAATTTTGTATGGGGACTTTTTTCGAAGTGTTTCCGATCTCGTCGAACTGAGTCGAATGATATATAATACTATGGGTCTCCGAGGCTCCGATTGAAAGTCGGTTTTTCCAGCAATTCTAATACCTTTCTATAGAGAAAGGTAAAAAGCTGTGTAAAGCATACAAGTAAAAATCCGTTCAAAATCACCGTTGCGCACGACTTTGCACGCATGAATTACCATTGTATGAAAGCTCGAACGCAAGAGCCCATATGGGATTAGTGGGCTGCTCAAAGCGCTACTACAGGAGAATAGCTACTTGGTGATTGCTTTTTAAAACAACCGTTAAATTTCTTACAGAAAATTGAAATCTCTACTTGGATGTCTGTTCTCGGTGGTGTTATGTAACACATTTGCAAGCGAAACTTATCGCTATAAAATAATTGCATACATGTAAAACTTGGCAAAGAGACACTTAAATATCGAAATTCGTAGCACTAGCAGCTCTAAGTAAGCAAACATATATAATTGCATATATTTGGGATATTGATCTAAATTAGTGATATACAAGACGAATACAAATCGAGGCGAACAGAATCTATGTTCTTGATTCGCGTGTTCGATGTTCTCGAATTTCCACACGAGAACTGAAAGCTTTGTGTGACTAATAGAAATCGATTTAATACGACTCTGGTTCAATTGCTCAATAAAAAAATTAAATTGTACGATGATTGATTGAAAATACCGATCATTTCAAATGTTGGTTGTCTTGTTTCACATTCCTAGCTCGAACAAACACATAGGGTAATCCTTGTAGTTTTGCCTTTTCCATATAGGAAGGTTATGCAATCACTGTGAAAACCAGGGATGCCAGATAGTAGAAGTGTCATTTCCATAGAATTGCATTTTTCTCGGAAGCGCTGGCGGTGGAATTTATTTTTGCTTGTCAGAAAAAAATAGTTCCCGTAGTTCTCTTTTCTCAGAGTAGACTGAACCGATTCTCACAAACATAGATTCAAATGAAAGGTACAATTGTCCACTACAAAGTTAATGAATTTCATTTTGATCCGACTTCCGGTTCCGGAGTTACAGGGTGATTAGTGAAAAAAATCTTATTTCAAATTACTTCCTTACTTTTCTCAGAGGTGGCGTGACCGATTTCAACAAACTCGAATGAAAGGTGTCATATTCCCATACAAAACTTCTAAATTTCGTACGGATCCGACTTCCGGTTCCGGAATTATATGGTAAAGTGTGTTAAAAATTGGATGCCGTCACTTGATCAAAAATTTAGGAGTGTTATTGGATTCAAAACTTAGTTTCAAAGATCACAAAGAATATACACTCTCTAAAGCATTCAGGATGCTAGGTTTCAAAAAATTTCAATAACATCGCCTGAAATCGTTATATTGCGCTCTAGTTCGCTCTAAACTGGAATATGCTGTTGTTGATGTTTGGGCACCATATTACCAAACTGATAAGTTGCGCATTGAAGCTGTTCAGCGCAAGTTCATTCGTTTTGCTTTGCATCGCCTGCCCTGGACAGATCCATTGAATCTTCGATGTAGGCTCATACACCTCGATTTGCTATCTGTTCGCCGTGATACACTGAAAGCTGTTTTCGTTGCGTACCTCATCCAATATCGAATTGATTGTGCAGATCTCCTACAACAGCTAAGTTTTGACATTCATCGGCGTAATTTGCGGTTTAATCCCTTTCTCAGAATTCCTAGTGCTATTCAATACTTGCTCTGTTGAATTTGATTTTTAAATTCATCTCGTAAAACCATTAAAACCCGTTTTCTCCGAAACTTTTCCCGCTAGTTTTATTAAGATAATTAGACGATATCAATAGTTGCTAGTTAGCTTTGTAGTTTAAATAAGGGTAATTTAAGATTTCGTTGGGTATCATTTGGACAAATATTATCTGTTGGTACAAAAGATGAGAAGGTTTTATGCCTGCATGAGAAGGAGATATGAGCTCCAATAAATAAATAAATGAATACTGAATGAAAATGATACTTATAGTCAAAAGTGAATGACAGCAATGCTGACAATTTTTAACCATTTAAAAGCTATGGGAGAAGTCCAATAGTTTGGAAAATGGGTACCACATGAATTAAATGAAGAATTTATGGAAATCCGAAGATATACTTATGAATTTTTTTTCACAGAAAATCTGTTTTGCATTGAACTACTACTGGCGATGATAAATTGATCTATTTATTGGGAACGGGTAAAGCGTGGTGGGTAAGTCGATTCCTTTTACGCAGCCCACCTGGGTTCGATTTCCAACCCTGTAACGATCACGTGTTAGCCAATAAAGCATCAAACCGCTACCACTTCGATAAGGCATACTTTATCATGAAAGCTCATTTCTTCAAACCTGTGAGAAATGAACATCGGGCGGCTGTTTTGTATTTCCCCACTTGCGTAAGAAGCGATTGCTATTCTCTCCAATTCTTTCTCTCTTTGCTGTATCGTGACCTTTGGACTCGCGAAGCGACGATGCGACTTACTTTTCATGTTCTTGATATTCAAACATTGACCCGAAGTTCGTTGATTTGGAGATGAGACGGTTAGATGTGGACTACTAAAGGGAAAACGAGAATTCGGTTCGATTCCGAGTAGTCCAATATGAGTTCGTAATGCGATTTCCGTGTTCTTAAATCCAAAATCTTGTATCTGAGGATTAACAGTTTCTCTGATCAAGCATTTCAATTTGATCTGTGGAAGAGGTCAGAGTGGTTAAATTTGTGTAGTTCGTGATTTCGTAGGAGGTTAGTATTCTAACTTGAGACCTTTTAGACGAGGCAAAGTTATAGAAAGTATCACTTTTTTGATAGGAGAGCGCAGTTAAGAGATAGTATAAAGTGCGGAGACTTTGCGTGCAAGTGCGAGGACCACAAAAGGTAATATGAAGGTTAACGTACGGCGTGGAGACAATTAGCTCACATAGTCGATCAGCCGTACGACGGCTTTTAATTCCAGATTTTGCGCTTGGTGAAGCTACGACCGCACCGCCAGCAAAATTCATCCGTCCTCCTGCAGCCACGTCCGATCCATCTTCTCGTGACCGTATTGTTCGTTGCCATCAAAACGAACGGACACAGTGACTCCACGTGGCATCTGCGGCCATCGCAAATTTGCCGCGTGCCGGACTCTGCTCCGTTTTTTTGTTGCTGGTATGCTGTTTTGAGGTCCAACACTACCAGCAGTTACCCTTCAACCCGATGACCTCACTCGGTTAACCTGCGCTAGGAAGCGCAAATATCGACAGCGACACATCTGCGCGGAATTAGTACTGTGCGCAGCAATACAACGTAGCAGGTAGCAGAAAGAAGGCTGGTCGACTGATAAGAGTGAGTAAACGCCTAAATCGCTGCACAGGGTTCGATAGCAAGTCACGTTTCTTGAAAGTATGTATTGTTATTTGAAGTGATATTCCGGTAGTTTTGTTTCTTTAAAGGATCTCTGGTTTCGCGGTCGTCTCGTTTGTAGTTTTGTGTTTTAGTACTCTGGGTTGGACTGCTCGGGAAAACAGCCCCCACTCTGGATTCTTCGGTGGCTTATTATTTGGTTGTTTTTAGGGATTTTGCCAGTGAGGAATTTGCGAGTTGGTTGGAGAGATCAGTGGTCTATTCGTGGATTTGTTAGGTGATTATTACGGATCGACCTTTGAGACGGAGTACCCTTTGACGTTTGCGTCTTCCGTTTCGTTTCCCTAAGATTATTGTAATCTGACTCGCCCTGAGGCGGAGTTTCTAGTCGGGCAATCTTTGAACGTGACAAGTGGTCCTCGTAAGAGGTGGCGCTTAAGCCACTTGTTCGTAGATCCGGAAAACGATACAGCAGATAGTTTCGTAACACCGTAGTGCACGCTACCACCCCGCACATAGGATCAGAAAGTTTTTTTGGCCCGAAGAGGCGAATGACCTTAAGGTTAAGAAATCTATAATCGAATATACCCCTAAATGAAAAAAAATTGGTTTGATCCGGGGCAACCATCAACATCGACTGAAAAAACCAAATCGATTCGCCAAGTAGGTTTTTAAAACCTGGTATTTGATTGCTTTGCTTCAAAAGACGAAAATCTCTGTTGGCGTGGTTTCTATAAATTACCAGACAAGTGGCCAAGATGTGTAGAAACCAACGGTCAATACTTTGAATAAGATTTTTTTTCGATGTTTCCAACAAAAAATTTATATGTCAATTAACAAAACACGCTCTACTAAAGAAACTTCAAAAAATGCTAAATTTTATGACCGTGATAAATTAATATAAAATGAATAAATAAGAATTTTTTTATAAAAATATAGCAAAATAGACGTTTTAAAATAGAAAAATTAATACTTAATGATTTATGAAAAAATCGTTTTCGTGACATATTTGTATTCGAGACAGTTGCAAATTTGCGAGAACTACAATGCTTCATTAAAGTGTATCTTATAAAATTCACAATATTTTTTCGAAGTGAGTGGTTTAAGTCAAAAGCCGGGTTTCACAATGAATGTATAGAATTTGTTCTTCAGAAAGCATTTAAGTTTTAGCAATTTATCATTCTTATGCAAGGAAATTTTCCAAAATAAAATTCTAAGGTATAAAATCCATCAGAGAAATTGGTCTCTATCTGTTGAAGTATCAAGGACATCTTGAAACTGTTTGCGTACTGTAATACAAAAATAGTGATACATTTCATGCGAATAATTGAAAATCCTTATGAGATTATTAATAAATAAATTATCTAGTGTTTCACGATATTTCTTTTACGTAAAAACTATGCAATGAGCAAAAAAAATCTCTACAGTACCCGACTCATCGCCAGAAATGGTAAAACCACAGACTAACAGACATGACAGTATGAGTAAATTCTTATAAAAATAATTTTTCGTGATGCACTAGTTCCACCTATATTGTACTACGCGAACTATTTACTATCTGTACACCCCTTGTGTTTTGCAAAAAATTTTTTACTAGTTGGTTTCCCCTCGTTTGTCAACACCGATCAGCTGCTTGCAGGGATGCCTGATTTCATCAAAATATTTGAAAATGAATCGTCACAATAAATTATTGGATTACGTTGATAATATATTTAACTTTTTCGCGATGTTGGAAGGTAATCTTTTTTTTTTGACTCAACGTCGTTCATCTAGACAATTTTTTATTGTGTTGGTAGTTTTCACTCGAAATTAAGTGGCGGCAGACCAGAAGCAAGTAAATGTTGTAAAAAAACGGGTTCGATTTTGTATTGCGTTGGAGGATGAGAAGTAAGCACAATTATGTATATAATTTTGGCAGTATGTATTTAATCTGTATCCTGCATGAAATTTGCATGGACGTATACAAATCAATACATTACAGGTAATTCTGTATGAATGGCAACTCTGTTGGTAAATGAAAAAATAAACATCGTCTAGCTGACAGACAGGATGTTTTTGATAGGGTAATGTGGCGCCATCATGACACATGTGAGTACTGTCCGAAATAAAGGAATATTCGAAATGACCGTTAAAATGATTGAAGAATCTAATTTGAGTGTTAGTCTGTGGTAAAACTGCCGGCCTCCCATCTCATAAACTAACACCTCTCGATGTCAGTGATAAATAATTCATGGCAATCGAGTAGTTTTCACTTCATCGATCATTACGAAGCCATAAAAATGAATGACCATTTGCCCCTTTCAGCACGCAGATGAATCCCTCGGGTCATTCAGACACACATACAGCGTACGACAGATATTCGCCACACATCAATTTCCCGCCCAAAACCGAGAGACACACAAACCACGCAGAGATTATTACCACCACCGGCGACACTGATCCGTAACCTCTAATCAACGGTATCCTTGGTCGTATCCCGCACTATCCGGTAGCCGACAACAGAATCGGAACCATTTACGACACATACCAGCCGTCGTACCACACACGCACACAAACATACACACACCGAAAGCAAAACTATCTCCAGCCGTTCGAGTTCATGTGCAGGACGAACATTCAAATGATTTCATAAGTAGATAACTGTCACGCACTTCCTTCCTTCTCTTCCTTCCCGATTTGGCATCCTGAATAGCCACCGTAGTTTGCTCTGTGTGTGGTTTGGGGTTTTCACAAGAACAGCATCTATCTGTAATTCCGAACGTGATGATACCGGGTAATTCTTCACCCTTATCGTATCTCAACCTGGCCCATAAATCATCGACGGGTGCCTCGAGTCCACGCACATTCTCCGGTTTCACACGCATCCTCGGCAGTTTCCGACGAGATGAAATGCATCTGGCCGGCCGTGAAGCGGCACTCATATCTCGAAAGTGCAAACATTTGCATAGGCAAACCGACGATGTTAAGTGGCAGTGCAATGTCCTCCCAAAGGCTGCATTCTGGGACGAAACTTACGTGTAGTATCTCCGGAAGTCACACTGCAATGCATACGATGTTGGGTGAATCGATCGTTATCTTCGGTTGGATTTGCTACCACCACGACGGCACAGAAGGATATTCGGTCGCTGGTTCGGTCGGTTCGGCTTTTGGCACCTAATGCGAATTTTATGATCCTACGAGGGAGTTGTTTGTTGGTATAATGCAAACGAGGTTAGCTTTCCGAAAGAGCAGATTCTGGTGAGTTACGTCTTCTTCTTCTTCCTTCGAGTGAGATTTAGTATGGAGATTGGACGATGAGCTCGGCACGTGATAATTGAAAGTGCTAGTAACCGGAAAAGTGAACGGAAAACAGTGCTCATGTATTCTAGAAAGTAGCAACAGCCGGAGGGGAGGTTTTCTATAACCTTGGATGCATGAAACTACGAACTACTGGCGGCTTTAGATGACGACTTTAAACTTCTGGGATTGGCAAATTTTCGTGTTCACGTTGTATAAAACAATAAACAGTAATTGTGTTTTTTTTTCCCGTTCGCAATTTAAAGTTATGTTGTTGCATAAAAAGCGAATGTTTATTTTAATGGGGCCGCATGGTATTTTGATTCGAAATATGTCTTTCTCTTGGTTATCTTCGCATAAAAACGTAAACTGGAACCAAGGATGGCTTTTATCGTATCAAAGAACGCTCACTGGCAACTCTTCACACGATTGAATCAGTGCCATCAAAGAGAGTCGGATGTCATCGCAACAACAAAAACCCGGCACGGCTAATTTAACATAGAATCAACACTAGTGCGAAAGCAAATTTCTCTCGATGACATTTCTGAGAATCAAAGGTTAGCACCAAGGGGAGGACGCTTTGAACAATGTGCCAATCACACATTAACACAATACGTTGGTGCATTTATCTATATTGGCACTTTCGTTTTCATACAGTTGCACAGTTGCGGCACACAAAGGGCTCAGTTTTGACAAGTAGCTGTTTCATGGGACACAGAGTGGCACACATAGGTTCACAGTATATCACATGTTTTTTTAGAGGCACCATATAGTTTGTGTTAAGCGACTCTCCCCTTGGTTAGCACGCTGCTGTGGAGATCCTCTCTGAAGCAACAAACGGTCGCTTATTCTCGTTTCGCGATCCGATTCTATACAGGCAGTTGATAATTGCGATAGAATCATTTTACTATTGCCGCTTATTCTAACTATGTGCATATAATCATTGTATTTGTTGTGTCTATGAAAATGTATGTGAATGCTCCACACAAGGGTTTTGAAATATTGCAACCTAGTATGAGAATCATCAAGTTGAATCATCAACTCGATTTTCTGCGATAATTGTCAACTTGCGATTCTCTCTTGGGAAATTCCACACAGTAACGATCATTATCAGACTGTAATTTTTTTAGGGGGGGAAATACTCAGAGTATGAAGTGGAGCGAAGAAATGTAGCAAAATTCTCTCACGGTTTATGCATTGAGAGACTCGAGATCTTGTAGCATCTTCTACCAGATTGAAAATGTTGTATACAATATAGATAGCAATATAAAAGCTTCTGTCAAATTTTCGGCAATCACCCACACTAACTGAAACACAGAAAGACGAAATGATGATAAAAACATATCAATCATTTTTTTGGTTCACAGGGGCCTAGTCCGAACACGGGGTTAAGCCGGACAGCTGAGATATCTTCTTAACATTCGTAAACACACACAAAAATATATTTTGTGATTTTACATTTATTTTCATGCACATATTTGGAGCAAGCATTTCAATAGAAATTTACATTACAAAACGAAGCGGTTTGTAAATATACAGTCTTGTTCAATGAAAAACTAAATGAATTTAAATGTAATTTTACATCAATTATGGTTTTAAATCAGATTTTCGTTTCAACTGATGTCTATTCCATAGTACTATTGGTTTACATGTCGTGTAAGTTTCATCTTTTTTTTCTGTGCACGCCTTCATGTCACGCGACAGACAGACGTCAGTTCATTCAGTTTGGCGTCAATCGCGTTTGTGTCAAAAGATGTACGTTTTCCACTGAAATTTTTTGTCGTGAATACGACTTACTTTACTATGGGGTGCCTTTTCAAAATTTTCCCTCTGAGAGAGTGATAAGTTTTTGATCGTGAATATCTCTTGTTGTATCTAACGGATCAACATAATTTTAGCTACATGCCATCGGGAATATGATCACAATTTTATGATAAAATTTTCAGTTGTGTGACATAATCTCAAATAATTCAAAATTAAACTTTTCTGAAATGTTTGGTATAAACGAGTATCAAAGAGGATAATTCAGTGATCTGTGAAAGGATTTTTATAATCTAACTACCAATAGAATCGATTTTTTTTTCATTTTAAGCGTTTATAGAAAAAGCATAGAAGTATTTTATTAGTACACTATTGAAAAACCTGTCTCATTTGACCCATGTCAATACCAGCCAATCAGAACGCGTTCTGAGGAAGAGAACAAAATATCTGCTGCTGTACAACAAATCATTCGAGAAAATGTTCCGAACAGTGTTTAATATCGTAGTGAGTTCCACCATTTGGCCCTTCTGAAAGGCAGGAATAAATCCCGTACTATATTCTATATGCTGCTATTTTTATAGCCGTTAGGACCGCCCATTAGTGAAAAAGCTACAAACGAAATCAGGTAAAAACAAACCTCTCAACAAAAATTGGATCAGTTTGGATTCTATCGCCACTGCGAGCCAGTGATGCCACTTTTCCTTGAGGTCAAATCCGTAGATTTGGTTTCAAGTACTTATGCTCGTAAATGTACGAGCATAATGAACAGCTTGAGGCACCAATCTACAAAGGCAGGCTTCCAACAACGACTGATCGGTGGCTTATAGAGGCATCATTACTATTCTAATCGGACAAGCAAAAAAAAATTGAGATGATAAAACAATAATTAATTATTTTCCATTGATATCTAGAGATATAATGTTGGATCTGGAGATTTCTGGTAAAATAATGCTAAATCCGTAGATTTCATATGATTCATCCGTAGATCCGTATATAAGACAGAAATTCGTAGATCTACGGATAAATCCGTAGAGTTGGCATCACTGTTACGAGCAGATGTATTATGTGTCGTTTGCAAAGCTAGTTTCGCTTCCGACAAGAGCGATTACGTCACAGCTGCGAGGCATTTGCATTGGTGAAAAAGCAACGGTGGAGAGCATTACACAAAATCAGCCGTTCTAATGGCTCTAAAAATTTTCTAAAGAACTATTAGGATTTCTTGCTCGCAATTCGAAGGTAAATATCCTCAGTTTAGTGCAAATCTAGAACTGTTTGATTTGATTTTTGCACTTTTCGCTGTGTGAAATTCACAGTAATCTAGATCAAGTGAAGCCTTCCTTGTTTTTGCGAAAAATGTGGAAAAGGGGAATGCTTGCATAATTCATACAATTGATCAACTAATTGATATTCGGAAGTGTTAAGGAACATGTCAGTTGTTTTCGTATTCACGACATCCAGTTATGTCTCTGACATTACCCACCCGGGCCAAACAAAGAGGACATGATTTTTTTTATGTGGAACACATCTTTATTTTCTATATAGGGGTGCAAATTAAAAACTCAAGGAAAAATACACCTAGAAAAGTGGTCAGGTTTTAAACACATACAGCTCAGCATATTTTGTATCAATTATTAATATTATTTCATTATTTAATTATAAATGATTAAAATTTTGATTAGTTGCGAGCAGTGTCCTATTTTGTCTGCTAAAAATCTCCGGCATACCGGATTTCCCTGACATAGACGACGGTTTTAAAGGAGTAAGCGATATATCAGAGGGAAAGCATAGCTCTGATTGGTCAATCGATGCAAATGGGAAGCTGTTGGAAGCACGCGAATCTATAAATAGAAGCGAAATTATAGCTAACGTTTTAGTTCTACGTGTAGCATGCTAGTGGTAGGTTATTGCTAGACAGCAAGACAAAAAGTGTCATAAACGATTTGAAGCTTCAATAGTTTTAATGCTCTGATCTTGTGTCATGCAAGCTGGGATGAAACCTAAACCGTTCGTTTTTACCAATTGCACTACACCAGTGCTACATTTTTTCTGCACCGATACCACTGGTGTAGCACTCATCAAAAGTTTGGTGTAGCTCTGTGCAATGGA
The DNA here is from genome assembly GCF_030247185.1 of Malaya genurostris. Lineage (NCBI taxonomy): Eukaryota > Metazoa > Arthropoda > Insecta > Diptera > Culicidae > Malaya > Malaya genurostris. The sequence continues at coordinate 62,919,564 of NC_080570.1, read as the reverse complement.
ATCGTTTATTGTAGTCAATGGTTACTGTTTATGTTTTCGTCATTTTTGTTCGTTTATTCATGCCTCAGTGTAGCCATAAATCAAATAAACATAGATTTCTCACAAACGGGTGTACTTTTTTCCATTAGCTACTGTGGTTGTGTTAAATGCGCAGGCAACTTTTTGCATGCATTTTAGGAGCATTTACGCACCCATTCTCCACCAGACGGTGCTTTTGGTGTCACGGGTTGCTCAACTACATTACTATTACACTGGGAAATCTGCACCGGTGTAGTGCAAATTAAAAACGAAAACACCATAAGCAGACTCTCGTGCAATTGCGGATTCAAAAGTGTGACGATTTTTATTAGACATTTGAAGAGAGACCAGAGTGAAATGTGAAGATTGATTGAACTGTTTGATTGTAGATCTTTAGAAATTTTGGTTGCCTTGTTCCACAGCAATGGCTCGAACAACCCCATGGGGCTGATCCTTGTAGTTTTTAAACTTCAAATCGGTATAGACTATACCAACAAATCTTCTAAGTTGGGTTCAAAACTGTTTCAATTTCTTCGTCATACTAATTCTTGGACATACGAACTATTTTTGGTTATGCTGGTCTTTGAATACCGTTTCTGGAAGTACCATAAATAATAACCAAATCTTTAAAGATCAATTGTCACACGTTTAGATTAAGCGGTAAAATTTCATTCAATTTCTATCTTTGATTCGTCTTGCAGTTTCAAAATTTTAATTAAAATTCATTTAAAACGGCGGCATTAAAATAATTTCATGGAAACTAAACACAACGAAGAATATTCACGCAAAAAATACATGCTGATTGACAAAAAAAGGTATCATCTCACTGCGTTTTTCAACTAGTAGCTAAAAGCATAGCTGTGATCAAAGATATGTTTGGATTAAATAACGATAGCTTATAAATTATGATTAATTCAATACGACAAAGAGATGTGGTGATTTAAAGAAAACCTAAATAACGATTCCGTAACTAGTTATGTTATGAAGAAACACAGCTGTCATCTTGTTTTAACCAGTATAACATAAAAAAAAACATGCTCGTGCTCTTCTTGCAACGCAGTTTGGACTCGTATCAGAACTAGTTGCATGTTGCTAATTGGGTACCTGGGATTTCACCACTGACAGTGTTGCTCAACATATCTCTTAAGTACGGAACACTTCCTGATCCCTGGAAGAAATCTTACAATTTACCGTAAAATAACATCCCTCTGTACTGTCTACAAGTTGTTCGAAATAATCGTTCTTGATAGCATTACTCATATGTGCAGCAATTAAATATCTGAAAATCATTTCTACCGCGTATGGCTCAATTTAAAATTACTTCGAAGAGTAATACGAGACCAGAAAAAATGATAACGGATAACATTAAACTCGGACTTTGAATTAGAGAAAATCGAAAGCAAAATCTAATGTTATAAAATATTGTTTTGGCTTCTTACGTTGGTTCAAATGTTGCAGTAAATATTCATCAATGTAAATATTTTTATACTGCAACAAATCGCTAGTAAAACCGAAACTACATCAAAACGTGGCAATTGAAAAAAAAACCGGTAGCTAAAATACTTCAAATTTAATTAACGTAAAAATTCACAGGTGAGAACCTCTCGTTTGATCTGATGGTAAATTTCTCAGAGGTCGTTTGAAGGGAATCGTTTAATTATCCCTTCTGTGGCTTTTCGAGAGTCGCGTTTACTCGCTCTTCGTCGAAGGATTTTCACCCCGAAAAAAACCAGAGTGAAATCATTAATCGGTTGCTTAACTCACCAGCGAACCGTGTCTGGTTTGGCAAGTGGCAAACCACTTGATTATCACAAAGTGGACGACGAGTCGAAGGCAAACAAATCCGAAAATGTTCTCTCGAGAATTTTAACCAACCGCAATTAACAGCCACAGCAACGAATTATGCGATTAGCCAATTTCTTCTGTGAAGGACCATCGTTCTTAGTTTTTTTCATTCTCTTGAACGCTACAATCAGTGAATCATAATAACTTGGAAAATGATATTTATTAGGTTCATTTTCCGAAGAGCGCTGACCTGACAATAAACCTGCCTCGTAGCTGTAAACAAACTGCACGGAATAAATTCCTAACCATGAAAGTAATCAACGTACAAAACTAGCACCGGTGACTTTATCAGAATCGTGCAGAGTGCAGAGTCGAGCAATTTCCGAAAGCTTAGTGCCCCGAAGTACATCATGAAATCACTATCCAGAACATACTTCTACTAGCACCAGCCGCTGGGATTGCTACTGTTTGCACCGAAGAAGTACAAGTTTTATGAAAAATGACTCCAATCATAACGTTAATTACTCGCCATTTGTCAGACGAGGACAATCCACCAGGTATGTCTCCTTACTCGCTCTGTTCCGTTTCTGCACAGACCAGTTCGAGGTTCTACCTGTGGGAAATGCGTAGGCAGGAAAATGTTAGGACAACGGAATACTAAATGAATATTAATTGCAAGGACATCATCTACTAGGTGCCGAGTTCCCTGAAGTCATTTGCCAGGCTTTACTCTCTTTCTCAGAATCTCTCGAAATTAGTCAAAAATCTAAATTCTTCGAACGAACGTGTTCAAATAAAAGTAGAAGTTATTCAACTCCAATTAATTCGGACGAAATTCATTACGGCTCTCGGTCCCATTCGCTTTCATTCGTAAAATCTATCAACTTAATGATCCTTGTTGATTCTACAAATTAAAATAGATGAGCTTGAATTTATTCAACGTAAATTTATTACCCATCTAGCTTCATTTGAAATCCGTCCTTGGAAAAGAATGAAAAAATAACCACCCCCCGTTCACGAACCCTTTGGGCCCACATGAACCGAAACGCTGTATGCCTCCCGCACACCCCCTCCTCCGGTTGGCCATGTACACACAATAGACTCTCATTTTCGTTCATTAACCAAATCTCTCGACTTCCAAGTGCTTTCACCGTCTCGGCGACAACGAACACGAACGACACGAGCACCGCCGTACATACATCTGAAACCGTAAAACCATGGCGCTGCTCGCATTTACCGACCGCCCGAACGAAGTCCCATTCTTGTTTCCTTTGTTATGCACGTCTAGCGATTTATTTATTCACACCATCTCTGCCCTCGGAACCCCCGCGAAGACACCCTGGAATATGGGGGCGGTGGCGAGATCCGTCTATTCCCAGCCCCAGTAGGATACCGCTAGACAGACAGGCGCTAAGACCGTTTCTCTTCGTTGTTCGGCTGAAAAACGGATTATTAAATTCTAACATATGTGCGAGGCTCATAACGTCAAAAGGAGTAGAACACGCAAAGATGCGGATTGTTTGTACAAGCTTTAATTGATTTATTTCTACCAATTGTTCCGAATGCCGAATGCCGAATGCGTTCCACTGCTCCAGGGCACTTGCTACCTGATCTACTGAGTACAGTTTGATAGACGTTAAGCTTTATTAAGACGTAAAATGAGCGTAAGCAAAATGACGGAAAGAAAAACAATTTAAAGGGAGATTTGTGTGTTTTGGTATAATTGAATCCCAGAAATGCATACTAGAGATCATAGAGAATTGGACGTTCTATAGACAGCTATAAGACCTGAACTGTTGCTTTTAAACTAACGCCAAGTATTAAAGTGGATGTAGAGAGTAATTTCTGCGAATTAAGAGCAGAAAAAGTGCTAAAATTAGGATCGATTTGTTCGATTCAGATGAAACTTTGTACGCGTCTTCGGTATATTTTTTGCATGCACTTTTGGCAAAATACCATACTCTTCACAATACGGGGCCGGGTGTCAATATACGCAATATGAATTTTTACATAAAGAGAAATCTATAAATATATTTTACCTTTGTAATTTTTTTTGTATATGCTTGCCTGTGAACAAACCAAATAGCTCGTCCAGTGAGGAAATGACTAAATTAAAAAGTATATGCGTTTACTCGCTGGATAGTCGCTGTTGCAGTGTGCAGTGTTGGTGCCAAGGGTGTAGCCGGGTATTCTAGCCTATAGAAACTGCCCCCAAACAGAAAAAAATTGATATACACTGTTTGAAAGGGTTTATATTGGAGATGATTTTCCCAAAAGTTTAAACCTTTAACTGCCATATTGGTGGAGTTAGGGTAGTTCTTTTGATTTTCATTTTATTTAAATTTTTCAAAAACTTCTTTAGCAAACACATTTAAAAAAAAGTGCTTAATCCACCTAGCAGTGAGATGATACCTTTTTTTATCATCCGCATGTGTTTTTTGCACGAATATTCTTCGGTGTTTTAGTTCGCATGACATTATTACATTAATGATATTCAAGCGGCAATTTAAAGTTCTATTCACTCATTAGCCTGTAATGTCGAAACTCTCAATCGGATCGAATTTTAATCTAAACGTGTAATAATCGATTGAACCTTCCATTAGATGTCGAAATAAATTCCATTTTAGAGCTTACGGTTATTCACGGTACTACCAGAACCAGTATTCAAGAACCAGCATAACCGAAAACGAATTCGTATGGCCATAAATTAATATGATATATAAATTGAAATAGTTTTGAGTCCAACTTTGAAGCTTTTTTGGAGTGTCATCTTCTATATCGGAATGAATTTTAAAAACTCATCACCCTGTGATTTTTGAGAAAACGATTGAGCTTTGAGAAACGATTCGATATTAGAACCGGAATTCTAAAATCGGTGTAGCCGAAGTCAGTTAAATCTACCTCAAGAGCTGTATAGTTTACATTTGATTCAAACTGTTTGAAAATCAGTGTAGACATCTTTTAAAAATCGTAGTGCGAATTAAATTGTTGAGTACCTTCCGAATCGAAAAAACTGAGATAAGTTTATTTGGTTATCGACTATCCAAATCTACAAACCCGATAAACCTAATAAATTTGTGCGAAATGGACATTTTTATACTAATCACCCTGTATCTCATAAACCGGAAGTTCGATCTGACTAAAAAGCGATATATGTTATAGGATCTTAAGACCTTTCATTTTAATCTTTTATGGTTCCTAGATTTCATTTGAATTTTAGTTCGGTTCAGCCATCTACGAGAAAAATTAATTGCATTATTTTAATTTCGTTTCACATATCATCCTGTAGTTCCTAAACCAGAAGTCGGATTGAAACGTAATTCAGGAACCTCGTGTAGGAGCATACGACTATTCATATGAATCTAAGTTTGTAGAAAACGGTTAAGTCATTTCCGAGAAAATTGAGTGAAATTATTTGTCACACAAGCATTTGCTGATCTCGACGAACTGATTCGAATGGTATATGGGTAATATATTCTTCCAGAATTTGTTGCTGTAAGTAGTTTAAATAAATATAATTATGGAATTGCTTTCAACTTAAAAATGCTGCCATCATCTGGTTTGCATATGTCATATTCGAACGATTATGTTGCCAAAAACGAACCGTGCTAAAATCGGTCCGAGGCAAAATTTCTCGAAATAGTATTTTATGTAACAGTATAAAAAAACGTGTTTCACGTTGCTCCCAAGCATTGCTTTGTCATACAGGGCTCAAAACTCCTACTGCTGGAATAGGGGAAAAAGTCGCTTACACAAAAATGTCGGTATCTTCGTTAAAAGTGGACGGATTTTAACAATCTATGGCTTGTTGAATAGGTATTATCGTGCGGAATCTAAGTCTGAAAACATATTCTGTTTTCAAGGTCAATTGTGACAGATACTGTCAAAAACTGAAAATTTTGACATAAAACTTCGAATAACTCAAAAAGTAAACATCCGATCTCAAAACCATTCAATAGCGTTTTGGGTGACGGGGAGACCTTTCATTTGCGACTAGTTTGATCAAAATCGGTCCAGCCATCTCTGAGATCTCGACCTCTTAGTTAACAACACACATACAGACACACACACAAACATTTGCTCAGTTCGTCGAGCTGAATCGATTGGTATATGACATTCGGCCCTCCGGGCCTCGGAAAATTTTTCGAAAGTGGATTAAACACGTTTTACCTTTTTTTATATATATAGAAAATAGGTATAGAATTCGCTCAAACTTTCGAAAATTTTTCCGAGGCCCGGAGGTCCGAATGACATATACCAATCGATTCAGCTCGACGAACTGAGCAAATGTCTGTGTGTGTGTCTGTATGTGTGTTGTTAACTAAGAGGTCGAGATCTCAGAGATGGCTGGACCGATTTTGATCAAACTAGTCGCAAATGAAAGGTCTCCCCGTCACCCAAAACGCTATTGAATGGTTTTGAGATCGGATGTTTACTTTTTGAGTTATTCGAAGTTTTATGTCAAAATTTTCAGTTTTTTGACAGTATCTGTCACAATTGACCTTGAAAACAGAATATGTTTTCAGACTTAGATTCCGCACGATAATACCTATTCAACAAGCCATAGATTGTTAAAATCCGTCTATTTTTAACGGAGATATCGAAATTTTTGTGTAAACGACTTTTCCCCCTATTCCAGCAGTAGGAATTTTGAGCGCTGTATGACAAAGTAATGCTTGGGAGCAACGGAAAACACGATTTTTTATTCTGTTACATACAATTGTTTCTAAGTACCAAAAAGACTGTGTACAGCATCCTTTTTCATGACAATTTGCCTCGGACCGATTTTAGCACGGCTCGTTTTTGGCAACATAATCGTTCGAATATGACATATATAAACCAGATGATGGCAGATTTTTTTTAATTATATTGTTTTAAACTACTTACAGCAATAAATGCTGGAAGAACATAACATCCATATACCATTCGAATCAGTTCGTCGAGATCAGCAAATGCGTGTGTGACAAATAATTTCACTCAATTTTCTCTGAAAATTTCTTTTCTATAAATTCAGATTCATACGAAAATTCGTATGCTCCCAAACAAAGTTGCTGAATTATGTTTGGTTCCGACCTCTGGTTTCGGAACTACAGGATGATATATGAAACGAAATCAAAATTGTGTAACTCATTCTTCTCGTAGATGGCTGAACCGATCTAAGATTCAAATGAAATCTAAGAATCTTCTAGAAGCGAATGAAAAGTTTCATGATTCTTTAAAACATCTTGCTCTTCAGTCAGATCCAACTTCCGGTTTCGGGGATACAGGGTGATTAGTATAAAAATATCTATTCCACATAAATAATCAGGTTTATCGGGTTAGCAGATTTGGATAGTCGATAAAAAAATTAACTTTTTTCAGTTTTAGTGGTATTCAGTTGTCGATTCAGAAGGCACCTAAAAATTTAATTCGTGCTATGATTTCTCAAAGATGTCTTCACTGATTTTCAAATATTTTGAAACAAATGTAAACTATACAGCTTCTCAGGTGCATTTATCTGATTTCGGTCATACCGATTTTAGAATTCCGGTTCCAGTATAAAATCGTTTCTCAAAGCTCAATCGTTTTCTCAAAAAAGCCTAATCAAATTTCAGAAACAAAAATTCAAATTGAATTAAACTTATATACAAAATTAATTAATTTTATACATACATACAAAAATTAATGCATTTTATCCAATTAAGCTTCAAAGTTGTACTCAAAACTGTAATTTGTTCGTCATATGGCCATACGAATCGGTTTGGGTTATGCTGGTTCCTGAATACCGGCTCTGGAAGTACCTTAAATTACCGTAAACTCTAAAGTGGAACTTACATATCATGGCATGTTTAATCGATTATCACACTTCTAGATTTAAATTCGATTGTATTTGCAGTTTCGACATTACAGAGTAATGAGTGATTGCAATCTCAAATTGTCGCTTAAAACGACGGTCATTAAAATAATATAATGAAAACTTAAACACCGAAGAATATTCATGCAAAAAACACATGCGGATTGATAAAAAAAGGTATCATCTCACTGCTAGGTGGATTAATCACGTTTTTTTATTCGTTCTTACAATTTTGGTACCACTCTAGATTTTACATCAAAAATAATCATTTATGAGTAAATTACGCTGCATTTTTTCAGATTTCTAAAATATATGGACGGGTTTAATTTCAGACTTTAAAAAACCTGTTTTAATCCACCTAGTGGTGTAATGATGCCTTTCTCATATCAATCAAACTATCATATATAATAACAGTTCGGCTGAAACGTTCGTATCGTTTAATAAAAACACACATTTTTTTGCCAAAATTCGTTTTTATTATTCAACATAATTGCCATCAGAGGTGATACAGCGATTATAGCGATCTTCCAACTTTTCGATGCCATTTTTGTAGTACGATTTGTCCTTTGCCTCAAAATAGGCCTCAGTTTCAGCGATTACCTCTTCATTGCTTCTAAATTTTTTACCAGCGAGCATTCTCTTGAGTTCTGAGAACAGGAAAAAGTCACTGGGGGCCACATCTGGAGAATACGGTGGACGAGGGAGCAATTCGAAGCCCAATTCGTTCAATTTCAGCATGGTTTTCATCGACTTGTGACACGGTGCATTGTCTTGATGAAACAAAACTTTTTTCTTCTTCAAATGAGGCCGTTTTTTTGAAATTTCGTCCTTCAAACGCTCTAATAACGCCATATAATAGCCACTGTTGATGGTTTTTCCCTTTTCAAGGTAGTCGATGAAAATTATACCATGCGAATCCCAAAATACAGACGCCATAACCTTACCGGCCGATTGTTGAGTCTTTCCACGCTTTGGGTTCGGTTCATCTCGTACAGTCCACTCAGCTGACTGTCGATTGTACTCCGGAGTGAAGTGATGGAGTCATGTTTCGTCCATTGTTATATATCGACGAAAAAAATCGGTTGTATTTCGATATAACAGCTCCAAACACTGCTCAGAATCATCAATTCGTTGTTGTTTTGCACAAAGCTTGCTCATATCCAAATATTCGTGAATAATATGTCCAACACGTTCCTTTGATATCTTTAGGGTGTCAGCTATCTCGATCAACTTCACTTTACGGTCATTGAAAATCATTTTGTGGATTTCTTTCACGTTTTCATCGGTAACAGCCTCTTTTGGACGACCACTGCGTTCATCGTCTTCGGTGCTCATATGACCAGTACGAAATTTTGCAAACCACTTACGAATTGTTGCTTCGCCCGGTGCAGAGTCTGGATAACACTCATCAAGCCATTTTTTGGTATCGGCGGCACTTTTTTTCATCAAAAAGTAGTGTTTCATCAACACACGAAATTCCTTTTTTTCCATTTTTTTCACAATAACAAAAGTAGCTTCACTCAAAATGCAATATCTCACAAACTAATAATCAGACAGCTGTCAAATTTATACACGTATCTCTTGAAGGTTGGTACTAACTGAAAATGGTATGGATTTAATTCTAGTGGCGCCCTCTCATAGAAACGATACGAACTTTTCAGCCGATCTGTTACTCCCTCAGTTTTCTCAGAGATGGCGTGACCAATTTCAACAAACTTGGATTTAAGTGAAAGGTATCATCGTCTAACACAAAACTGCCAAATTTCATCCGGTTCTTAACTTGCCTCGAACTATTCCAATAGGTAGTCATTGTCAATAGACAACCAAATAACTCGATTCCGGCTATGCTGGTTTTCGTTTTCTAATTCCAGAAGCACCGTAAATAAAAAATAAAATAGTTTCTAAACTTGCCTCAAAACTATTCCATAATAGAAATATTTATGTAAAAAGTGAATTAATTATTTCGTATTCCGAATGGATACAGCCCTGTCTAAATTTATAACATGATTCAGTTATTGTTTGATGAATGAAGTATCAATTAGAAGGGTTGATTTTGTACAATGTCCCCCATTTTGCCCCAATGCAAACGACTATGCAAAGCAGTAGGATGACGCAATCGCTCCGGTTTGAAACGAAACTGGCTCTGCGAACGTCCCGCAATTGTTTCAAAGATGAACTGATACTTGATTCCAAACATTTTAGAAAACTTTAATTTTGAATTATTTGTGATGATGTCATACAACTGAATATGTTATCATAAATTGCTGAACATATTTACGATGACATGTATTAAAAATTATGTTGATACGTTAGATGCAACAGGAGATATTCACGATCAAAAACTTATCACTCTCTCAAAGGGTAAATTTTGAAAAGGCGCCCCATAGTAAAGTAAGTCGTATTCACGACAAAAGAACCGGAATTTTCATTTAAAATTCCCGCGCATGTCCAATCGAGTTCCATTCCGGTAGTCATTGTCAGTAGACGGCCTAACATTAATTTGGCTTTCCTTGTTCTTGGGTTTTTGATGAACAAGCGAAAATTGAAGCCATGTACTCAAAAATGCATCCCAGTCACTTTTCTCAAACCAGCTTCGATTATACCGGTTCCCAGATTCCGGTTTCGGAAGTACCTTTTTTCGTATCTTCAGAGATGGCCTAACCGACCTGCGTATTTTTTCTCTCTATTATACTAGTTTATGGACAAACCTTTTTATTTTTCAAGAACCAAAGAAAATTATTTTGAAGAATACCACACATTTATATACCTTATGATCAAAAAAGAACCGGAATTCTCATTTTAAAATTCCCGCGCTTGTCCAATCGGTAAACTTTTATTCTCTCAACGTTGGCAACAAGAATACCACACATTTATATGCAACACTTTTATACACATTCTGTCAAATTTTGACGCATATCGTACGATTAGTTTTTGTTTGGCGTCTATACAAAGAAAAGTGTCTAGGAACACTGGCATACGAGTGGTATAAACTACACTGAGCTAAATTTTCTTTTTCACATTATATGATATTCTAATGATTTTGCACTATTAGCATTTCCAATCATAGTTACAAGATGTGTTCAACATCATGTCAAATATATGAGATAATCTTATGAAACATAAAACTCTTCTTAACGTTATTTTTACAGGATTTCCATATAACGAATGAAATTTCCAGTCTGAGTCAAATTTATTGGCGCGTCTTATAACCATTACTAGATATCCACACAACATACATTGGACTAGTTTTATAAAATTTATATATATATACAAGGTGAGATGAAAAAACTGCAACAAAGTAAAACGCCATAATTTTTTCATTTTTTTTTAAATTTTATTGAATGAAAGCAAAAAATGTCGGAAATAACATCAAATTTGAGAATCGGTTTAGATTTGTTCGAATTGGCCACCTTTGGCACGAACTATGGCCTTCAAACGGCCAATGAAACCATCACACGCTGCCCGAAAGTGGCTCTGCGGTATTTTGTCCCATTCTCGGCGAAGCGCTTGCTTGAGATGATCGACACTTTGGTATTTTTTAGTGCCAACCTTGCTTTCCAAAATACCCCAGGCACAATAGTCCAACGGATTGGCATCCGGAGATTTTGGTGGCCATTGTGCGGTGGAAATGAAGCGAGGAACCTCATTTCTTAACCATTCTTGGGTGGCGCGTGCTGAGTGCGATGGTGCTGAGTCCTGTTGGAATGTCCAAGGTCTGCGGCCGAAATGTTTGCGTGCCCAGGGCTTCAGAACTCCCTCCAAAATATTTTCGCGATAGATTTGCGCATTTATTTTGACCCCACGGTCGATGAATACGAGCGGCGAGCGACCATCGGCTGTTATGGCGGCCCACACCATCACCATGGCCGGCTTTTGAGTTCTGGTGGCCAACCGAAGTTGCAAATTTTCAGCTGACCTCTCTGGCAAGTAAACACGATCATTTTGTTTGTTTACAAACTGCTGGATAACGAATGGTTTCTCATCGGAGAAAACCAAATTCGGCAGTTCACCACTTTCGGCCAAGCGAAGCAACTCTTTAGCTTTTTCGAGTCTAACTTTTTTTTGCGCATCAGTAAGATCTTGCACTTTTTGGAACTTCAATGGCTTTAGTCCAAGCTCATTTTTCAATATTTGCCGAATGGCATATTGCGATATGTTCAGCTCACGAGCCATTTTTCGGCCACTGCGACGCGGATTTCGTTCAATTCGCTTCTTCACTTTTCGAACCATTTCTGCCGATGTTGCTGTTTTTTTTCGTCCACTTCCTTGACGTCGGGCTACGCTACCAGTATCACGGTAACGAGCGATGGTACGAGACACAAAAGATTTATTCACTTTTAAATGCTGGAGGGCTCTAACGATAGCCACTTGTGGTTTTCCAGCCAAATGCAAAGCAATCACACTATCACACTTGAATTCCATCACAAATAACTTTTTTTCTGAAAAATTCCCACCAAAATGCTTTTGTGCGCTTGTAAATAATATAATGAGCTGTCACTAGAATAAATCTGACAGCTGTGGGACGAGCGGTTTAGAAATGACAGCAGTCTGAAGTTGGTTGCAGTTTTTTCATCTCACCTTGTATATATATATATATATATATATATATATATATATATATATATATATATATATATATATATATATATATATATATATATATATATATATATATATATATATATATATATATATATATATATATATATATATATATATATATACATATATATATATATATATATATATATATATATATATACATATATACATATATATATATATATATATATATATATAGATATATATATATATATATATATATATATATATATATATATATATATATATATATATATATATATATATATATATATATATATACATATATATATATATACATATATATATATATATATATATATATATATATATATATATATATATATATATATATATATATATATATATATATATATATATATATATATATATATATATATATATATATATATAAAGGGTGATTTTTTAAGAGCTTGAGAACTTTTTTAAACAATAAAACGCATAAAATTTGCAAAATCTCATCGGTTCTTTATTTTAAACGTTAGATTGGTACATGACATTTACTTTTTGAAGATAATTTCATTTAAATGTTGACCGCGGCTGCGTCTTAGGTGGTCCATTCGGAAAATCCGCTTTTTTATCGACAAATTTTGTTCAGCGATGAGGCTCATTTCTGGTTGAATGGCTACGTAAATAAGCAAAATTGCCGCATTTGGAGTGAAGAGCAACCAGAAGCCGTTCAAGAACTGCCCATGCATCCCGAAAAATGCACTGTTTGGTGTGGTTTGTACGCTGGTGGAATCATTGGACCGTATTTTTTCAAAGATGCTGTTGGACGCAACGTTACAGTGAATGGCGATCGCTATCGTTCGATGCTAACAAACTTTTTGTTGCCAAAAATGGAAGAACTGAACTTGGTTGACATGTGGTTTCAACAAGATGGCGCTACATGCCACACAGCTCGCGATTCTATGGCCATTTTGAGGGAAAACTTCGGAGAACAATTCATCTCAAGAAATGGACCGGTAAGTTGGCCACCAAGATCATGCGATTTGACGCCTTTAGACTATTTTTTGTGGGGCTACGTCAAGTCTAAAGTCTACAGAAATAAGCCAGTAACTATTCCAGCTTTGGAAGACAACATTTCCGAAGAAATTCGGGCTATTCCGGCCGAAATGCTCGAAAAAGTTGCCCAAAATTGGACTTTCCGAATGGACCACCTAAGACGCAGCCGCGGTCAACATTTAAATGAAATTATCTTCAAAAAGTAAATGTCATGTACCAATCTTACGTTTAAAATAAAGAACCGATGAGATTTTGCAAATTTTATGCGTTTTATTGTTTAAAAAAGTTCTCAAGCTCTTAAAAAATCACCCTTTATATATATATATATATATATATATATATATATATATATATATATATATATATATATATATATATATATATATATATATATATATATATATATATATATATATATATATATATATATATATATATATATATATAACTTTCAATGGAGCTCATACGAATAGCGGATAATCGCCAACTACTACTTTTCTTTTAAGATTCAAGCTTTACTAGTATTCCGTTCGGTAAGGGAGCACCTCATGATATTTGCGAAAGAGAAGTGAGATCCCGAGACTGAAAATAAAAATGAATCTTACTAGACAGATAGAGTAATGAAATGTACCGGATATATATTTCATGGTCCGTTAACGCATATCCTTGAACGAAGTTGGATGAGCTGTCTTGTCAGCGATTTAAAATTACATTGAGATGCGGAACTTCCTGAAAAAAAATGGTCTGGAGCAGTTGATGAATATCGGAGACACAACTATTTCTTCAGCTTCAAGCAGTACGATTCACGACTTCCATCGGATTTCCATATAAATTATATGCGATATTTTTATAACTTTCAGTATGATAACGTCCATTTAGATTTGACGTACACATTATATAAAGATTATAAGTTTCCATATAATTTCTATGAATTATATTCTGCATATGAATTATATTCATCATATGACAAATCTAATGAATATAAATAAGATTTTCATTTCAGTGTAGAGATGGTCGGGTATAGAAATTATTATACACGAACCCGACCCGTACCCGAGTGATCAGCAAAAAAATTTACCCGTACCCGACCCCTACCCGATCAAAAATTAAAAAAATTACCCGTACCCGACCCGTACCCGAAAAAAAAATAAAAAATTTTACCCGTACCCGACCCGTATCCGATTAAAAATTACCTGTACCCGTACCCGACCCGAATGAGTAAAATTTTACCAAAATTCAGCATGGAAAAATTAAAGTGTTTTAGATATCGAGCCGTACCAGGCTCTAGTTGGTAAGTAAAATACATTAAAATGCTTGTTTACATTTAAAAAGGCGGGTGGGTAATGTCAGAGACATAACTGGATGTCGTGAATACGAAAACAACTGACATGTTCCTTAACACTTCCGAATACCAATTAATTGATCAATTGTATGAATTATGCAAGCATTCCCCTTTTCCACATTTTTCGCAAAAACAAAGAAGGCTTCACTTGATCTAGATTACTGTGAATTTCACACAGCGAAAAGTGCACTAAACTGAGGATATTTCCCTTCGATTTGCGAGCAAGAAACCCTAATAGTTCTTTAGAAAACTTTTAGAGCCATTAGAACGGCTGATTTTGTGTGATGCTCTCCAGTGTTGCTTTTTCACCAATGCTAATGACTGGCAGCTGTGACGTAATCGCTCTTGTCGGAGGAGAAACGACGCAAAATACATCTGCTCGTAGTGGCGATAGAATCCAAACTGATCCAATTTTTGTTGAGAGGCTTGTTTTTACCTGATTTCGGTTGTAGCTTTTTCACTAATGGGCGGTCCTAACGGCTTTAAAAATAGCAGCATATAGAATTTCAATGTCGATTATTTAATTTCGGATTTGCATTTCATTGAAAGAAACTATCAGGATGCTATACGGGATTCATTTCTGCCTTTCAGAAGGACCAAATTGTGGAACTCACTACGATATTAAACACTGTTCGGAACATTTTTCTCGAACGATTTGTTGTACAGCAGCAGATATTTTGTTCTCTTACTCAGAACGCGTTCTGATTGGCTGGTGTTGACATGGGTCAAATGAGACAGGTTTTTCAATAGTGTACTATTGAAATACTTCAATGCTGTTGCTATACACGTTAAAGTTGAACAATTTCGATTCTATTGGTAGTTAAATTATATAAATCCTTTCACAGATCACTAAGCTATGAGCTTTCAAAATACGAGAAAGGCAAACGCGCCTTATGCATTATCCTCTATGATACTGGTTTATACCAAACATTTCAGAAAAGTTTAATTTTGAATTATTTGAGATTATGTCACACAACTGAAATTTTTATCATAAAATTGTGATCATATTTCCGATGGCATGTAGCAAAAATTATGTTGATTCGTTAGATACAACAAGAGATATTCACGATCAAAAACTTATCACTCTCTCAGAGGGCACCCCATAGTAAAGTAAGTCGTATTCACGACAAAATATAAATACATTGTGAAGCATGAATACAGGGTCCGCCATGTAACTTTTTTTTTAAACATGCAATAAAACACAAACGGTTCATTCGATTTCAAAATTTATTTTTCTCATATTAAAGTACAATCCTTCCGATTAATTGTCGAATATAATTTCATTCAAATGGATGCCTCGGCTGGCCTTGCAGTACGCAGCTTTATTTCAGCTATGGCTGCACGAATGTTGTCCTTCAAAGCTTGAATTGTCTTTGGCTTGTCCACATAACACTTATCGTTGAAAGCTCCCCAAAGATAATAGTCTAACGGCGTCAAATCACAGCTCCGAGGCGGCCAAACAACATTCGAATTTCGATTGATAATTCGATCTTCGAGGACTGTGCGCAGAAGATCGATCGTAGCGTTGGCTGTGTGGCTCGGAGCGCCGTCTTTTTGGAACCAAATGGTGTCCAAGTCTTCCTCTTCAAGTAACGGGAAAAACCAATTGCTAATCATGGTGCGGTAGCTCTCGCCGTTGACCGTGGCGACGGCTCCTGCTCATTTACGAAGATAAATGGGCCAATGATGCACCAAACCGTCACTCTCTGAGGATGCATCGGCTTCTCCACGATAACGTGCGGTTTTTCCGTCCCCCAGATGCGACAATTTTGCTTATTAACAGACCCGCCGAGATGAAAATCCGCAACATTAGCATGATTTTCAAAGTAAAACTGCACTATTTTCACACGTTTCTCAAGCGTACACACAAACATTTTCGTTCAGCGGAAGGATACAACTAAGTTTCTGTCAAATCAGAAGTGACATTAAGGTTACTAATGTCGAAATAACCGCTAGTTCAAAAATAAATGTTAGATGGCGGACCCTGTAGATTTCCAATGTCTTTGGTACTTTATACTCATTTACAAATGTCAACAAAAGGGAGTAATATCTACTCAAATTTATCGAGAAGCATATTTACCCAATATGTCGTAATACCCGTTGTATTAAATTTTGGGTAGGTATGGTTTTTACGAAACTGTGTGACTTTTGATTCGATTCTTTAGCGGCCCTTACACGAGCATTATTTTTGTCATTTTTAATGATGACTAAGTAATGATGTATTTCAAATTTGACAGAAACCTCGTCATTACTGACCATTACACGTTCATTAAAATGATATTATTTTTTTATTAATGACACTTTTAATGATCGTGTAAGGTCCGCTTTTAGAGCCACAAGTAAGCGTGCTCATTATCTTCACACACAAATAAAAATTCACATTCAAATCACTTGAAAAATCACGTAAAATGGTTCCAAATGTCTAATTGAATATTATACGTGACGAAAATGAATGTTATGCGAGCATCCCCTAAAATGAATAGAGTATCATCAGTTCGTTTACGTGTATTGACCAAACATGTACGATGTATTCCCGGTGTGAAAAAATCAATTTTGAAAATGGTGAACAGTGAGTCTTTCAAGTGTAAGTAGTTTGAACATTCGCAGGAATTTTTTTTTGGTTGCAATTTTTTACTACAAAGCAAAATGAATTATGATTTTGATTTAAATTTATCTGTCAACTGTGCCCGTTTTGTAAGCCTCACAAACCCACACCCACGATGTTAACGGTAGCTGGTGGTTTTTACAGCCATTGAACTTCTGTGCCACCTCCGGTGAAACCCTCAACTAGAGTGCCTATAACCAGAGTGACGACATCTCATCCGTAATGTTGGCAACAATTCAAAACATTCCATTAGCTTTATATTAAATTGACAGGTCGTTTGCTCGTTTGGAACTGGTAGCTGTCATTCCAAACGAACAGCTGTCGCCACTCTGATTATAGTCACTATACCCTCAACGAGTGAACACGGTGAAAATTTGAGTATTTCGCGAGAAAAGATTTTCACCCGTACTTTTGCGACTCCACGTTGTCACGCATCGAGATTTCCACTTGTAGTCCAGTGAAAAGAAACGAAAATTAACTGGCAGTATAGCCCAACTTGCTGTGCCATCAATCAGTGTCATTTCAAGTGAGGTGACACCACCCAGAAATGAAGAATAGGAAGAACTTCTATGTAGATTTTCTGAAATAAATGTTTTTATGGTAAGAATCTTAATGAATTATATGAAAATTTCGAAAATCTCCATCCAATATTTAATATAAAAGTTTTCTGGTATCTGAAGGTGATATGAGTACTACACTACATTTTATATATGAATCAAATAATTTTTACTGGATTGTGCATTAAACAGCTTTAAAATGGCAGTCCATTAAAACCTACGTGAAAAGTAGATTCCGACCGCAACATCTTAGAGCTAAGGCAGTGTGTCTTATTAAATATGTTATAAACAAAGTAGGGCGGGAAATATTCACATAACTTTTCACGTAACTATGATTGATCGCTTTTTCTTTAATGGAGAAAAGAAATGTTTTTTTTCTTCTGGAAATGTCAAAACCCCTTGAATCAAATTATTTATTTTTCGGAAGAACTGTTTTGCAATAAAAAATTCTCGTCAACGTGTAAACATATTTATGTGAAGTACAAATGGTCGGGTAATCGATCAGAAAAAAAAATTTACCCGTACCCGAGTGAGCAGTAAATTTTTTTACCCGTACCCGACCCGTACCCGATTGAAAATAAAAATTTTTACCCGTACCCGACCAAAAACCCGTCGGGTACGGGTACGGGTCGGGTTTCGGGTAAAATTCCCGATACCCGACCATCTCTAGTATAAACGCTTCAAAGGTGGTCGTACAAGCTTGGATCATGATGAGATCCCTGGCCGCCCAACATCTGTTACTGACCGCCCCTGGCCGCCCAATATCTGTTACTGAAGAAAACATTAAATCGGCGAAGCAAATCGTGTTGCAAAATCGTTCTGTACCGATTAGTGAAATTGCTGTGTTGTTGGACATCTCTTATGGATCAGCCGAACACATTTTAACTGATGTTTTGGGTTTGAAACGCGTCGCTTCTCGGCTGGTGCCAAAAAAGCTGAATATCCTTCAAAAACAACGTCGTATTGATGTGGCCAAAGAGATGATTTCCAACGCAGATAGTGACCCCACATTCATCGAATGCATCACAACTGGTGATGAGGTGTGGATCTATGAATATGACGTCGAAACCGCACAACAATCGACCGAATGGCGTTTCGAAGGCGAGCCGTTGTTCTAAATTTTCATCCATTATAAAAATCGCCACACGAAAATTTTTCAACTTCTTTGTATAGACGCCAAATAAAAACTAATCGTACGATATGCGTCAAAATTTGACAGAATGTGTATAAAAGTGTTGCCAACGTTGAGAGAATAAAAGTATACCGATTGGACATGCGCGGGAATTTTAAAATGAAAATTCCGGTTCTTTTGTCGTGAATACGACTTACTTTACTATGGGGCGCCTTTTCAAAATTTACCCTTTGAGAGAGTGATAAGTTTTTGATCGTGAATATCTCCTGTTGCATCTAACGTATCAACATAATTTTTAATACATGTCATCGTAAATATGTTCAGCAATTTATGATAACATATTCAGTTGTATGACATCATCACAAATAATTCAAAATTAAAGTTTTCTAAAATGTTTGGAATCAAGTATCAGTTCATCTTTGAAACAATTGCGGGACGTTCGCAGAGCCAGTTTCGTTTCAAACCGGAGCGATTGCGTCATCCTACTGCTAGTCGTTTGCATTGGGGCAAAATGGGGAACATTGTACAAAATCAATCCTTCTAATTGATACTTCATTCATCAAACAATAACTGAATCATGTTATAAATTTAGACAGGGCTGTATCCATTCGGAATACGAAATAATTAATTCACTTTTTACGTAAATATTTCTAGGATTAAGTTAGTTTTTAAGTAGTTTTAAGAAATTTGCAAAATCAACACTTGCTCTTTAGCAAAATTATTACAGCATATGCAAAATACACTGAAACAGAATGAAGGTCACAAATTGGAACAAAGATGAAAAGAAACACTGTATCACTTAATTTGTAAACTATTTTAAAACTACGAAAAATTTAAAATAAATTATTACACTAAACGCAAAAAAATGATACTTCATTCATTCTTGCCTACGTAGTTGACTCGTTCGATCCAGATTAGATATTTTACCTGATATTTTTTTTCATTCCCAAAACCCAGATCTAAAATTTGGTTTCTCGTCCAGAATTTCAGAACTTGATTCTAAGCCGGGATTTTGGAACCGAATACTGGATCTGAGATAAGGATTGATTCGAAACCTGGACTTTGGATCTGAATTTTGAAACTGAATTCTGAAACAGAAATAGTGGTTCAGCTCCGAATTCAGTTCAGAAATTCCTTGTCGGAATTCAGATTTAGAATATAGTTTCAGAATTCAGGTTCAGAATTCTGAACCAGAAATTCTGGATCTTCAGATCGAAATCCAGGAACAGAACTCAAATCCTGCATGCAAGTCTAGAATTTAGTCACTAATTTGTCATTTGAGGGTTTAGTAGAATAATTTCTTTTGAATAATATTTTAACACCATTTAATTCTACTATGTAATGGTGGTCAATAATTGTTCTACTAGAATTTCGGTTCCAAAGTTCAGTTCAACAATTCTAGAAAGGTAACTAAACTTAGGAACTAGATTTGGAAGATCTTTGAACTAAATTCTGGATCTTCTGAGCTGAAAACGAAATCCTGGATCGGAGTTCTGTAACTAAAATTCAGCTGCGTATCAAAATCCAGGTCCAGAGTTTAAGTGTTCAGAATTCAGTTACCGAGTTCAAGTTCAGAACCCGAATCTAGCATCGAAATTGAGTTTCAGGATTCAATTCCAGCATTCGGATCAAAAATTCTTGGTTCTTGAATTCCAGTTAAAGAATTCAGAATCTTCAACGTCAAAGAAACTGAACCATGCATTTTATTCGTATTCACGTCATCCGATTATGTCTCTGACATTACCCACCCGCTTTTTTATCATAAGGTATGAGAAAATGTGAGATATGAGAATGACATCATTACACCACTAGGTGGATTAAAATAGGTTTTTATTACTCGATCTGTATATAGGAACTGAACTTAGGACTGAATTTCAAGTTTAGAATTTAGTTTCAAAATTCAGTTTCATAACTTAGCTCCAGAATACAGGTTTAGAATTCCGAGCCTGCATGCTGGAACTGGATTCTCGACCTCGAAAGTTCGAAATGATAGTTCTAGAACTGTATTGCCTCTGAATTCTGTATCTGTTCTAAGTTTTGAATTTAGCTCTTGACCTCAGGTTCAGTTCCTAATTCCTGAATTCTTCAAATCAGTTCTTCTTAGAGCCATCAAAAATACTCCCAAGGAACCATGCGAAATTTCATTCCACTATGCTATATATGTCGAAACAAAATTCATGATATGAATTTTAGATCTGGGTTTTGGAACAAAACCAGGCGGGCTACGTGAAAAGCATCGACTTACCCATCACCCGTACCCTTCTTCAGAACCTGAAGTTAATTCCTGATTCTAGTTTCTGAGTTCATTACCCTTATTCAGATTAAGCGTGCTGGAATCTAATCCAGAAACGTGGGGTCCTGGAACAAGATTTTGGAACTCAATTCAGTGCTTCAAGTCAGGTTCGAAATTCATGTTCTCAATTCTAGAATTAAATTTGGATCCTGAATTGTGAAAATGAGTTCAGTTCCAGAATTCCAAAACTGAATTAATGAACTGAATTCTTGATCTGAACTCCGAACCTGAATTTTGCAACCGAATTCGCAGCTAGTCCCATGTTCCAAAATCAGTTCCAGTCATACTTCTAAAAGCGAACCAGTAAAAGTTGTACAATTCAATCAACTAATATGTACGATTATCGGTAGTCGGAGGTGTAGAAGAAGCATGTTTATTTGGTTCGTATTTACGTCCTCCAGTTATCATATGTCTCTGACATTATCCACCCGCCGTTTTTCCATGTAGTTCTCCAAAGTATGCAAAGCGACTGGCACAACAGAGAAGGAAGCAAGTGATTATAAATATTCTGTTCTACCCATTAATGCTTAATCGGTAGAATAGGTATAGAGCGAGAAGACCAGTGTTTGTTGTCTGATAAACAGAGAAGATGTTTGGATATATGATACCAGTCGTGAGGCGGCTGGGATTTAGACCATGTTCGTTGTACGCTTTACCAGACCCGGTCGTGTGGTAGAGCCGTGTCTATCACATGCTTAGGGTGGCGAAATGGTAATGCGTATGCACGGAATGCATAAGAACGCAGGTTCGAGCCCTGTCTTTGAGCGTATCTTTTTCCAAAAAGTCATCTTTTCTGTGAGTTTCTCATTCCCTTGGCTTCTCCAATGTATGTTTCCACTCAGTCATTGCTAAAACTGAACTTAATTATGGCAACTTTAAGTCAAACCAACTAAAATTAATAAATCGTGGCTAAGATTGCTAAAGTGGTCGTTGTTGCAAATCATTTCACAAAGACTGATCATCACCTTTGCGTTTAATAACGTTTATTTGTGAGTTATACTAATCAAAGTAGAGCTCATTCGGATAAAAATAAATACATTCCCGCAGGAACAAAAAGAAAAATTCCCGGCAAAACTAGCAAATCCCACGTCGATAAAATTGACAGCACATTGGACCTGCCATCGCTTGGCTGCATGGACTAGTAATATTAGTAAGTTAGTTGTTGAGTGAAAAAGTTTTCCCGACAGCACGCGGAGCACAGTGATAGCAAGGAAAGCGAGGCCACTCAGTGTTGCAGGAAGGAAAGGATAAATAAAATAGAATCACGAGGCAAAAATGAGTACAAAGAAAAATGTTTTTCCGAAGCTTGTTGATAGTTGTTCGGTCGTTGGGGAGTCGTTCGAAGTCGAGTTAACTTGAGCGGGTTGGTTGGTTGGTCGCTGTTGATAGGAATAAAACTAACTTTCCTTCCCAACTTTTCACTCTATTATCCTGCTTATTAATATTTTTTTACCCTCTCTGTTTTTCCTTTCCCCAACAAACTAGGCCAGGGAAAGACTGGAAGGCTGAAGCAATGAAGAGACAGTAAGCGAGTAAGTGCAAAGATGTCATCCACTTTTGCTAGAGTTTGGTGTGTGTTTAAGTGTACTTACAACACAACTTTCGATAAGTTACGAAGGGAACCTAATGATAGTCCACAAACGAAGCAATAACAAACGAGAAATGGCTACACGTCAAGCAGCAGAACTAGGCCAGCCTACGAAGAGGCAGTAGCGGTCGGATGGCTAAAAGTTATGACTCCTAATGAGACCGGCAAGAAGATAGTCGACAGCAAGTTTTTTCTAGTTGATTTCTTGTTTTTTACTATCGTTGCATTCTCTTTTAGGTGAAAAGTTCTTTCTCTGTGGCATGCGGATGAGAGCTAGCACGGGAGTACGGGATGACGTGAATGAATGGTAATCTGGAAATTATAATACAACGGGAATTAAAAGCTATTTTGGATAAGACGGGATACGACGCGGATCGGCTCAAAGTTTTCTAATTAAGATGCTACGGTTGTTCGTTCCGAAAAAGTAGTTGACTTTGCAATGGAAGAAAATAGTGGAAATTATAATGGCTTACAGATTTATGACATCGAAGTGTTGAAAAACTGATAAAGCTAGAGAACTAAATGATGTAGCGGAATGAATATTATGAAATTCACCTCATTAGTCGAAACAATAAATTATTTTATGGGGCATCTTCGCTTCTAAATCGAAGGGTTGCGTTTTTATTAATGCGATATTAATTCACTTCACGTGATGATCGTTACTGTAGAAAACTTCGCAATATTTTTTTACGTTAAATGCTAAGGTAAGACAAGACAGCTCAAGTTACACCTGGGAGCCACTTTGACGTTTTTGCTCTTGTATTCTTACCGTATTTCGCTGTGTTTGCAGAAAAATTAGTGAAAATGCTTAAAGGAAATTTAAACTCAAAATAAGCTAAATTCAACAATGCAATAATTGTTTTCATATTTTTAGATTAAACATTCCTTCTACTTCTAGTATAGAAATTGTTGCTTGTCAAATAAACATTAAAGGAAAGGACATTTGCATTGCTTCGGTATATATTCCTCTAAGAGCTCAAGACAGCTTAACGAAATGGTCGAAGCCCTTCCTGCTCCACGTTTAATTTGAGGAAATTTCAATTTGCACGGAATGATGTGGGGTTCCGTTTACAATGATAGCAAATCATCTCTTATATATAATATTTGCGACGATTGTAGCATACGATATTAAATATGGGCAGCATGACACGGATTCCAAGACCTCCTGCACGTCCAAATGCATTAGATTTATCTCTTTGCTCGACTTCAATTCGACTAGATTGCACCTGGAAAGTATTTCCTGATTTACACGGTAGCGATCATTTACCAATCATCATCTCAATTAGCAGTAACAAAGGCATTGCTAATTCAGTTAATCGCCCTTATTCTGCATAACGTCGTATTGGTTTTTCGATCGAACATGGTTCGGTTGAATCCTAGCTACCTTTGATTTTGCTAGCGATATTAAGAATACGAATGAAATACGACCAAAAAAACGATACGTCGTTATTCAGAATAAGGGCGAATATTCCATATGATTTGACAAAAAATGTTGACTGGATTAAATATCAAAGTAGTATCTCAAGTACCTTGAACTCAATGGAAGAGCTCCCCCCACATGAAGAATATGTCTTCCTCGTTTGTTCGATTCTGGAGGCCGCAGAACAAGGCCAAACGAAACGATTTCTTGGTCGATCGTCTAACAGAAGACCTCCAAACCCTTGGTGGGACAAAAAGTGCTCAGATGCTAAACACGCGAAACAAAATGTTTTCAAGACGTTTTCAAAACGAGAAGGAGGAACTCCTCAGAAATTTGAAAAATTCTTGACTTTAGAAACCAAATATAAGAGCATACATCGGGCCAAGAAATGTAACGATTGGAGACATTTTGTCGCAGGATTGTCGAGAGAAACCTCAATGAGCACTCTTTCTAATACGGCCAGACGAATGAGGAATCGTAACGTAGGAAATGAGAGTGAGAAGTACTCGAATCGATGGATATTTGATTTTGCGAAGATAGTTTGCCCAGCTTCTGTTCCTACGCAGAGCATTATTCGGGAATCTCCTACAAATAATGGTTTTAACCTATTTTCAATGATGGAATTTTCTATAGCACTCATGTCTTGTAACAATAACGCTCCTGGGTTGGACAGAATTAAATTCAACTTGGTGAAGAATCTGCCCGACCTCGCAAAAAGACGTTTGTTGGAATTGTTCAACAAGTTTCTTGAGCAAAATAGCATTTGATTCAGTTTCCATTGGTGTTCTTTCAGACAAGCTCTACCAACATGGACTCCCAGCTGTTATAAATAATTTTTTTCACAACCTTTTGTCAGAGAAACGCATGCATTTTCACATGGCGATTTGGCAACATTCAGAATTAGCTACATGGGTCTCCCGCAAGGCTCATGCCTCAGTCCGCTCCTCTATAATTTTTACGTGAATGACATTGACAGCTGTCTCGTAACCCCCTGCACACTAAGACAATTGGCAGATGATGGCGTGGTTTCAGTTACTGGACCCAGATAACTTGTCCGTTTGGGCTGTTCATCTTGGTATCGAATTCTCTGCGGAGAAAACAGAGCTGGTCGTCTTTTAAAGAAAGCATGATCCCGCGCAACTCCAGCCCCCTATGATGAGAAGAATGATCGCACAGGTTTTGACTTTCAAATACCTCGGGGCGTGGTTTGATTCCAAAAGCACCTGGGGAGGACACATTAGGTATCTGATAACAAAATGCCAACAAAGAGTAAATTTTCTTCGAACAATAACAGGGTCTTGGTGGGGTGCTCATCCGGAAGATCTAATAAAATTGTATCAGACAACGATACTTTCAGTGATGGAATATGGATGCGTTTGCTTTCGTTCCGCTGCAAACTCTCATATTATCAAACTGGAGCGAATTCAGTATCGTTGTTTGCGAATTGCCTTAGGCTGCATGCATTCGACACATACAATGAGTCTTGAAGTTCTGGCGGGAGTTTTTCCATTAAAAGATCGATTTTGGGAGCTTTCATCACGCCTGATAATAAGATGTGAGGTACTGGATCCCATGGTAATTAATAATTTCGAACAGTTTGGCCAGTTCGTCGTTCCATTCCTGAAGTGGTTAACGAGAAATCAGATCAATTTATTCAGTTAATAGATAAGGTAAATAGGATCATTCCTTTCGTGACCGTCGTATCGATCGGATGGTAGTTTGCATTAGAGCAGCTGTGCGTTAATCCATTCTAATCCGTTTCAAGGTCATTTAATATCAGATCTTTTGTTCGTGAGCTTGTGCAGTAGATCAATACAGTATAAACAATAAATACCGTTAGACAGTGCCGGGTGCTATTGTGTTAAAACAATAAGAACAGTGAACCGACGTTTAGTGTGGTGCCGTGAACCGGTGCTGTGTGCATATTTATTCTCGGAGGTCGTTGTAACTAACGCTTGGCCTCAGCGGCCGAGTTGCTACGGATCATTAGCTAAGTATAATATTTTTTCCCTTCGTGTCCCTTTATCGTCTTATATTTTGACTCCCCCTATAATTTGCGCGGAACCTCAACCGCGCTATGGCAAGTCCATTAAATTCTCCCCTGCCCCCCGAAGATAAAATGGAAACAGATTTTAAATCTGCCCCAAATAGTAAGACTCACCGGGTTAAACAGTATCCCGAAGAGCCTTCACCCTCGGCCGGCCTTTATGTGGTTTATTTTCGGACCAAAGAGAAGAATAAACCGCTTAATATTTTGAAAATATCTAAAGACTTGGAGTCGAAATATACAACATTGAAATTTATTTCAAAAATTCGTCCCGATAAGCTCAGGGTCTCGTTGACCAGTCTGAAACATGCTAATGAGATCGCTCGAAACGATCACTTTACGCGGGACTACCGCGTTTATATACCAGCTCGCGAAGTCGAGATAGACGGAGTGATCACGGATCCAAGTCTGACATGCGAGGACATTCTCAAACATGGGGTCGGATGTTTTAAAGATCCCTTGCTTAAGAATGTCAAGATACTGGACTGCAAACGTTTGCATTCAGTATCGATCGCCGCGGATGGGACAAAGTCTTATCCCCACTCGGACTCGTATCGGGTGACCTTCTCCGGCTCGGCATTGCCGAAATTCGTTCTCCTGGCCAGGGTTCGTCTACCTGTACGACTTTTCGTACCACGGGTAATGAATTGCACTAGTTGTCAACAACTAGGACACACAGCTTCCCATTGTGGAAATCGGCCCCGCTGCTCGAAGTGTGGAGAGAGTCATGCGGATGGCGTTTGCGACAGAGACATTGAAAAGTGTCTTTACTGTGGGGCGGCCCCGCATGACCTCACAGCATGTTCTGCGTATAAATTGCGTGGAGATCATTTGAAACGATCTCTCAAGCAACGATCAAACCGCTCGTTCGCAGAAATGCTGAAAATCGCCACACCACCTGAACAGAACCCCTACACCTGTTTGTCTGCGGACGATTGCGACTCTGACGATCCTCAAGAAGGTACATCTTCAACTGTCCCTCGTAGTTTTAGGAAGAGGAAAAATATATCATCTCCTAAACTCCCTAGAAAGGGTTCGAAGATATCTCTTGAAGGCCCTCCAAAAGTAACAGCAGAAGGAAGTGTTGGTAAAAAAAACGAAAAGAAGAAGCCAAAAGCTCCTAGTTCCGGAGACTTGAAATCGGAGAAAGAATATCCAACACTTCCGGGGACACCCAAAACCCCGAAAGTCCCCAAGGAACCAGAAAACACATCAAGTGCTGGACTTGTAAAATTCAGTGACATTGTGGACTTTATATTTTCCGTCTTCAACATTTCTGACCCCCTAAAAGGTATTTTGATGACTTTCCTGCCAAAAGTTAAAATGTTTTTGATGCAGCTGACTGCAAAATGGCCCCTCCTCTCAGCAATCGTTTCCTTCGATGGCTAATTTTTCGAACGAGGTCAAGGATTCGATCACTGTTTTACAGTGGAACTGTAGAAGTATCATCCCGAAAATAGATCCTTTTAAATACTTAGTAAATAATCTGAAATGTGACGCATTTGCATTGTGCGAAACTTGGTTAACTTCTGATGTATCACTAAACTTCCACGATTTTAACATTATTCGCCTGGATCGAGATAATCCCTACGGAGGAGTACTTTTGGGGATCAAAAAGTGCTATTCCTTCTTTCGAATTAACCTCCCCTCGATATCAGGTATTGAAGTTGCCGCATGTCATGTCACAATTAAAGGCAAGGACCTTTGTATTGCTTCCATCTATATTCCCCCTAGAGCCTCAGTTGGGTACCACTGGCTCAGCAGTATCATGCAACTTCTTCCCGCACCGACGTTAGTTTTAGGAGACTTTAACTCTCACGGTACGGGATGGGGTTGTCTTCATGATGATAACAGATCAGCTATGATCCATGATATTTGCGACAACTTCAATATGACAATCTTGAATACGGGAGAAATGACACGAATTCCCGCACCACCAGCAAGACCAAGTGCGCTGGATTTATCCCTTTGCTCGACATCACTACGGCTGGATTGCACGTGGAAGGTAATCCCTGATCCCCACGGTAGCGATCATCTGCCTATCGTAATTTCAATCGCCAGCGGATTAAGACCATCGGAAACAATCAATGTTTTGTATGACCTCACACGAAATATTGATTGGAAATGCTACGCAATATCGATATCTGAGAAACTAGAAACAACACAAGAACTTCCTCCGGAGGAAGAGTATACGTTTATGGCTGGCTTGATTCTCGACACTGCGATTCAAGCTCAGACGAAACGTATACCCGGCGCGAATACTAACATTCGTCCTCCCAACCCGTGGTGGGACAAAGAGTGCTCATCACTGAACGCGGAAAGATCTTTAGCATTCAAAAAGTTCAGAAAATATGGAACACCTGATAATTATAGAAATTACGCAGCGCTAGATAAGCAAATGAAGAACTTAGTTAAAGCAAAGAAACTAGGTTACTGGCGACGGTTTGTTGACGGATTAACAAAAGAAACATCGATGAGCACTCTTTGGAACACAGCCCGACGAATGCGCAACCAAAACACAACGAACGAAAGCGAGGAATATTCTAACCGCTGGATATTCGATTTCGCTAAAAAAGTATGTCCTGATTCTGTTCCGGAACAGAAGATATCCCGCGCCGCGACTTCGAATACAAACGAAACACCGTTTTCGATGGTAGAGTTCTCACTTGCGCTCTTGTCGTGTAACAATAAGGCCCCGGGGTTAGACAGAATTAAATTCAACTTGTTGAAAAAGCTTCCTGACTCTGCCAAAAGGCGCTTGCTGAATTTGTTTAACAAGTTCCTCGAGGGTAATATTGTTCCACACGACTGGAGACAAGTGAGAGTTATCGCCATTCAAAAACCTGGGAAACCAGCCTCCGATCACAATTCGTATCGGCCGATTGCTATGCTTTCCTGTATCCGGAAGTTGTTCGAAAAAATGATTCTCTTCCGTCTAGACAATTGGGTCGAGACTAATGGTTTACTTTCAGATACACAATTCGGCTTCCGCAGGGGTAAAGGAACGAACGATTGTCTTGCGTTGCTCTCAACCGAAATTCAAATGGCATTTGCTCGTAAAGAACAAATGGCATCAGTATTCCTAGATATCAAGGGGGCTTTTGATTCAGTTTCTATAAATATCCTATCTAAGAAGCTGCACCAGCATGGTCTTTCGCCGGTTTTGAATACCTTTTTACATAATCTATTGTCCGAGAAACACATGTATTTTGCACATGGTGATTTGTCGACAATACGATTCAGTTACATGGGTCTTCCTCAGGGCTCATGCTTAAGCCCCCTTTTATATAACTTTTACGTAAACAACATTGATGAATGTATCAACACATCTTGCACGCTAAGACAACTTGCCGACGACAGCGTTGTGTCCATTATAGGACCCAAAGCTGCCGATCTCCAAGGACCATTACAAGATACCTTCGACAACTTGTCGACATGGGCTCTTCAAATGGGTATCGAGTTCTCTACGGAGAAAACTGAGCTGGTCGTATTTTCAAGAAAGCGAGAACCAGCACAACTACAGCTTCAACTAGGGGGTGGAACCATAGCTCAGGTCTTCACATTTAAATATCTCGGGGTCTGGTTCGACTCCAAAGGCACCTGGGGATGTCACATTAGATATCTGAAACAAAAATGCCAGCAGAGAATCAATTTTCTTCGCACAATAACCGGAACTTGGTGGGGTGCAAACCCAGGAGACCTGATCAGGCTGTACCAAACAACGATATTGTCCGTAATGGAATATGGATGCTCCTGCTTCCGATCTGCCGCAAACACCCATTTCATTAAACTGGAAAGAATTCAGTATCGTTGTTTGCGTATTGCCTTAGGTTGCATGCAGTCGACTCATACGATGAGTCTCGAAGTGCTCGCGGGCGTCTTACCGTTGAAAAACCGATTCTGGGATCTCTCATATCGATTGCTAATCCGATGCGATATCTTAAATCCGATGGTGATTGAAAACTTCGAAAGGCTTGTCGAGCTCAATTCTCAGACCCGTTTTATGTCCTTGTATTTTGATTACATGGCTCAGAATATTAATCCTTCTTCGTTTGTTTCCAACCGTGCTCATTTCTTGGATACTACTAATTCTACTGTGTTTTTCGACACATCCATGAGAGAAGAAATTCGTGGAATTCCGGAACACGTACGCCCTCGAGTAACCCCTAATATATTTTATAATAAATTTAGAACAGTCAACTGTGAAAAGGTGTTTTACACTGATGGATCAAACATCGACAGGTCCACAGGCTTCGGCATCTTCAATCAAAACATCACCGCTTCTTACAAACTCAGTGATCCGGCTTCAGTTTACGTCGCAGAATTAGCTGCTATTCAGTACACCCTCGAGATCATTGAAACCTTGCCCAAAGACCATTACTTCATTGTCACGGACAGTCTAAGCTCAATAGAAGCTCTCCGGGCAATGAAGTCAGGAAAGTATCCCCCATATTTCCTGGGGAAAATACGGGAACATTTGAGAACTTTATCTGAACGGTCTTATTTAATATCGTTAGTCTGGGTCCCTTCGCATTGTTCCATTCCGGGCAATGAAAAGGCAGACTCATTGGCTAAGGTGGGCGCATTAGAAGGTGATATTTATGAAAGACCAATCTGCTTCAATGAATTTTTCAGTATCTCTCGTCAGAAAACTCTCGAAAGTTGGCAAACTTCATGGAGCAATGGCGAACTGGGACGATGGCTGCATTCCATTATCCCTAGGGTATCGACGAAACCTTGGTTCAGGGGGATGAACGTGAGTCGTGACTTCATTCGTGTGATGTCTCGGCTCATGTCAAACCATTACACCTTCAACGCGCACCTCCGGCGTATTGGAGTCGTGGAGAGCGGTCTCTGCGCTTGTGGTGACGGTTATCAGGACATCGAGCATGTCGTATGGACGTGTACGGAGTATCGTGACGCCAGGTCTTTATTAAAGGACTCCCTAAGGGCCCGAGGTAGACCACCTGAAGTTCCGGTCCGAGATGTGTTGGCTAGTCGGGATATCTCTTATATGCTTCTTATATACCAGTACCTCAAACACATTAATATCCAAGTGTAATCTGTTATACCTCGCTCAGAAAGTATAATCTCCACCTACAGGTTCGACACTAACATCCGCCCGATTCTCTCGATCACCGTCCCTGTCCACCATCTTCATTGGAACTAACAAGATCTTTTTTTGTCACTAACTTTTCGTTCCCCCTTCCCCCGTCTCTTCACCATCTCGATGGCAACTAATTAGATCTCTGTAGTTTTCAGACATTTTGTTTCCATACCCCCTATTTACCTCGGTTTCCACAATATTTACTTTTTTTATTTTTTCATCTCTTCGTAACATCACCATCACCGCCTACGGTCCTACGCTCCAGTCGATGACCAGCATGCGGGCCACCCGCCGGGCCTTCGTAGCCTGGGGGTGTTTCCCGCGGACCCACACGAACTGAAAGGAAGCGGCCATAGATAGCACCAACTGGAAGTCATGCAATATTCAATTCACCGACCACTGCCGAACGCC
Source organism: Malaya genurostris (assembly GCF_030247185.1). NCBI lineage: Eukaryota > Metazoa > Arthropoda > Insecta > Diptera > Culicidae > Malaya > Malaya genurostris. The sequence goes on along the minus strand of NC_080570.1, from coordinate 62,887,798 downwards.
AGCTAAAAGCTTTTTCCAAAAATTCTAGACGACATAATCTAATGATACTATTCTAGTTTTAAGTTAGTCGTTAATTAAGATTAGGAAATACCCTTGGTATCTTAGAGCTTAAGCAGTGTGCCTGAAAATATATATTATACTATTGAAAAAAAAAAAAAAATAATTTCGAACAACTATTCGATCTCAACCAAATTCATGACAGTATATTTTTGACTGTATTATATACAGTATTGACGCTCGACGGAAATCCTAAAAATATTTTCCAGTATGTTCAGGCATATTGACTATGAGAAAATGTTTTACACGGACGGATCGCGAATTGAACAAGTGACAGGATTTGGTATGTTCAACAATAATGTTTCGGCTTCATTTAGGCTTCAAGAACCTGCATCTGTTTATATAGCAGAGTTAGCAGCAGTTTATTACAGTTTGAGTGTAATCGTCACATTATCTCCAAACCATTATTTTCTCTTCACAGATAGTTTAAGTGCAATTGAAGCCATTCGCTCAAACGTTGCTGTCAAAAATGAACCTTTTTTCTTGGGCAAAATAAAACAGTGCCTGAACGTCATATTGAATAATAATTATCAAATCACAATAGTTTGGGTCCCGGCTCATTACTGCATTCCTGGCAATGAAAGAGCCGATATTTTAGCCAAACGTGGTGCTATTGAGGGTGAAATTTATGAGAGACCGATTGCTTTCAACGAATTCTATATCGCGTCCCGCCAAAGAACACTTGCCTGCAGGCAAGCTTTTTGGCATAAAGATGATCTGGGTCGGTGGATGCACTCAATTATTCCTAAAATATCGACAAAGGCATGGTTCAAGGGACTGGATGTGAGTAGGGACTTCATTCGTGTGATGTCCAGACTCATGTCCAATCACTACACGTTAGATGCATATCTCCATCGAATTGGACTTTCCGAGACTAATTATTGTGCTTGTGCTGAAGGTTATCGCGATATTAATCATGTCGTTTGGACATGCGTGAAGTATCGTGATGTCAGATCTCAACTAATAAATTCCTTGCGTACTACTATTCAATGTCCCAGTTCGCGACATTCTTGCATGTCGAATTTTATTTTACGACTGTTTTCTCTTGTTCCAATTTGAATTTTATTTTACGACTGTTTTCTCTTCCATGAGTTCAACTAATAGCCAGCTATCTTATATTGAATAAAAGTGATGAGCTGATACAAACAAACCTCAAATAGTTATAAGATCATGTACAAAATAAATGTTTTTTATGTAATTTAAAATAGCAAGTCGCTTGATAAAAACAGTGTTTAGATTAACTAATGAATACCAACATACTAATATGACATTAGAAATGTACTAGGTTTAAAGTACTATGTATTGTGGATGCCACGGCGAAGAAAAACTTATGTATATTGCCTATGAAATAAACGTATTTATGAAAAAAAATGTTTTCGTATTCCGAAACATTCAATACAGCTCCAATCTCAAATCTAAAAATGTTGGATAACTCAATGCCAGATAAAATACGACGAAATTTTTGTTAACGTGACAAGTATTATTATTTGAATAATGGAATATAAGTAACATGCATTAAGATGTAAAAGAAATTGGCTGCACTGAAACTTTACTATCGCTAGCTAAGACAAGACCTGACATCTGGGGGGGCTGCTTTTGTTCCAAAATGGACCAGTTTCTGATTGGCTGATTTTGTTGTTGCCACCTGCACATTGTGAAAAGAAAAAACTTTTGCAGGGTACGCGAGCAATGATGCCAAGTATAAAGAAAATCAGAAAACAAATTTATTAAAATGTATAATTTTAGCTCACCAATGAAAATGAAAATTTTCGGAGAATGTTTAGCTTTTTTTTCAATCTCATTGGTAATAAATGTTTATAGTGGCAAGACTGTGTAATTAAAATAGGCATCAAGCCGTTTTACTTTTTAGTGAATTAAAGTGTAACCAAAAAAAGATTTGTTAAATTAGTGTAAACTCGAAGGTGTGTTTAGTTTTACGAGAAGAATGAACTGTTGTGTTCCACACTGTGGTCGCATTAAGCATTTCTATCCGAACCTGATTTTTTCCGGTTTCCAAAAAATCCGCTAATACGTGAACAATGGATCAGATTGTTCGTTCAACATTAGATATTTTGTGTTTTGTCATCAAAGCTCAATTAATTGTTTTAAGCATTAATATATAATAAAGAAATGCATTCACCAAAACATGTTTTATGTTTATTTCAAATCAAAAACCTAAAGTCTAAAAATTTAAATGTAATATTTTTTTCCTAGCATAGTTATTAAAAAAATTCTGTAAATATAGCTACACTGTAGCCGATACGTTGGTATTTATTCCACAGGGCGAAAATGACGAGAAGGATGGTTCGGAAGGAAGAATAAGAAGCCAGTTGTCAGGTCTTGTCTTAGATCGCTAGTCACATACAGTCAACTCTCGAGTAATTTTTCAAAAGGGCGTATAAGCAAGTGACAGTTTCTCTTTAATCACTCTCTCTTTTGATTATTGTGATATGATTAAAAAGATTTTCTTTGATATCACTATTCTGTTTGAAAGTCGAAAGTTTCGGGTATCATTTCATGCAAAGAGTTGAGTGATAAACGTGGAAACCGCTTAGTAATTAATAGAAGAGAAAGTAAACAAAGAGAAACTGTCACTTCCTTACACGCCCTTTTGAAAAATTAGGAGGGCGTGGTTTAGTGGCCGGCGACGACAGCGCACGAGGCGGCGAGTGGAAAAAATAATGCTACCATAGCAAAACTTGTAAACTGAGTTTGAAAATACTATCTAACGTATTTTCTCTGCGGATTTTTTTCCGAACCCTATGGAATTATTCGCGTGTGGTGCGAACGATTGTTCAACATCGACTGACTATTAAATTTTGAATCGAATTATTCATTCTGTATCTAAATACGGCCACGTCATTTTCTGTCATTGCAGTTGGATTTGTGTCTAATATTTGTCATATTCACTCAAATTCAAACACTCGAACGATATTCTCAGCACATTAAATGATTTTTTAATCGACTTGACCGGAAACACTGAAAAATGTCTTGCCAAAACATTCTAATTTCAGACCATTAGTAAAAATTGCTTCTGTGTAATTTCTTTCTATACTTTCACTCAAAGAAAATACCCCAATAAAAAGTTTAAATATTTTTTAAATGAAGTAAGCTTATCTCGAAGTTATTTTTACTTTCGCTGAATTGCAATTATTACACCACTTGCTATTACTTTATTTTCAGAGCAAAATAGACCCAAATAATTTTCCATCCGTCAAACTTCGAAATGGGCCACAGTTTTGGATAAATTTAACTACTCGATAAAAAATAACTGCCTGACTGTCAAATTTTAACTAAAAGTTGAAATAATTCGCAGGATGGTCCATACTCTTAGAATGGAGGAAGAATATAAATTGTAATCGTAAAAAAGCTAGCAATCTCGCGAGTAGCCAGTTTGACGTATATTGAAAATACGAGTCACGAAGCTAACAACAAATAATCATTTTATTGAAACGCTGAACTGTTTTGCCTTTCTCATATAGAAAGGTTATACAATCACTTGAAAATCGAAAAGTAAAAATTGGTCAAGTGTCATATGCCATTCCACTCAGTTCGTCGAGCTGAGCAATCTGTCTTTGTGTGTGTGTTTCTCGAAAATGACTTAATCGATGTAGACCAACTTAGATTCAAATGAAAGGTCTCATGGTTCTACACGGAATTCTTGATTTTCATCCGGATCCGACTTTCGGTTCCGGAATGATAGGACAAAGTGTGTTAAAAATTGTCACTTGAAGAGTCGAAACGAAAAAAGTAAAAAGTTGTCTAATTTGGTCTCGAAAGTATTCCCGGTTTTCGAATAACGACGGCAGATAATAGTCATACACTTAAAAAGGGATCTCACTTACTTTTACACTTAGTCCGGTATTCCTAATCTTAGGTTCAAATGAATGATCTTATGCTCCTACCGAAAATTAAGCATATTTTTTGGGTGCAACTAAAATCAACTTCGATTATACGTTCTCGGGTTCTTGTGCCCGAAATACCTACAATAATGGAATTCCCTTCGTTTTCTCATCGATGTCAGAGAACTGTTTCATTCTGTAGGTTATACTAGTTAATGCACAAACAATCTCGTTGGTTTATTTTAAGAATCAGAGAGAAATATTTTTAATAGTATACCACAGTATTATATATGAGAATATGATTGATGTGAGAAAAGGATCATTACACCACTATGTTGTATTAAAACAAGTTTTTGACTGTTTTATTCAGCGTGAACATATGGTAACAGTGTAAAGCTATGGTAGAGTTTTTTCGCCTATTCGCCACTAATGGCGCTACTTGTAACCGTGCACGGTCCCTATAACACACAAAATTGGCCTGCTGAGCAAAGAAAAACAACGCGGCCGATTGAAAAATCTGTGAATTTTGACGAAAGCCTGCGAAAAACTGTCTGCAGCACTTCATAAGAAATTTGCATATTTGCAAACAAATCTGCAGACCAGGCATCTCTGCACTAATCACTGTTACAAGGATGTCAGGTCATTTAAAAAACCTGTGATTCAAGCGAAAATCAGTCAGTGCACAAAATCTGTGCACACTTTCCGTCGAACTGGTGGCGAGATAGAGCAGTTTGGCTGTTTTTGTTATTTTTTGACGATATTAAGTTTGGAGCCGGGATCCACGCAAGTAAACATCGGAACAAAACATTACTCAAAATTTTATGTCAGAACTAATATGTGGGGTTTTCGGATATGTAGTTTAATTTAATAACCTTAATTCTTCTGGTTTTTTCCAAAAATAACTGACTCACACGTAGAAAATTCTCGCCACATCATCGGAACATCGGAATAATTTTGGAGAGCAAAACAGAAAAGTCTCTCTCATGTTTCGTTAAGTTACCAGGATACAAGAGGAGAAAAAATGGGGCCACCATAGAAATCGACTCCTTCACAAAAATAACATTCACTTCATTTTTATTGCGATAACATATATGTTTTATGCACTAATCGCATTTAAATTAAATTATCTAGACATTGGGCCGTATGAATAAAAACGTAGCATGTTTGAATTTCGGTAGTAAATGCTACATGTGGATTACGTTCCTGTCAAAAGCAGAGACTTTACTACACAACAACGTTCGAACATGTAGTATTTACTACAATTTTTCGGTAGGTAGCTCCAGAGGTTGCTACTCGTGTGTTTGCTGATAAAGTGAAGTAGAATAATTAAACCAAACCAAACGTGTTTTACTCTGTGGACTATGTTTTTGAGAAGATACTACGAACAACAGACTTTACTACATTTTATTCATACGGCCCATTGTCTGGATAGATTTTTGATCCATGCTTTTGAGGGCGAGATTTTCAATGAACAAGATGATAGTTTCCGTTTTCAGCTATGCAATTCTTCCTTCAGAAAAAATTAGAGGGTTGTATTCAAGACACGACCGAGCACAATAACATTAAAAATGGAACGTTTCTAGGGTCTTCATAATATATACAAAAATAAAGAGATGATGATACACTAAACTAAAAACTTTTTCAATTGACTAATTACAAACTTGCTCTAGTTTTAGCGCTTAGATTGTTGGCGAATGATAAAATTGACAATTAGATTCTTTCTTGATAATTAATTATATTCAATTTTGATCCCTTTCCACAATTTTTTACATTGTTAAGATTTTGAATAACGTCCTTTAACTAGAATTCAAAGATACTTGAAAGCTCAATTTTAGATACAAACAATCTAAAGATTTAATCCTGAACAAATGAAACTGTTTTATTTTATGACAATAATCTTCGAGAAACGTACAAACTTATTAATTTTATAAACAGTTAATCGATCCAAGAGAAGATTTTATTTATTTTAACGAAAAATGTTGTACCAGTAAGCTCAGTAATAGTGTAATTTTATTAATCCTTCTTCAAAATCGTCGATAATCTTCGGAAAGTGTCGGTAAATAATATGGCAACAATACGAGGAAGAAAAATGTGAAACAGTCCGCATAAAATATTTAGTTACTTACATTGATTTTCGCTTTGGCATATTAGGAATATACAAAATGGATACGCAACAAAATTCAGAAATTTTGTTCATATTGTAACTTGATGTTATTAACACATGCATGAACATTGTCATAGTTACAACGCGTGTTTTGAAGCAAATAATAATTGAACTGAAACTGGCGGTTAACCAAATTCTACGAGGGTTGCTATTCAAACGATCAATTTGATACTATATGATATTGCATCTAATTGTACTGTACATGTGAGCCTGTGGAACTCATTTATACTACCAAACCGAGAAGGCCGCTTTTAGATAAGTTTCAGAATTTAATTTTGAATCTTTTGAAGCGTTTAATTTCTGGTGGGACAACAACTTGTTCAGTCACATATAATGAAGAAGAAGTTTCTATGATTATCATAATAACACAACTTTATACTGAATCCATTTTCGCGCCACCGTTTTGTTCGTATGGGAATGGAGATTTAAGTATGCAAACCGATCCGTTGACAAATTAAAACATTTTTAAGCTTACTATATTGAAGCTTTGGAATCATTTAAATGAGGAAAATCCATTAACAAATAATCGAGGAACAAGCGCTGAAAATTAGATTCGAATTAGATCTATTGCCGATAATACTAAATTAGCCTGATAGTTACCAGAGAACCAAAATAAAATACTCAATTCAAATAAATTTTTCAATGGAATGCAATTGAAATATTCAAATGACGTTTTTTCATAAGTTTAAGTTAAATGTTTCCGAATCGATTGGTTGTTGAATTATATAAATCCATCAACAAATGACTGAGGTATGAGCGTTCAAAATTATGGCAGAAAAATGTTAAGCGATTAGTTTTGCATGTTTTAATTTGACACCCAGCCTCGGGAAGCGAAGTGTAAGGCATTTTTAATGGCAAAATCGACCAACAATTTGCTAAATACATGGGATATTTCAAAAGAACCGATAACCATGCTGATTCGGTTCTTCAATAGCTAGATGATATATAAGATATTCAAGCGAACACGAAGCGGTGTTGTGCAGACAACAGGAAATTTCACCAACGCATAATGCAAAAGCGACAATCCAGCAAGTGAACGCATATACAATCCAGTCATCAGCTCACTGGACAAGCTACTTGTTTCATTCGCAGTCAAACATCAACTAGGCAAAGAAATATTGTGCAGCCTATATTTATAGATTTCTCTTCATACTACGCAGAACGATGCGGTGTTTTTTATGCATGACGCAAAGCCTCCTATGCCGAACAAGAAGTTGACGTCATTTTGTAAAGCAGGGATTGGTGGATGAAAACATAGGTCGATTCCAACCATTTTTTCAATAGTATGCTATTGAAATACTGAAACGACGTCGTCATACATGTTTAAGTTAAAAGTTTCCGAATCGATTGGTTGTTAAATTATAACAATCCATCAACAAATGACCGAGTTATTAACGTTCAAAATTATGACACAAAAAGGTTACGCGGCTATTTTTGAAACTTTTAATTGACACCCGGCCCCGTATAGTGAAGAGTAAGGCATTTTTAATGCCAAAAGAATTTCCCGACCGCTAAAGTCAATTAATCATTCTGAAATTTTCACAGAACAATATAAACTAATTTTCTAAGAAATTGTCAGTTGGGTTTTTCGATATTCGTCACCGTTTCTGAGAAAATCAGATTTGAAGCGTGAAAATAGCCCTCTAAAGCGCTCTAAAACACACTGGCCTCAGCCCTTAATCTGCATCTTCAAATAAATACACAATTATAAGATTTTCAGGTCAATTTAAAATTCGCCCATTGATTACAAAACTTTTATCTCGTCACTACTAGAGTACCTGTGATATCAGAGTGACGACATTCCAACCGTAATATTGGCAACAACAATTATTCCGAAATTCGAAAGCTTTACATTGTTCTGACCTAAGAGACAAGACAGCTCACTTTACGATTTCGGAGCCAAGTCTAGGAGCCACTTTGACGTTGTTGGTGTTGTACTGTTTTTTTTTACCACATGGTTATTCCGGACCTCTGTAACGACGCCATGTTGATGAGATCTAAATCGGAACGTTTTTTAGTCAGCTTATTGCAATGTAAATAAACAATAAGTAATGCAATCCTTTTTTGGTCTACCTTGTTTATTGCACGAAAATTAGAGATTTTCGGATCGATTCTATCACAATAACTTGGCGGTTTACCTACAATACAGCAGATAGCGTTTGGTGACGTCAGGTGGAGGTAATCTTCACAATTTGAAAGTCGCGATGAGTATCAAAACATCACAGTGTTTGGGACCCGAAACGTAATCGATGTACTTTAAAATGGCTTGTGCCAACATGCCGATGTCAGCTGGCTGGGTTGTTCTTACCGTATTTCGCAGTGTTTGCAGCAAGATGAGCGAAAATGGAAATCTAAACTCAAAATAAATTTAGTTTAACGAATATTATTAGTCTATTTAACCAACACGTATATACTACTTTCGTAGTATTAGGACATCATACTTCGACCATCATATTTCTTTTTGAAGGATTTTTTTTTGTTCACCAGAGTTCATATGAAACGAAGTGAATCTGGTAATAACTGCTTTTTGAAATTGAATGCAATGAAAATTGTTTTCAGGTAGTACCATCATTGCCATTTATGTTTTGTTTTGCAAATTAGTTTCTGATATAATTTTTGTGAACATGACAATTATTATTATTTAAATAACATGCATTCATATGTGAAAGAAATTGGCTGCACTGCCAATGTCCCGAAGTAGCTGTCATTTGTTCTTTAAACTTGATCAGCTCACCAATAATAGCTATAATAATAACGACTTAATTTTAGAAATCGGTTCGGCTTTGTCCGAGAAAGGCGAATGGCCATAAAGTGTATTTAAAAAAAAACTTCAAGGATCAGCCCCATGGGGTTGTTCGAGCCATTGATGTGGAACCACGCAACCAAAATTTCAAATGATCGATATTTTCAATTAATCGTCACACTTTTGAATCCGCAAATGCACGAGAGCCTGCTTAGATTGATCTTTATTAGGAACCAACACCGAACATTGTTTGTTTTATAGCGGACAAAATTACACCAATATCCCAAATGTATGCAATTATATCTTTATACATACTTGCGATACGGATTTTGATATTAAAGCTTCTCTTCGCCAAGCTCGTGTTCAAGCTTTGTATGCAAGCAGTTATGTTTATAGCGTTAAGTTTCTCTACCATTCTGCGATTTCGGTTGAAGCGATAAACTTTTTCTCATTATCAATCAAGTTCATGTTATATAAATTAGAAATTAATCTTACGCACTCAAAATTTACCCTGGGTCAAGCCAAACGACATAACATGGAATTTCATCTGAGCTTGCATGACATAATATCAGAGCATACCAATTAAAGCTTCAAAGCGTTTTATGGCACTTTTTGTCTTGCTGTCTAGCAACAACCTACCTCTAGCATGCTATGCTATAATTTTGTTTCTATTTATAGATTCGCGTGCTTCCTAAAGCTTCGCTTTTGCATCGATTGACCAATCAGAGCGATGCTTTCCCTTTGATATATCGCTTACTCCTTCAAAACCGTCGCCTATGGCAGGGAAATCCGGTATGTCGGAGATTTTTTGCAGACAAAATAGGACACTGCTAGCTATTAATCAACATTTCAATGATATACAATTAAAACCACATGGCATACATATACATATAAATATGAACATTCAAATCAATACGTAGAAATATTTCCAATCAAATGGTGACATGATATTAATAATTAATACAATATTGACTGAGCTGTAATTGTTCAAAACCTGACCACATTTCTACGTGTATTTTTCTTGATTTCTAATTTGCACCCCTATATAGAAAACAAAAATGTGTTCCACATTAAAAATAAATTCATGCATTTCACGCCCTTTACGAACATGCTTCTTCCGTCAGTTGATGGTACCCCCATCGAGCTGATAAAACGTAACTACGTCAATGGATCGAATGAGAAGCAGAAGCGGCTGTCAAACTGAAAACGTGCAAGTCACGTGGTGAAAGTGCAGAAAAGTGTGTAACATATTGTTTTCTGTGAAATAATCTTATATTAAACTTAAAATATTTAAACTTAATTCTAGCCTAAAAATACCATGAGTGTAGCAATTTGCACGTGTAGACGAAAAGAAAACTAAACGTAAGCACTAATGAAATAAACCTTACCCTTTGCTAATCAAACTTTTCTGCAGTAAATTGAAATTATATTACCACTGAAACAGAACGGTGTTATTGGTTATGTTTCGGATGCTGTTGTGTTGTCAGTAAGAATTAGAGTTCCGCCGTTATTCAGAGTGACGACACGTCATCTCAGTGAAAATGAATGTTTTGGCAACACAGAAATCAACATCTTAGAACCAGCGATGTCGGATCTACGGAAATCTCCGAAAACTAGTTTTGCTTGATTAACAAAAAAAGCTTTTCACCGCGAGAGCTTCCGAGAAAAATGCCAGTCTACGGAAATGACTCTCCTGCTATCTGACATCGCTGCTTAGAACACTGATGTTGCTATGGCTTTGAAATGACTTTTGTAAAATCAACAAGCAGAAATTGATCAGATTTTTGTACGTGATGTAGAATTTGCGTCTCAAACGTAATTGTTTGAAGGTTAAGTGTTTAGAAAAATTCTGCAGCAATAAATCAACCACTGAATTAAGGAGCATCGGATTTTTTTTTCGATTTCCATTGAATAAAGAATTACAAGCTCTTCGGATAGATTTTTGTGGGCTTTCAACTGATTTTCAAATCAGTAGCCTTGCCTTGCGTGCAGTCTAAGTGAATAGGAAGAATCACATGCTATTTAATAACGTTCTACCAAAATTAGTTCCATTTCCAGAAAAAAAGATCTTTATTTCACAGTTGGGAAGCGAAAGATTATATGCCGACGAAGGAATGTTCCAGTCTTCGAACGCGTTCAACAAATATCAATTTTTTACAATAATTCGGATGTTTCATTTGGGACTAGACGTAAATATCATCGGTATGAATATTGTTTACTTTGTTTTTAGGTTACATTATTCGTATAATTATTTCTTAAATTAATTCTCATAGACAGTTTGAGTAAGGAAATTTCCGACCTGAAAAAAACGCTGTTATGGACTTGAAACTGTTGTAACTGAATAAGAAACTATCATAAAAAAACAAATTGAGACACAAAATCGGGCGTTGAAAGCCATTAACAGAACATTTAATCCAGATCAGGTTGATACTAATGTACGCAAAAAACAACATCCGAAGCAGTGAAGTGACGCAACCGTCATCTAAACCCTTCAAGCAAAACTCATTTGTGGAATGAAGGGGTATGAACACCAAAGAAATAAATATCATCTTTCGTCTGAACAGTACACTACAGCGCAGAGTAGAGGATTTATGTTTCCACTCTGGGATTTTGTGTGAAATTTTAGAACTTTTAAAACTGAAGGTGAACACCCTGCTTTCAGGTGATCTCGAATGTGAACTTGTATTCGACGAGATGACAATTAAAGAAGCAAGTAGCTTTTGCGCTTCAGTCGACATAACTATCTTTGGTCAAGCTGGGCTAGCTACTTATGGTCTCGTATTTTATTTATTTATTTACTGGAAATAGTGTACCCGATAACAAACTAGAAAATCTCTCTTTTGCCATCATACAAAAGAAGTCATTTGGATGCAGAATTCGTTTTTTAACATCAAATTGCAGTCCGAACAAGAAAAAGTTATGAAATATTCATATTTTCAAATCCACTATGCAAGGATGGTTGAACAACGAAATAATATGGCTGCCATCGGATGTAGCTGAATCAAATGAATTTCGGACTAACGAAGTTTACATACAACATCTGACAGACTTGATAAAGCAAGAACATCATAAACTACTTAAAGTTGCGCATAGTTCGGAACTAAAACCATTCGTCATCTAACACTTGATGTGGATGGACGAATAACCTACTACGACTAATTTCGATTTTGTTTTATTTTTTATTCGCAGTTGTCTACCTACCCAAGCTATGGGCAAAAACCGCCACAGATCCGAGAAGGATCCAAAGGATGCTAAGCGTCTGAAGCCAAGTGATGTACAGGTAAACGACCGTTTGCTGAGTAAAAACCAATATGCTGATCTGCCAGTAGATGTCGAAGAGGAACTGCAGAAGAAGGAAAAAATGCCGCCTTTCTACCTGAAGGGCTTCCCACCAACTCTACGCTCGGATTTCAACACACTGATCAGCAAAGGACTACAGGCAACAATCCGTTTATGTACTGAAGGCTACAAAATAACTGTTCCGGCTTTGAACCACTACAAAGGAGTGGAATGTTATCTGAAGCAGACAAAAGCGGAAAACTTCACACACGATATTGCCGCCAACAAACCTATGAAGGTTGTACTTCGAGGACTACCCGACATGATGGAAGCCGAACTAAAGCAGGCACTGTCGGAGGCTGGACTAAAGCCTTTGATGGTATTTAAAATGAAGCGACATAATACGGACAAAAAGTTTAGAGATCAACTGTACCTGATTCATCTGGAGAAGGGCTCCATCACCATGAGTCAACTGAAAACGATTAAATCGTTATTTCACATAATCATCGAATGGCAAAAGTATAAACCGGTACATCGGGATGTCACACAGTGCACGAACTGTTTGAACTACGGCCATGGAGCGAGGAATTGCCACATGAAAAGTCGGTGCGGGAAATGTGCCGAACCACACAATACCAACGATTGCCTACTAGATGACATAGCTGTAAAATGTGTGAACTGTGATGGCGACCATCCATCTACTAGCAAATCGTGTCCCAAACGTGCTGAGTTCACAAAAATTCGACATTGGGCGTCCCGCAAACAATCAACGCGCAAGAATGTTCCACAGAAGGATGAAGTTAATTTCCCACGGCTCCCACCGAAGAGGGATATTCCGAATTTGCCGCCACTTCCTCGCAGCAATCCAAAAGATTCAGCCGCTGGATCACAAAAAAAATCTTCCTCAAAAATCTCTCCTGGATGGGGCAATAATCAACCACAAGCAAAGGATGACTCTGGTGATTTATTTTCTGCTGAACAACTGATCGTCATTTTTGAAACAATGACAACAAAACTACGAAACTGCAGAACGCGGTTAGATCAAATCAACGTTTTAGGCAAATTCATCATCGAATATGCAATATAATGAGTTGGTTATAGTAAATTGGAATGCTTGCTCACTCAGGAGCAAAACTGCTGAATTGTCCGACTTTCTTCAAGAGAAAAATGCCGATATTGCTATTTTTACTGAAACTCATCTTAAACCTGAAATTTCTATTTTTATTTCCAATTACAGGATTCACAGGCTCGACAGGGCAACTACCAGAGGAGGGGGAGTTGCCATTGCCATTAAACGATCCATTCAGCACAGGCTTCTGTCAGCCTTTAAATTGCAACTCATAGAAGCCATCGGAATTGAGATTACAACGACGATGGGACCCATCATCATCATTGCAGCGTACTGCCCCAAACAAACCAATCTTCGAGATGGTACGTGTGCATCATTGAAGCGAGATCTGGCTATGCTCACTCGACGACAGAACAAATTCATCATTGCTGGGGACCTGAACGCACGGCATGAGCTGTGGGGAAACAAAAGACAGAATCGAAACGGATTCGTACTTGCCGAAGATTACGAACCTGGACAATACAACATCCTCGCTTCGGATCAACCAACGCGACTTTCCAGATCGGGAGTTCATTCCATTTTGGGAATATTCATCAGCAACATCGCCATAGACAGCTCTCCGGTTGTCTTCAACGAGCTCTCTTCTGACCACTTTCCAGTAATATTGACATTGGGATCTTCACCAGAAACAGTGCCTATTCAACCACGGAGGAACTATTATCGCACCGATTGGGTCCAATTTCAACAAATCGCCGACCAACTTATTAATATCGATTTGCCACTTGATTCCCCGATGGAAATCGATGAAGTCCTATCTTCCTTCCAGCATTCAATCACAGTCGCTCGTGATAGGACGGTTCCAGTACAACATATGCCGAGTTCCTCTCTTCAAATTGACAGTGTCACCAAGAAACTCATCCGACTTCGAAATATCTACCGGAGGCAGTATCAACGAACTGGCATGCTAGATAGGAAGACTTCTTATAACAACTTAACTAGGACAATCAAGGAAAGAATATCTGAGCTTCGCAACAGGAACTTCCAGCAAAAGCTTCGTGAAATTATCCCACATTCAAAGCCCTTCTGGTCCTTAACGAAGGTGCTTAAGAAAAAACCGAAGCCTATTCCTCCTCTGATGTCACCCCAGGACGCAGCTGAAGGAATACCTTTAATCACACCAGTAGAGAAGGCAAATGCGCTAGGCCAGCAGTTTGTGTGTTCTCACAATTTAGGACTCAACATTGTTAGTCCATATGAAAGAGCCGTTGCTGATAGCGTAGCTGAGGTTGACCAATCAGACAGCTTGGTTCCTGAGGAAAGTAGAGTCACTGCGAATGAGCTGATGGCTTTTGTGAAAAAATCCAAAAATGTGAAGGCCCCCGGTTTCGACAACACATTCAACATTGAGCTGAAACATTTGAGTATTCGCTCATTTGTCTTCTTAGCTAAAATTTTTAACAGGTGCTGGGAGCTTGGTTACTTCCCTTCAATGTGGAAGTTAGCTAAAGTTATCCCAGTTTTGAAACCGGGGAAAGATCCTTCCATTTCCAAGAGCTATCGGCCCATCAGCTTACTCTCTGCCCTATCCAAGCTGTTTGAAAAGTCAATACAAAGGCGAATTCTTGCTTTTGCAGATGAACAGGATATATTTCTGGAAGAACAGTTTGGGTTCCGGAAAGGAAGATCCACCATCCACCAGCTCACAAGGGTTAACAACGTCATCCAGCAAAACAAATCAGTGTCCAAAACGACTGCCATGGCAAAATTGGATATTGAAAAGGCATTCGATAATGTGTGGCACGATGGACTGGTGCATCGGTATAATTTTCCCATGTATCTTATTAAAATTATCAAAAATTATCTTGCAGATAGAGCATTCCAGGTTTCTCTGAATAATGCACTTTCAGAAAGATTTACTATTCCTGCTGGTGTACCCCAGGGAAGTATCCTAGGTCCCATTCTATACAACATTTTCACATCAGACATCCCACCTCTTCCAGGTGGTGGTGTTCTGTCACAATTTGCTGATGATACTGCCATTCTTTACAAAGGTCGTGTCATTAATGTTTTGAAGAATAAACTACAGACCGGTCTGGACGCTTTAACGGAATATTTTACAAGCTGGAAAATTGTGATCAATGCAGAAAAAACTCAGGTCATCTTGTTTCCACATTCAAGATCTCCAAAACTTGTTCCATCAGACGAATGCAGATTTCGATTCGGTGATGAGGTCATTCAATGGTCCGATGAAGTTATCTATCTAGGACTCACCTTTGACAGACATCTGATATTCAGGTCACATGTTGACAAAATCGTTCAAAAATGCAGCATACTCATTAGGTCTCTGTATCCGCTGATTTGTAGAACATCTAAACTATGCCTGAAGAATCAGATGGCTGTCTATAAACAAATCATCTACCCCGCAATTGAATACGCAGTCCCTGTTTGGCGGGGCTGTGCACGAACACACAAACTTAGGCTTCAGCGCATTCAAAGTAAGACCTTAAAGATGATTCTAAATCTACCCCCTTGGACAAGGACTAGTGAAGTACATGAGATGGCCTCACGGGATATACTAGAACAAAAATTCGAACAAAACTGCACGAAATTTGAAGAGAGGTGCTCAATCTCTGAAATACAAATAATTCAAAATTTGTACGTATTAGGTTAGGGATAGTTATAAGTAGACATTTTATAAATAATTAAAATAAATGTTATGATTAAACATTAGTATGTAAAACAAGAGTAACTAAAACACCGAATATTAATAACGAATCGTATGAAAAACAAAGATGAAAGGCCAAAGGGTCAAAACACTTGTACTGTAAAATGTTGATGTAATACACAAAAATAAGATTAATAAACAGATATTTATGCAAAAAAAAATCGGAACTAAAAGATGTGGAGTTCCAAAAAAAAAAGATTAGTTTTAATGCAACGAAAATTGTGAATTCTGCTAAGTATGTGAACCGGAATGTTTCCGCAGCCCTTCGATTTTTCATATTTTTTGAAAATCTTCCGAAATGGTTTCAACCAGATCGATAAAAATGGTGTTGAGTAAATGCAAACACAATATCAACATACATGTTCATGTCTCTTGTTTTTGCCTTTCTTATATAGAATCGCTGTGAAGACCGGCATTACAACCAAGGCCCGGAGGGCCGAGTGCCATATACCATTCGACTCATTTTGTCGAGATCACAATATGTCTGTGTGTGTATGTATGTGTGTATGTGACAAATGATGTCACTCAATTTTCTCAGATATGGCTTAACCGATTTTCACAAACTTCGATTTAAATGAAAGGCCTTATGGCCCCATGTCAATTACAAGGCAATATGTGCAAATCTATGAGAAAATGCGCACTTGGAAATTTTCTTGGAAATTTCTTCACCGATTTTTACAAACTAAAAAGCAAATAAAAAGTCTTAAAATTCGTAAAAAAGTCCCCGAAAAGTTGATCCAGATCTGACCTCTCGTTCCGGTATTACAGTGCGATTAGTGAAAATTTTCCATTTCATTAGTATTTTTTCACAAGCGATATCGGAACGAGGTGCACATTTTTACAAAACTTACTGCTAAATTCTTCTAATTGGCAGATCTTGTTAGTTAGTGAATATATAAAGCTACTTTGGGACTACTAGTCCCCGGATTCCTCTACCGAAAGCACCGGTAATATTGAAGAAAAGCTCCAAAAACGGAACTCATTTCGATTTCTCAGAAATTTTCACACATCATGTCTCAAATTAAAACTCTTATTGTGTTAAAAGATACGTTGCAATTTCATCCAGATCCGACTTTCGGTTCCAAAATTATAGGACAATGAGTGTCAAACATTCAAATTGTCATTCTAAATGACGATGCAAAACTGATACGGGTCGGTACGTGCGGTACGAAAGAATAAAAGTTGATACAGATCCATCGGCTTTGATTCGTTCGCAGCGTGCTTTGTTCAATTTCGTATAGCATGCATGGTTGCCACATTTAAATCTATATTTTTCAGGTGAAAATAGGGTAACTGCTCCCTATTCCATCTCATTTGTAAGGACGATATCTCAAAAACCTGATTTAGCCACCTTGCTCCTTGTTCCACATTGAGAATCAATTCACATTTTTTGAAAATTGAACTTTTATTCAAAAAACAGCAGAGAACTCTTCTGAAATCTTCACAACTCTGTTCCTAATTTAATCTCAATGGATTTTAATCCATCCTATCTTTGGTCCTATATTCAAATAGCAATTGCGAAAGCAATGCAAACAAAATATTAAACAATTACACTCTCAGGTTCAAAATTTCAGAATTCTTCTTAAAAGTGTCTATTGCCAAATGTAAGACAACACACGATATTTTCAAAGCCAGTTTGGAATCAATTCGACTTTTAAAAAGTATTGGGTCGTTTTCGTTTCCTTCCGTTTTACATTTAAAACTTTACTGCAAGGTTAATCTGGATTGGCTTTTTTTTAAAATATAAAACTATCAGATGCACAGCCGATGAAACACACACACACACACACTTAACACCGTTATGTTGCTTAATGCTTTTTGCAAAACACTTTGTATTTGATACCGTAGTGCCACGTCATTACCAACGTGCCGAACAAAAACGGTTCAAATCGAACTGCTTATGTTTTTGCAGTAAGCAGTTCAACTTGAACTGCTCTGCACTGACGAGTTTAAGACGAAACGTAAAAAGAAATAGTAAACTAATTTTACGGATACCACAAAACACTTGCTGATGATAATCTAAAGAAGAAAAGAATTTTTTTCATAGCATCACGAGAAAACTTGGCAACCTTGCGGTCAGGGTTGCCACATTTAAATCTGCATTTTTCAGAAGAAAAATCTGTAAATCTATATCGGGAGCTCAAAAACCTGTATTGAAAATCTGTATATAGAAAGTGATAAGAAATCGAAGCACAACGGAATGAAAAGTCTTTAGAAACGAAATTTTAAGAAACCGAAACTTTTCTTAGTCTGAATTTTATGATGTTGTAGTTGAAAAAACGCTGGAAGTTGTATTTGCGTTTGAGCCTCTCGAAATAATGATTTGACGAAAAACTTTTAAAATCCAATCTGAAAGTGAGAACTAAGTCCGATTATTTTCACTTTCGTTCATAAGGTATATTGCAATTGGCAATCTTTCTTCTTTACTACCTTACGTTATGGCCGAGGCCATCATCTTTCCATCTTATCAGAAGCAATTTTTGAAAGCATACACAATTACGCTACACTAGTTGTAACTAAAAGTAAGCATAAACAAATCTTTATTAGCAGATATAACATCTGTGTTTACTGTCCTTAACATAAGTTATATAAGTTTTATCCTTTTTTTTAGAATCACACAATCAGAATAATGTTTTCACTTTGAAAAAAAAAAAATCAATACCATTATTTAATACATTTTAACACGATCATTATACAATTTTTAATCCACGCTATCAAAAATCTGTACAAATCTGCATTTTTTGCCAAAAATCTGTAATCTGCATATACAGAATCTTGATCACAAATTTATCTGAAAAATCTGTAAAATGCAGATTAATCTGTATATTTGGCAACCCTGCTTGCGGTACGAAATGAAATGAAAACAAAGCGCAATCAAGTGAATTAAATGCAAACTCATATTTATGAAGATTTTTATTGCCTAGCGAGGAATTTAAGAAGTTTTCAATCGTTTATTAAACAAGTGCAAAGTGAACATTGCCAATGATGAAGTCATCCAACATTGAATAGTGCTGTAGTTATTTAAAATAGTGATTACGTTTTGAGTCGAATCAATTAGTAAATATTCAGAAACATGACTAACTGTAAAACTTGAGAAGGAAACGTTTCCTAAATTGGAAAGTGAATTAGGTTTTTAAGGGAAAAAACGATCACTGAAGGATTTTTAACCACTTTTCAATGGGAAAGTGTGAAAAAAGTTTAAATGAACATTTAAAAATATTTCACAGTTTGGTTCAGGTACGCTGAAAGATATGATTCATGTTCAAAGTAGTGATGGGCGAACGCTCACAAACCGTTCATTTGAACCGACTCGTAGCAATGAGCGAACGAACCACGGCTCTTCAAAATTGAAGCACACATCTTCAACATTGAATCGTGGCTCTCAAGAAGAGGCTTGGCTCTCAACATTAAAAGATAGCCAAGCTGTTAACCGTGGTGCATCTGTGCTGCCGCCCAAATTTGACAACCGTGGTTGGTGCAGTCTGAGTTACCGCGGCTCTAAAAAAGAGCCATGCCACTCAGCATTAAAATATTGGCCTTCTAACGACAGTTCAACATTTGGAATGCGTTGTTGTTCGACAATGATGTTTACTAATGAAGCTGTCAAAAATACATACAAACCTTTATTCTCCTGTGAATTTTCGAAGGACATTCTGTTGGAATAGGAGAAGAAACATAGCTTTTTTCCAATTGGAATTTCAACTAATTTATTTCAATATCCCGCTTCCCCGTACACGCACATCTCTAGTTGTTAAACAAAACGTTATATCGCTCATACCACTCATGTATTTCTGTGGCTCTCACGCTCACTCTCTTGAACCGCTTCTCCACATTGACGTTTATTAAGAAAGAGCCAATGAGTCGTTCAAATGAGCCGGCTCTTACGAAAGAGCGTTCGGTTCAGAACCGCTCATTGAAATGAGCCGTATTGCCCATCACTAGTTCAAAGTTATCAGTTGACGGGATGAGATGGAATTAGAAACTCAGATGAGATAAGGTGCCGTGGTATGCAAATCTGTAAATCATTTATTCGATGTGTTAATATTATCACAAAATCATGTTAACGATGCTTTTCTACAAAATTACACTTATTGCCTTTCTCATATAGAAAGTTTATGCAATCACTTGCAAAATTGACTAGTGAAAATTGGCCCCGACTAGTGAAAATTGCTTTATACCATTCGACACAGTTCATCGAGCTGAATGATGTCTGTGCGTGTGTATGTATGTTACTGATACACAAATGTGTCAAATAATGTCACTCATAAAATAAAAAAGCGGGTGGGTAATGTCAGAGACATAACTGGATGTCGTGAATACGAAAACAATTCGCATGTTCCTTAACACTTCCGAACATCAATTAGTTGATCAATTGTATGAATTGTGCAAGCATTCCCCTTTTTCACTTTTTTCGCAAAAACAAAGAAGGCTTCACTTGATCTCGATTACTGTGAATTTCACACAGCGAAAAACGCACAAATCTAATCAAACAGTTCTAGATTTGCACTAAACTGAGGATATTTACCTTCGATTTGCGAACAAGAAATCTTAATAGTTCTTCAGAAAACTTTTAGAGCCATTAGAATGGCTGATTTTGTGTGATGCTCTCCACCGTTGTCCTCTTTTCGTTATTTTTTCACCGATGCAAACGACTAGCAGCTGTGACGTAATCGCTCTTGTCGGAAGAGAAACTAGCTTTGCAAACGACACATAATACATCTGCTCGCAATGGCGACAGAACTTAAACTGATCCAATTTTTGTTGAGCGGTTTTTTTTTACATGAGCTTTTTCACCAATGGGCGGTCCTAACGGCTACAAAAATAGTTGCATACAGAATTTTCATGTCGATTATTTCATTTCGGATTTGCATTTCATTGAAAGAAACTATCAAGATGCTGTACGGGACTCATTACTGTCTTTCAGAAGGACCAAATTGTGGAACTCACTACGATATTATGCACTATTCGAAACATTTTTCTCGAACGATTTGTTGTACAGCAGCAGATATTTTGTTCTCTTCCTCAGAACGTGTTCTGATTGGCTGGTGTTGACATGGGTCAAAAGAGACAGGTTTTTCAATAGTGTACTATTGAAATACTTCAATGATGTTGCTATACACGTTTAAGTTGAAACATTTCGATTCTATTGGTAGTAAGATTATATAAATCGTTTCAAAGATCACGAGAAAGACAAACGCGCCTTATGAATTATCCTCTTTGATACTCGTTTATACCAAACATTTCAGAAAGGTTTAATTTTGAATTATTCGATATTGTGTCACACAACTGAAAATTTGATCATAAAATTGTGATCATATTTCCGATAGCATGTCGCAAAAATTATATTGATTCGTTAGACACAACAAGAAATATTCACGATCAAAAACTTATCACTCTCTCAGAGGGTAAATTTTGAAAAGGCGCCCCATAGTAAAGTAAGTCGTATTCACGACAAAAATCTCATATTTTCATAGGTTGTTACTGAATTTCATCATTCTTTCATAGGATATGTCATAGTGCGAACAATCCCATAGCGCTGTCCCTTGTAGATTTTCCTAAATAATTTGCCACAGTGATTACCCAAAATTAGTCGAATGTGTCACTATAATGCGGACATATCTACATAGCTACCTACGGTATTTGATTGAAAAATGAATCCACAAATGAATGAGAATATTTTTTTCTATAATTTTCACTCTTAACATAATGTTAAAATTACACCATCACGATATGTTTCAATTTTGGGTGTCAATAAAATAGCTCTTTCAGCTTACATCCTCTGCATTCTAGTACGACATCCGAGCGGTATTCTGAGCAAATATTGCTTCATCATCATCTATCCGAACTTTATACTGAAAACAACCCGAAAAATGTCGAATTGGAGCTTGAAATAAAGGTACTTACACAGCATACCAGTAGCATTACTTGAATTTCTTTTCATTCAGATGCTTCAAACTTGGTATTCAAGCAGCTACACGGTGTGTACCTGTGTTGTAATGAACCCAATATTTCAACGTCACCCTTTCGAACTCCTCTTGTACGACAAAGAGGAGAAGAGAGAGAGAGATCCGTGGCAAAGTTTAACCATGCCGCGATAAAATTCGGCGCGAGGCACTGTTTCTAATTAACAAGATACATGATTAAAACAAACTTGGGGTTCAGTCTCGTTCTGATGATGCCGCTAGCTGCCAGATAATGACGAGACGAGTCTTTGGAATGCTGGTCGCGGGTACAATTCGTGTCATGTTGATTACTCACTTTTAATCATCAGGGGACATTCCCACGGCGATGTCGGCACAATCATCCGCGCGCCCGCCCACCTCCTTCGATCCAGACTTTCGGCTGCTCGAAAAGTTGGTCGTGTACTTTCTTCGGTGCACACGTTCCACGATCCAGACTTTCGCCCCTCGCTGTCAGCCAACGCCGTGACACGACCGGATCACCTTTTCAGAATAAACGCGATAGGGGAGAACGACTGAACTTTGACTCAAATTCAGTCAGTCAAGCAACGGCCCACGCTCCGAACATTTATTGCATTGGCAACCGTGCGATGCTGACGAAAGATAAGACCCAAGGTCCACGAACTTTCGGGTGGAAGGATTTTTTTTTCGCCGGTGTTCATCCTTTTTCCTAAGTCTGCTCCGGGCAAACGGGTGTTTGTTGGAGCGGAATTTCGGTTTTTGTTTCGATTAGATAACAGACACAGAAGTTTTATACTTTGAGCCGGATTTGAAATCCAGCGTCCCGAGAAAGCTTAGCGCTGCTTTTAGCAGTATGCGAATTAGCTTGAACATTTCTTCCATTATTCATTTTGAAATAGGAAAGATACATTTTTCGGATTTGCATGGTTGGCTCGATGCGATTGTTTTCTAAAAACTCGAACGTTGCATGATAAAGGGTTTCGATGTTTATGTTATTCTAATAAGTTCAAACATTTATATAGATCAACATATTTACGATATAACGATTTGGGATTATCACTTGTAATTTGTTTCATTTTTGAATGACTTTTTAGAACGTTTCCGGACACAGAAAAAAATTATAAATTTTACTGGTGACAGAATTCTACCAATGATACAATTCACAACTACTTAATTTTTCAAATGACGTTATTATTCCACTCGCACAGAATTTTACACGCTCCGAGTGTATCAATGTATCATGTATCAATTATTCTATGAACAGATATGAGCACTGCGCTTCAGTCAGGCAACCGATGTGCTTGTGATCTAATGTTTCTCGGTTCAAATCGCGCTGCTTGCTATCGATCTTTTGTTTTTTATTTCATTCGAATACAAGCCATGTAATTTTCAAATCACACAATTTTACATATTCTTGAAAATAAATTTGTGTGAAATACGACGCTTCATTTATGTGCATCTTATAAGAAGTAGAATCACAAGATTTTTTCAAACATTATATAAAACCTTAAATCTTCATCCGGTCAACAAAGGAGAACAAAATTATTCCTGAGGTTTGTTCTTTTTTTTCTAACTAAATTTGTCATAATCTTGATCTCGTAATAGTTAAAGTAACAGAAATTGAAGCTTAATTTGGTCTTGGCAATAGCAAAATTGTTATAAAATATTAGGGTAAAGTGTTATAATATGCCCCCCTTAAGAAAACATTGAGATATTTCCAAGTGTATTGATATATTTTCCTCGAGAATGTAAGTATTTCATTGCAATACGGATGAGGAACATAATTTTCAATGACTCCAATATAAAAGATGAGAATTGATTGATATAAACACATTTTCCAAAACGGCCACATTCTTAGTTTTTTTCCCTCGCCTTAGACATAATGCCCCAGCAACCGTAAAATATGTCTCACAACAAATCAGTGGCATGACACACAACAAAAGACATTTTATCCCACAACAATGATGCATTATGCTTCTTGAAATGTCCATAAAGTTATTGTTTTGAGATAATCAGTATGTCAAAGAAATGGCGGATAGAACATCTATTTAGTCGAAGCAAAACTTTACATCGAAAAGTTGCCAAATGAGATTTTTAGTTTTTTCAGACTTTCCTGCAAACGACAACCACCAAACTTGCATAGCAGAAAGATCCTACGAAAAAATAGTGTTAGTGATAAAACTTTGGCTCAGAAAAGTCTTCAATACTTAAGAAAGGAAAGGGGGCATTTTGGCTAGCAGGGGCGCTTTATAAGACTTTCCCCTATATCTAAATATGTTAGAAAAGGGTGTAGCAGGGTTTGCATATAAAAACTGCTCTTAAACAGAAAAAAATGATATATGCTGTTTGAAAAGGGTTTATGTTGGTGATGATTTTCCCGAAATTTTAACCCTTTAACTGCCATATTGGTGGAGTTAGGGTGGTTCTTTTGTTTTTTATTTTATTTAAATTTTTAAAAAACCTATTTAATTAGAAATATTTTTGGGGTTATGGGAAACCTTTCTGATTTTTTCCAGAATCTTTCAAAACGTATCATGTGAAAAAACTGTTCAAAATTTTCGATTTTGTTTTAATTCGCACTGACAATTTTGGTACCACTCTAGATTTTACATCAAAAATAAATCCTATAAATCATAACGCTGTATTTTTTTCAGATTTTTTAAAAAATGTGGACGGGTATAATATCAGACTTAAAAAAAAATCATTTGAAAAACCATGCGTTTCCATCAAATTATCATCACCCGATGGAGACGCATGGTATTAAGTTCTAAAATCATATATCACATACCCTTAGAATTAATACCATGCGTTTTCATCGATAACTTGCTCTCTCGCAAATGTGCAAAATGACTCTCGATGTGACCAAGTGGCCAAGAAAGCTTTGATATTTTCGGTTACAAGTTTGACTACATCACATAAAATCCAATAAAGTTACCGCTTGTTTGGCAGCCTTTTTGAGCTGATTTTATTTCTCTCTCGTGTTTCGTTACGTTACCAGGGAACAATGGCAGAAAAAATGGCGCCACCATAGAAATAGGCTTACCTTCACAAAAATACCATTCACTTCATTTTTATCGCGACAACATTTATGTTTTTATGCACTAATCGCATCTAAATTGAATTATCTAGACCAGGGTTTCCCAAAGTGGTCGATCTAGACCCCCTTGGGGTTGATATCCTTTTTGCGGGGGTCGACGTAAATGAAAACTGAGCATGGGGGTCGACTAGGTCCAGAAATCGACCCCCTATTGTTTGATATAAGTTATTTGAAATAAAAAAGTTGTGTTTATTTGACCTCTGCAAAAATAGGTAGGTATTTTACATCAATATTAAAAAAGCAAGAAAGAGAATTTTCAAAGAAATTTGCTGATGGGGGTCTGAGGCCTAAGTTAATTTTAATAAAGAGGTCCATGGCCCAAAACAGTTTGGGAACCCCTGATCTAGACATTGTCAGGATAGATTTTTGGTCGGTGCTTTCGAAGGCGAGATATTCAATGAACAAGTTGAAAGACGGCGTTTTCAGCTATGCAATTCTTTCTTCAGAAAAAAGACTTATCCGGCCGCTAATGTCAATGAAACATTCTGAAATTTTTACAGAATGATCTTAACTAATTTTCTAATAGATTGTCAGTTGGGTTCTTTGATATTCGTCACCGTTTCAGAGAAAATCAGATTTGAAGCGTGAAAATAGCCTTTCAAATCGCTCTTAAACACACTGGCCTCAGCCCTCAAGTTGTAGATGGAAACGCATGGTATTTAGTTCTAAGGGCATGTGATATATGATTTTAGAACTAAATAGGGTAACAGAGGTATTTTGGCCCACTTTAGGATTGATTTTATTTTGGCCCACTTTATAAAAATATCCACCAAATATTGTAATATCTTTAAAAACCCCTTCCGCAATAGGTAATTTAATGTGATTAGCTTCAAATTGATGCAAAATGAGTTACTTAACATCGATAAAATCCGATGAAATCGATAAAGTTTGTTAGGTGGGCCAAAATGTATGTAGTGGCCAAAATACCTCTGTTACCCTACCATGCGTCTCCATCGGATGATGACAATTTGATGGAGACGCATGGTTTTGCGAATAATTTAATTTTTTAAAGTCTGATTTTCTACCAGTCCACAATTTTTAAAAATCTGAAAAAATACAGCGTGATGTACTCATAAATGATTTGTTTTTGATGTAGAATATAGAGTGGTACCAAAATTGTAAGTGCGGATAAAAAAAATTGAAAATTTTGAGCATTTTTTTCACATGAAATACATTTTGGAAAATTCTTTAAAAAATCGGAAAAATTTCCCATAATTCGAAAAATATTCCTAATTGTATTTAATTTTTTGTAACACAGGTTTTTGAAAACTTTAAACAGAATGAAAATCAGAAGAACCACCCTAATATGGCAGTTAAAGGGTTAAAATTTTTTGAAAATCTTCTCCAATATAAACCCTTTCAAACAGCGTATATCATTTTTTTCTGTTTAGGGGGCAGTTTTTATATGCAAACCTGACTACACCCTTTGCACGATTCTTCAACTATTATTACCTATTTTTGGAGGGAAAATAAATTTTGTGAGGCAAAGATAAAATTTCATACTTTTATGTGATTTGAATTATGGCAAGCCAAGAAGTATTGAATTGTTAACATACGTCCTACAGAATTCATAACAAATTTCGATTCAATTTTAATACTAACAATGTTATATATTTTAGTTGGACACGATTCTGCGGATTAGGAAAATGTATTGCCTCTGGATTTCGCTCATACTTATTCAATACCACAAAAACACGAACGCAAGCGCACTTCGAATGCAATTTCGGCTGGATTCTTTATTATACGCAGAGAACAGAATGATTTCCCGACAATGGACTGAATTAGGCACGACTGCCCCGAACATCATGTCGGTTTTCTGGGATTGTCTTGGTTTACTTTTGGTGGACTACCTCAGAAAAGAAACAGCACATGAGCATCGTTACCGTGACTAAAACGGTTTGGGACTTCAACTACTTGTATTGTTTCGGTACGCACTATTTTTGAATACGGAGTTACAACTAGGACCCGTATCAGGAATCAGGAATCAGAACTAATTGTCTCAAATGGCACGTTTCCCTAGTTATTTGGAGATTTGTGCTTTGTCGTGGGTTCGGATCATTTTCCTGATGGGAAGGGAAGGATAAAATGATCATGGAAATGAATTGTGAAGTGAGTGAGGTGAGAAAACAAAACAAAACATAGAAAAAAATGCATACCCGAAAGGATGCTGAACGATCTGCAGGAGACAAAATGCACAGTTAATAACTATGTCATGTTCATGTTATTATGTTGCCAAAAACGAACCGTGCTAAGATCGAAACGTCATGAAAAACAGATAAAACTTATTCGAATGCTCTCTGTCTATATTTATTAAATTTAGAAGGGTTATGGCGAACATTTTAGGTTCGAGAGATGTAATCTTATATGTGACGTAAACGAAAAATCTCAGTGTTTTTCAATACAACAAAATTTCTTGGAGATGAGAAAATCGACTTCGAAAGACTTAGACTCGTTTGAAAGCTAGTATTCGATCATTTGATGAGCTCATAATACTAATGGCTGGGGGGAGAATCTTATAAGTGTTTTAATGAAACTATTTAATTGGCAAGAGAAAGGCATTGTAACAGCACTAGGTGGGTTAATGGGAGCGTAAGGGATAATTTGAATCAAAAAACACTTTTTTTTGTAAATTTTTACGGAGGAACAGCTTAAGCAAATTTAGTCAAACTTTTTTCACATTATAAAGCATCATTTAAAGAATATTTTGTTAAATTTCCGTACATTAATACTAAACAATAAGGCGGTAACAGAGCATTCCCCAAAACCTCTTTTAGGAATCACGTTACTCCGTAAACACGATAACTCGGCTTAGAATTATCGAAAATCAAAAATGTTCTTAAATTTACTTAAAGTTCGAGTTATTTCTCCTCCGTCTGTCGTTCTCAAGTTATTATTTTGATTTCTTTACAGTTCGTGGCATATTTAAGTGAAAATTGTGATCTTACGCTAAATTTTCCGCCAATTCTGAGGTAGAAAACTACCATAATATTAAAATGGAAAAATTTCAAAACCGCAGGGGGAGGCATTTCATACTAAAAAAGTATGTTCCAAGTTTGAAAAGAATCGGTTCAGTAGATTAGTATATCACGGACTTCGACAAATTGGTTTTCAGAAAAACGGGTTTAAATTTGTTTGATATGGAACACATCTTTATTTTCTATATAGGGGTGCAACTCAGAAACTCAAAGAAAAATACACGTAGAAATATGGTCAGGTTTCAAACACTTACAGCTCAGTCTATTTTGTATCAATTATTAATATTATTTCATTATTTGATTGGAAATATTTCTAAGATTCGATTTGAATGTATCATGCCACGTATTTTCAATTATAAATGATTGAAATTTTGATTAGTAGCGAGCAGTGTCGTATTTTGTCTGCTAAACATCTCCGGCATACACACTTAGAAAAAGTTACTCAGAGTTTGAATACTAGTTACTAATTTTCAAATGATACATGGAAACGTCAAAAATTGAGTAGTTTCCATCAATAATAATGAGTAACTCTTACTCTAAATTTGAGTTTAACGTAAGAACTCATTTTTATGTTACTATTCGCAAGATCAGTTTTAAAAGTTGTAATAACCATTTGTAGCAACAGGTTCTATTTTTTGTTAGTGCGATCGCGTATTTCAAGAGTAAGTCGCTTAACACAAACGGTGTTGTGTCTGCAAAAACCACAATTTCTAGACTGTCCTCTTGGTTGTGCCATCGACGCAGTTATTTGTTATTGTGTCCAGAAGGGATCCGTACTGTGCTTCAGAATGGAAACAAATATGCTCAAGTGTGGCATTTATGAGGAACAAGTGTCTGATTTGTTGTCTGAGCAGTACACTCATATGTGTTAAGCTACGATTGACAAACTACTCCAAGCGATCGCCCCTTGATATGATATCTCGAAGTTAGAAATCAATTGTAAACGGAATAATAAATAAACAAGTTTGATTATTTTATGTGTTGCGTGTCAATTACTTAATATTTTAATACAATACAATTAAAAAAAGGAGCAATTTTACGCAAATTTGGTATATGTGGAATAAAATTTCATTCAGAATTTAACTAATTACTCTATTTTTGGCACATGGGCAAATAAAGCATTACTCAGTAAATGAATAGATTTTACCCAAAAATCGTTTCCAGTGGAAGAACTCAATTTTAAGTAACTAAGGAGTTACTCTAAATTAGAGTTCTTCCACTTTTTCTATAGATGAGTGAGATCTTACTTATTTTTGAGTAACTATTTTTAAGCGTGTACCGAATTTCCCTGCCATAGACGATGGTTTTGAAGAAGTAAGCGATATATTAAAATGAAAGCATCGCTCTGATTGGTCAATCGATGCAAAAGCAAAGCTGTTGGAAGCAACGTTGCCAGGTACATATTTATACATTTATATTTATACAGATATTTGACCTCTATACCGCAATACAGATATGTACTCCCAAAATACCGATAATTCACGGATCGTACAGATAAATGCCGATTTTTGTTGATAGCATGGATAGACAGGTGAAAGGGTTGCAACGAGACCTGGTTTTTTTTGCTCACCAAAATGAGCTTTGGTCACATTTCCGTGAACTAATGTTGACGAGATTCTGATACCGATATGGTACAAATAGATTTTTGCGCCGAATACAGATTTTTGGAAAAATGACCTGGCAACGCTGGTTGGAAGCACGCGAAGCTATAAATATAAGCAAAATTATAGCTAACGTTTCAGTCAGGGTTACCAGATATACGGATTTTTCAGTATTCTACTGATTATCAAATACATTAGTAAAACTTACTGAATTTTATACGGATTTTGCAAAAAATACTGATTTTATACAGACTTTTAAGATTGATGAGTTTCCCACCAATATTATATGTAGTAATATTACAGAAAGTTTTTCCTGCTTTATCATACGATGATAGAGGAACGTGATAAATCGTTTCGACAATCGGATCGAATCCGGGCGACAAACTTCACTGGGTTAAATCATTGGAAACCTGCACAAGTTGAACTCAGTCACAATATCATGATCAAAAAAAATTTCATTATCACACGTGAAAAAAATCAGTTCAAGAGAATTTCTATTAAAAAACTCAGTGGCGGGTGAAAAATCACATCCGAGATTTTCTATCGTGAAACACGCATACACAAAATTCTGAACCTCGAAGTCCACAAGTGATTTTTTGTGTTAGCGAAACTTGATGACGATTTTTCACTTACAGAAATATCGATGAACAGATAATCGAAAGGGGAGAAGATTCTGAATTTCCACTAAGCTTCAGCTCAATACCGATGTGATTCGTGGAAGATTTAATTCTAATTATTTATCAACAAAAAATCTCTACTGAATAAACTCGCAATGTGGTCAATATGAACAACAATTTTTTTCCACATTCCAAATAGTGTTTATTGCGACGAAAGGCTGTTCTATTTTCAGTTGGTAGATCACATTGCTCTATTTTGATTAAACCCAAAAAACACTAATTGGCATGCGTTTGAATTAGCGTAGCGATAACCTGCGCTCCCGTTACTTCTGCGTATGATAATGTAGCTAATTGGGTAACATTTTTTAATCAGCTTTGTGATCCAACAGACCATAACATTGCAGGAGCTAAAAATTTGGCATGTTTTTTTATTTTCCACCCAACGCACACTGATCATTTTCAGGTAGGTTCAGGGTGCAAAAGGGTTGAGATATAGATGATTTTTTGGCATGTGAGAAGCGCATTTGCAAAAAATCAGTATTGAATTTTCTTCCATGTGTTTTCTAATCGACGATTTTGTGTCTGAAAATTACTTTCTGTCGTGAGTTTCGAACTTTTTTCCCAACACTGCTCAGTTTAACTTATTAACTAGAGTTCAACACTTTTAAAACGCACCCAAAGTTTGTAGTACATGTGAAAACTTTGTTCATTCAGCACATTTAAAGCACGCCACATTTGCCATCAGTTGCCATCTCTCTCGAAATTCTTACTGATTCTATATATTCATTGTGTAATTAGTTAGCACAGAACACTGTCTGACTTTTTCTACGCACAATAAGAGAAAAATTTTCACAAAAATGTCATTTATGATAATTTTCGCTACTTTCTGTCATCATTTCCTATTTTAACCGAGATGTTTTCTCCTAGATGTATTTAGGCACTTCAATGAGTGCAATAAAGATACAGATAATTTATTCTGGATCAAACTACATTTTTTCGTATTTAATAATTCAATTCTTTAAACACTAAGAAATCTGAAGATTCAGGTTTTTGGTTTGTACATATTTCCTTTCGATTTATTCGCGTTTCGCCTGCGGCTCATCAGTGCTTAAAGCAATTCGCTTTGAACCGCTATGTCCCCCTACCGATTAAGTTTGAACCGCTGAAAAAACTAGAAATCGTCCTTACATAATTCACACAATAATTGATATAAAAACATGTAATCAATATAAAATAAGTTATACGCATTTATACTGATTTTTTTTCCTCTCCACCATCCGCGATCTGGCATCGCTGGTTTCAGTCCTACGCGTAGCATGCTGGAGGTAGGTTGTTGCTAGACAGCAAGACAAAAAGAGCCATAAAACGATTTGAAGCTTTAATTGGTATGCTCTCATCTTGTGTCATGCAAGATCGGATGAAATTCCATGTTATGTCGTTTCGCCTGGGAAATTGACAACTACCCCCTGGTAAATTTTGAGTGCTTAAGATTAATTTCTAATTTATATAAGGTGAACTCGATTGACAATGAGAAAAAGTTTATCGCTTCAACCGAAATCGCAGAAAGGTAGAGAAACTTAACGCTATGAAAATAATTGCAAGTTTTGTATGCAAACTTGAACACAAGCTTGGCGAGGAGAAGCTTGAATATCAAAATCGTATCGCAAGTATGGTCAAAGATATAATTGCATACATTTGGGATATTGGTGTAATTTCGTCGGCTATAAAACAAACAATGTTCGCTGTTGGTTCATAATCAAGATCAATCTAAGCAGACTCTCGTGCAATTGCGGATTCAAAAGTGAGACGATTGATTGAACTGTTTGATTGTGGATTATTCGAAATTTTGGTTGCCTTGTCCACATAAATGGCTCGAACAACCCCATGGTAGTTTTTCTCAAAAAGTGAGCAAAAATATATTTTTGGTAGCTTACACTGAATCATCGATCCCAGGTCCATAAAGTTACGATTTTCCGAAACTGTTTATCCAAACTTAGATGGCGCGTCAGATAAATTATCTTTGCGTTAGATTGCCAATAAAGATTAATAGCTTTGCTAAGGATGATGCTGAAAAGACTCTAGAATTCTGGAAAACGATTCTCTAACACATGGATCAATAAGTCCCGAGACTAACAATGGAAACAACATTTTTTTTGCAAAATTTTTTTTATTCATCAACATAATCACCTTTTAGGGTGATACAATGGTTCTAACGTTTTTCCAATTTTTCAATACCATGTTTATAAAAAAAAATATCTTTTGCTTCAAAATAAGCTTCAGTTTCAGCGATGACCTCCTCATTTGAGCCAAATCTTTTTCCCTGGAGCATTTTTTTAAGATCAGTAAAGAGCCAGTAGTCACTGGGGGCTAAATCTGGCGAGTATGGGGGGTGGGGAAGCAGATCAAAGCCCAATTCGTTCAATTTCACCATTGTTTTCATCGACTTGTGGCAGGGTGCATTGCAGCAATCGCGGCACCCACTTGGAAAGAAACTTTTTCATGCTCAATTTTTCATGAAGGATACACTACCATATGATATCTGTGTCATCTCAGCAATCTCACGGAGCTTCACTTTACGATCTTTCATTATAATTTTTGTCACTTCACTCACATTTTCCGGTGTAACGGCTTCCACCTGTCTACCCGAACGTTCCGCGTCATTTGTGTCGGTAGGACCACGTTTAAACTCGGCGAACCACCGACAAATCGTTGCTTTTGATGGACAAGAGTCCGGATAACATTTTTCAAACCATTGTTTCGCTTGCACGGTGTTTTTACCCATTAAAAAACAATGTTTTATCAAAACACGAAACTCGGTTTTTTCCATTTTTTAAACAAACTACAAAACGACTTTACTCCAACCTCGATAACTCAGCTGTTTCTGGTCGGATCGACTTAAAATTTTGACCCGTTTCAAGCAAAGGTTAGTACTCTAGAAAGACGTGGTTACTGGTTTACTACGAGCGCCATCTCTGCTTTAGTCTCGGGACTTATTGATCCATTTGTTAGACAGATGAATCAAAATTAGAAGTGTTTCACTGAAAGTTGCGGCTCGAATGTTGAACAGATCAGGTGATGAACTTAAGTAACGTCGCATCCAAGGTACAGTGTTCTGATTTAACACTTCACTATGCGTCTCGGCACTACATTAAAGCACAACATGTTTCTCAAATAGTGTTATTTTTGCGTCTGCGTTGCAGTTTTTGCTAAACTTTGCTATGAATTTACTAGGAAGTATTTTACAAAAGAAGGTTAAATTCCACAAAACGAATGTTGTGCCAAGGTTTAGGTTTGCTAGATGATTCAAGGATGAAACGTAAAAATAAGTTCGCAGTTGTGTTCTTTCGTAACTGAAAGGTTTAGACCATGTGATCACGGACATCGATAAATTGGTTCTCAGAAAAACGCGTTTAAATTTTTTTTTCAAATGTGAGCAAAAATATATTTTTGGTAACTTACACTGAATCATCCTGGTATGACTTTGAAACCCGAACCGAGGTATGCTGCGTGAAAGGTTATGATCTTACCAATGCCCACTCCCATTGTTGAAAGTCTAATAACAATTTGTTTTAATGGTGGTTCGTAACTAATCTATCCCAAACATTGTCTTTTGTACAGATATCAAATAAATGACAATTCAAAAAGGAGTAAAATACGGCACTTCATGAATAAATTAGCATATTCATTATAACGTAAACATCTGCTGATGAATTTTCCTTTCGCTTAATCGAGTCCACCAGACAAATTCCTCCCCCTTTTTACGCTCGATAAACACTCTCTTCCAACTAGTTTTTTTTGTTCTCGCCAGCTCATCCTGCCCGGCCAGAGTGACCAAGCAGTTGAGAAAATAACCATAATCATTAGGTGCGAACTTTGCTCCGTTCGATGCTTTCTTTTCGCAGAAACAGTCGATAATAAAACAAACGAGCTGAGCTGGTCATTCCAAGCACCCTTTCCGTTTACACCAACTTGATGCTTTCTTTCCATTCTGCTGATAGAGTCGGGCTCCTTTTCTCTTTATTGACAGCCATAATCACCCAGCTCAACTGATTCGCAACACCACCTAGCAGGACTCATAGCCGTGGCAAATATCACGACCATATCGCACTATAGGAATCACTTGATGACCTCGGTCCTCGCAACTCCTCGGTTCAACTCCTCTGTGCCCCCAAATTGTTGGGTGATTTGATCCCGACCAGAACCGCGCCATGACTCAGTGGCTTGTTGGTCTTTTGTTTTTGTTTTTTTTATTGCTAAGGGAAATTTTCCTAACCTTTTTGTCTCGAAGTAGGTGGTGGAAACAGTGATGGAAAATTGTGCCATAAACAATCAGTTTATTGATTTTCTCCTGAAGTGACTCCTTCTTCGCTTCACTTCGCTCTGATTGCTTGTCGTTCGTTCGTTCGTTCATTTCGTTTTGATTGCTGCGAAACTTTCTTTATCACTTCGACTGATAACCTCTGAAAGGGGTTGGAACGTGGGTGGGATAAGATGAGTTGTTGGTAATGGATTTCGGTACCGATTGTCTCCCTGGAACTGTTGTGTCAGCTGAAGTTTATTGCTTCGTTTCTTGACTCGATGGGTTGGAATTGTTCAGATAAGCTTTGCTTTTATTTACCCTTTCATGATATTTATTATCCACTTGGAATTTATCGTCACATCCAGAGATTGTGATTTCCGAATCTTGGGTTAATTTCGGGTTGATAATTGTTCTTCGAGGAAAACCTCAGCCTTCGAATGCTACGCATAGCGCACTATTGTACTTCTTCAACCTCACTCTGTCATTGTCCGGAGGCACAGGCGAAAGTGCACTTTTCCTTTTCTATTCGTTCAGGTCCCTTCGGTTATGAATAAGCTCTGCTTTTTGCTTTCGAATAAGCCAGAGAACAGAACGTGGAGAAAAGTGATTTCGACAATATCAACAAGCATTAATATTATATAAATATTTTCATAAAGCATCGCTCCTTTCCTTTTCATTCGTTCACTCACTCATTCATTCATTTTTTTCATCACCGTCGTCATCGTCGTCGTCGTCGTCGTCGTCTTCGTCGCTGGCTGCGGCCTTTTTTACGTTGCGTTGCGTTGCGACATCGAACTATTTCACTGTGATTCTTAGGTAGGCCAAAAGTGGGGGAAATCATAAATAAACATTTTTCAATTTATGAACTGTTAAGAAATACGAAATTCTAACATCAATATTTGATTGGTAATTTGATAATAGATAGGGCTTGTTCTGAACAGATTAAGTTCAAAATAAAATAAATTAGCTGACAGTTCAATCCAAGATGCATTTTTTATTCATTTAATCGTGCACTATTATGCACATTAAAACTAAGTTTGAAGTTTTAGTTTGTTTTTATATTGAGTTAGTTCTCTCTTTACCAGAGCCCAATATCGCTCCATAGGTCGCTTCTTTAAGTGCAACATAGACTTCATTTGCTTTGTACCATTCCAAAGCACTTTTGGTGTAGTGGCAAGATGCCAAATCATACCATATGTGCGAAGATGCATCATGGCTGTGTAGGAATGGCAATAATCGATTCTTTAGACATTCTTCACGGTATATTTCTATGTTTATCATACCGGCAGTAATTAAGATTTGGTTTGCTAAACCACAGCTACACGTTGACTGCCAAACCAAATTTTTGATGTGGAACACATCTTTATTAGGGGTGCAAATCAGAAACTCAAGAAAAACTACACGTAGAAATGTGGTCAGGTTTTAAACACTTACAGCTCAGTCTGTTTTGTATCATTTATTAATATTATTTCATCATTTGATAGCAAATATTTCTTCGTATTAATTTGAATGTTCATAGCCATGGATTTTAAACTGTATATCATTGAAATGTTGATTAACAGCTAGCAGTGTCCTATTTTGTCTGCAAAAAATCTCCAGCATACCAGATTTCCCTGCCATAGTCGACGGTTTTGAAGGAGTAAGCGATGTATCAAAGAGAGAGCATCGCTCTGATTGGTCAATCGATGCAAAAGCGAAGCTGTTGGAAGCACGCGAATCTATAAATAGAAGCGAAATTAAAGCTAACGTTTCAGTCCTATTCCTAGCATGCTAGAGGTAGGTTGTTGCTAGACAGCAAGACAAAAACGTGCCATAAACGGTTTGAACTTTAAGGGCTGATGTCAGTTGTTAGCGTAAAACCGTGTCGCTCGCTGTGCGTATTACATTTCTCTTCATGCTCTCTCGTAAATGTGTAAAATGACTCTTGATGTGGCCGGGTGGCCAAGAAAGTTTTGATATTTTCGGTTTCAAGTTTGACTACATCACATAAAATCCAACAAAGCTACCGCTTGTTTGGCAGCCTTGATGAGCCGATTTCATTTCTCTCTCATGTTTCGTTACGTTACCAGGGAACTAAAATGGCGCCGACATAGAAACCGACTTACCTCCACAAAAATAACTTTCACTTAATTTTCATCGCGGCAACATATATGTTTTTATGCACTAATCGCATCTAAACTATATTATCTAGACATTGTAAGGATAGATTTTTGAGCCATGCTTTTGAAGGCGAGATATTCAATGAACAAGTTGAAAGTTGCCGTTTTCAGCTATGCAACTCTTCCTTCAGAAAAAAAGACTTTCCCGACCGCTAAAGTCAAACAATCATTCTGAAATTTTCACAGAATAATCTAAACTAAATTTCTAAGAGATTGTCTGTTGGGCTTTTTGATATTCTTCACCGTTTCTGAGAAAATGATATTTGATGCGTGAAAATAGCCCTTTAAAACGCCCTAAAACACACTGGCCTCAGCCCTTAATTGGTATACTCTGATCTTGTGTCATGCAAGCTCGGAACCCGAGTAAAGTCTAACATCAAAATTAGAACAAATTGATATTTGATTATGATGGCAACATCAGATTGAAATCCTAATATGATATCGACTCATCAAATTCTCAATTAAGGTAGCGCCTCGCCGTGGTCAGATCGAAGCAAGACAACTCACTGCTTCCTCTTGCTTTGTCGCCGAAATTTCACCCTAAATTGCAAATTTCTAAAATACTAACCCGATTCACGAAAAATCAAAAACATACGATTGTAGGTAAATGATTTTACTATGCATTTGGCGAAAAATATCAGTTAGAAAGCTTTTCTTTCGCGAGATTTCGTGCGAGTTTTGTTAAAATTTGGTTTTCTTTTTTCCTTTTCTCGCTATAAACAACTCGCATATGTAGGGATGTGCTACGTTTTCAACAAAGCGTCAAAGCTAGTAGCGATGAAAATCATTACTGATTTCTGGTTCTACTGAAACATGAATAGAAATTATTTTACAAAGTAGTAACACTTACTGACATTTACTACTCATCTATATTCAACGTTTACGCAGAGAGAACGGACAACCAAAACAAAAGAAATGTTGTTAGCGTCTACCGCATTTAGCATTTTGCACACCCCAATGCATGCGTTGACATTGTGTGCGTGCGAAAGAAGAAGGAAAAACTCATTTATTTTTATAACTCGCACAAAATCTTTCGATAAAAATGTTTATCAGACACAATTTATATACGAATCGATAGAAAAATTAATTATCTAGAATCGTATGTTCTTGGAATTTCCGTTTTCTTCCCCGTTTTCTCACAATTTTGGGTAAAGTGCGTGAAACCCCGGGATAGGCAGCGAACTCCCGTGACCACGGCGAAGCGCTACCTTAATATCACATTGTGTTATCATTTTGCTGTTTAAAGGCAAAAGTTTTGTGAAACTTAAAAAATGAAAATATTAAAATCAACAACTTAGTGAATCCATTGAAATTGAACAAATTCCAAATGGCAGCATAAAAATACAAAGTTAAATTTCAATGGAAGAATTATTCCTTCAATCCTTTGTTGCCTTTTACAAAAATGGTTTGACATCCTGCCGAAATCCTGCACTTGACCGCAACCATAACCGCGAAGACACGATTATTTTTTTCAACATTTTTTCAACTTTTACGCAAATAATGCTCTTTCTTTTTAACCACGAGAATATTGGTGTCAAACCACACGTCTGGGAGGCATAAGATAAATTGGCGATCATCTGGCGAAAATAATGTACTCGCCAAACCCGTTCTGAAAATATCCATAATTTTATATCCAACAGTATGGAAAAAATCATTGTTTACGAAGTTCGAACATCGAACATTGAATGTCTCAGATTTCAGAACCTAGAGCTAATTCTTAATAATACTTTAGTGGCTTAGAGGAGCCACTAAGAGAATATATGTTTAATTTGTATATTCCTAAGTAGTTCACAAACTATGTCGAAGACACTCGACAAAATAATTCTCACTCCTAGTTATAAATGCTTAGAACTTTATATACTTACTAACGCTAGGTATTATGAGAAGTGTTTTATCAATCATCTAATAGATCTTGGAACTTTATTACACTTTTCCAAAGAAACCGTCTAACTAAATCTCTATAATTTTGAGTCACAGTACTAATTCTGCATCAAATGATTGTAAATTATAAGTCTACACAAGAACTAAAAATTTACTGAAGAGATTCTGGCTCTATCTGTGGTCAGAAGCGAAATAATCGTTCATTGTCCCAATTAGTCGAAAAAAACAAATGATCTGGGATACCTTATTACCGGATTCCTAATTCACGTTCCCTGTGTTGTAGGAGACTTCAATGTAAAACGTTCGGTCTTCAGAGCCACTAAATTCGTATTTCAAAGTGATTACAAGTGCGAGTTGTTTGAGATCAAGTAGATAACTCAATTTAATGTTATAATGTTTGAATCCTACATCTTTGGATATGCGAAGAATAAAGAGAACATTTTTATACTGTGCTCGAATAGCCACACTGCTATTCACGGTGGATGCGGGATGGAAGCGACGCAACGAGTGTACACTGACAGAAACTACCTGCATACAACTTTGTGAAACAACATTGCTTGTCATATAATCGAACATTTTCCATCTCCTGACAGCTAGCACTTACAGTCCATAGCAATCGCAAAAAGTTCGCATTCCAAATCACCTAAGTTCGAAACCAAATTCTATCCGCGGTGGTGTGTAGATAGCATGAAATCTTTTTTCTTGCATTGCGACTAATATGGAGATTGCATAAAATCTTTTTTCTTGCTTGCGAGTAATATCGCCTAAATGTATCCGGGATAGTATCTGTTTTGACTGTTCTATTTTTAGATTAATCGTGACGTGTCATTTCGAGAAAATCTACATCATATTAAGTTTTCAATGTGCTTTCACTGAGAGCAAAACTAGTTTCCAGTTTGATTTCACACAGCATTTTTTGCTTTTAATTTTGATCTTTTAACCGTTAAAATGACCAAAACGATAGCAAATTAAGTAATCGATATATACAAACAGCACAACATCAAATTGAGTTTTCTTTTCAATCTCACACTCTACTCGGGAATTCCATGTTATGTCGTTTCCCCATGAGAAATTGACAACTACCTCTGGATAAATTTTGAGTGCTTAAGATTAATTTCTAATTTATATTAGATGAACTCGATTGCTA
This sequence comes from Malaya genurostris, assembly GCF_030247185.1. NCBI lineage: Eukaryota > Metazoa > Arthropoda > Insecta > Diptera > Culicidae > Malaya > Malaya genurostris. The sequence continues at coordinate 62,848,221 of NC_080570.1, read as the reverse complement.
ATGAGAAATAGTTTATCGCTTCAACCGAAATCGCAGAATGGTAGAGAAACTTAACGCTAAAAAAACTGCTTGCATAAAAAACTTGAACACAAGCTTGGCGAAGAGAAGCTTAATTATCGAAATCGCAAGTATGTACAAAAATATAATTGCATGCATTTGGGATAATGGTGTAATTTCGTCGGTTATAAAACAAATGCAAATCAAGACAAATGATGTTCGGTGTTGGTTCGGATTGATTGAACTTTTTGATTGTAGATCATTAGAAATTTTGGTTGCCTTGTTCCACATCAACGGCTCGAACAACCCCATGGGGCTGATCATTGTAGTTTTTTTTTGAAAACTTGACCTATTTCCTCGTCTTGAAATGACAAAGTATATAAAGACATTTCAGGATGCTGCTTAAAGTCTTAAAGCACAAAATTGACATCGTCCATTTTTGCGCAGGAAAATTTCGTCAAATATTCGACAGCTCAGGGTTTTAGCCACCACATTCGCCTATTATTACGGTTGGGCAGAGTTTTCACCGTGAACGACTTAATACTTTCCCGGTGTTTGAAAGTATGCACGAAAGGTGAAGGAATTTTTATATTTCTAATCACAGTCTCTCTGCAATATTTTAATTTGAACTTGCTTAAAAATTCTATTACTCAAAATTATGTTGCTGATATATTACGGATCTAATATAAGGTCAAACAAGCAAAACATCCACGTAAACAGTTTCGTAAAATTTTCCTGGAAAGCGGTTCGCAAATAATCACAAGCATTTCACTCGACAATCTCCTTACCGAGAACAACTGATGCCATTGAGCAAACCAAACAAACCCTATTGTAGTAAGGGTTTCTTCTTTTCGTGTTGCCTACACCAATCACGGAGGGAGCAACACTAATCTCAAGAAATTCTTTTCCCCTCAACAACAACAACAACAAGTGCGTCGGTGTTGGGTGTAGTTACGGTTAAGCAACTGCGCTAGGTTTGGGTTGCACAGTGGTGCTATATCTCATAGAAAAGGGGCAATCAATTTGTATCGTTACGCACCTCGAACGATTATTTTTTTAAATTGACATGGCGTATTGGTAAAATTTACTTTGAACCAGAGGTGGAAATAAGCCCATTTTGGGCATGAAAATGTGAATCAAGATTTCCGATTGTGAATCAAAAAACGTGATTAATCCACCTAACAGTGACCTTTTTTTTTATCAATCCGCATGTGTTTTTTGCATGGATATTCTTAGGTGTATTAGTTCTCATGACATAATTTTAATTATCAGTGTTTTGAAACGGCAAATTGAGATTTTAATCACTCATAACCCTGTAATGTCAAAACTGCAAATCGTATCGAATTTCAATCTTAACGTGTGACAATCGATTGAACATTCCATGAGATGTCGAAGTAAGTTTTTTTTCCATGAGATGTCGAAGTAAGTTCCACTTTAGAGTTTTTCGTCATTATTTATGGTACTTCCAGAACCGGTATTCAGGAACTAGCGTAAACCAAAATGATTCAAATAGCCATAAATCAATACGCCAAACAATTTACATCTTCTAAAGGGTGATTTTTTAAGAGCTTGAGAACTTTTTTAAACAATAAAACGCATAAAATTTGCAAAATCTCATCGGTTCTTTATTTTAAACGTTAGATTGGTACATGACATTTACTTTTTGAAGATAATTTCATTTAAATGTTGACCGCGGCTGCGTCTTAGGTGGTCCATTCGGAAAGTCCAATTTTGGGCAACTTTTTCGAGCATTTCGGCCGGAATAGCCCGAATTTCTTCGGAAATGTTGTCTTCCAAAGCTGGAATAGTTACTGGCTTATTTCTGTAGACTTTAGACTTGACGTAGCCCCACAAAACATAGTCTAAAGGCGTCAAATCGCATGATCTTGGTGGCCAACTTACCGGTCCATTTCTTGAGATGAATTGTTCTCCGAAGTTTTCCCTCAAAATGGCCATAGAATCGCGAGCTGTGTGGCATGTAGCGCCATCTTGTTGAAACCACATGTCAACCAAGTTCAGTTCTTCCATTTTTGGCAACAAAAAGTTTGTTAGCATCGAACGATAGCGATCGCCATTCACTGTAACGTTGCGTCCAACAGCATCTTTGAAAAAATACGGTCCAATGATTCCACCAGCGTACAAACCACACCAAACAGTGCATTTTTCGGGATGCATGGGCAGTTCTTGAACGGCTTCTGGTTGCTCTTCACTCCAAATGCGGCAATTTTGCTTATTTACGTAGCCATTCAACCAGAAATGAGCCTCATCGCTGAACAAAATTTGTCGATAAAAAAGCGGATTTTCCGAATGGACCACCTAAGACGCAGCCGCGGTCAACATTTATATGAAATTATCTTCAAAAAGTAAATGTCATGTACCAATCAAACGTTTAAAATAAAGAACCGATGAGATTTTGCAAATTTTATGCGTTTTATTGTTTAAAAAAGTTCTCAAGCTCTTAAAAAATCACCCTTTATATCGGTATGAATTTTGAAAACTGATCATCTGTAATTCCAGAATCGGATAAAATTCACCCATTTTGTATGGGACCTTAAGACCTTAAATTAAGTTTTTGTTTTTGAGGTTTGATTTGCCAGTTTTAAAAAATGATTGAGCTTTGAGAAACTATTCGAGACATGAACCGAAATTCTAAAATCGGAGTAGCCGAAATCAGTTAAATTCACCTGAGGAGTGTGTTGACATCTTTGTAGTGTGAATTAAATTTGGGGGTACATTCCGAATATAAAAACGAATACCGCTTAAACTGAAATAAATTGATTTGGTAATCGACTATCAAAATCTGCAAAGCCGATAAACCTGATTAATTTATGTGAAATGGACATTTTTATACTAATCACCCTGTATCTCCTAAACCAGAAGTCGGATCTGACTGAAAAGTAAAATGTTTTATAGGATGTTAAGACCTCTCATTTGAATCATAGATGATTCTTAGATTCCATTTGAATTTTAGATCGGTTCAGCCATCTACGAGAAAAATTAATTGCATTATTTTAATTTCGTTTCACATATCATCCTGTGGTTCCGCAATCAGAAGTCGGATCCAAAAGTAATTCAGGAACCTTGTTTGGCAGTATACTAATTTTCATATGAATCTGAGTTTGTAGGAAACGGTTTAGTCATCTCCGAGAAAATTGAGTGAAATTATTTGTCACACACGCATTTGCTGATCTCGACGAACTGAGTCGTATGGTATATGGAAGTCATGTTCTTCCAGCATTTATTGCTGTAAGTAGCATAAATCAATATAATTATGGAATTACTTCTAACTCGAAAATGCTGATATCATCTGGTTTACATATGCCGAACGATTATGTTGCCAAAAACGAACCGTGCTAAAATCGGTCCGAAGCAAATTGTCATGAAAAAGGATGCTGTACACACTCTTTTGGGTACTTAGAAACAAATGTATGTAACAGTATAAAAAATCGTGTTTTATGTTGCTCCCAAGCATTTCTGTGCCAGACAGCGCTAGAAACTTCTACTGCTGGAATAGGGGGAAAAGTCGCTTACACAAAAATGTCGATATCTCCGTTGAAAATGGACGGATTTTAACAATCTATGGCTTGTTGGATAACTATCACCGTGTGGAATCTAAGTATAGAAAATATTCTGTTTTCAAGGTCAAGTGTGACAGATACTGTCAAAAAACTAAAAATTTTGACATAAAACTTCGTATAACTCAAAAAGTAAACATCCGATCTCAAAACCATTCAATAGCGTCCTGGGCGACGGGGATACCTTTCATTTGTGACTAGTTTGATCAAAATCGGTCCAGCCATCTCTGAGATCTCGACCTCTTAGTTGACAACACACATACAGACACACACACGGACATTTGCTCAGTTTGTCGAGCTGAATCGATTGGTATTCGACATATGACATAGCGAATTCTATACCTATTTTGTATATAACAGTTCGGCTGAAAAGTTCATATCGTTTAATAGAAACACACATTTTTTTGCCAAAATTCGTTTTTATTATTCAACATAATTGCCATCAGAAACGATACAGCGATTATAGCGATCTTCCAACTTTTCGATACCATTTTTGCAGTACGATTTGTCCTTAGCCTCAAAATAGGCCTCAGTTTCAGCGATTACCTCTTCATTGCTTCTAAATTTTTTACCAGCGAGCATTCTCTTGAGGTCTGAGAACAGGAAAAAGTCACTGGGGGCCAAATCTGGAGAATAAGGTGGATGAGGGAGCAATTCGAAACCCAATTCGTTCAATTTCAGCATGGTTTTCATCGACTTGTGACACGGTGCATTGTCTTGATGAAACAAAACTTTTTTCTTCTTCAAATGAGGTCGTTTTTTTTTTAATTTAGTCTTTCAAACGCTCTAATAACGCTATATAATAGTCACTGTTGATGGTTTTTCCCTTTTCAAGGTAGTCGATGAAAATTATACCATGCGAATCCCAAAATACAGACGCCATAATCTTACCGGCCGATTGTTGAGTCTTTCCACGCTTTGGGTTCGGTTCATCGCGTGCAGTCCACTCAGCTGACTGTCGATTGGACTCCGGAGTGAAGTGATGGAGCCATGTTTCGTCCATTGTTATATATCGACGAAAAAAATCGGTTTTATTTCGATATAACAGCTCCAAACACTTCTCAGAATCATCAATTCGTTGTTGTTTTTGATCGATTGTGAGCTCACGCGGCACCCATTTTGCACAAAGCTTTCTCATAACCAAATATTCGTGAATAATATGTCCAACACGTTCCTTTGATATCTTTAGGGTGTCAGCTATCTCGATCAACTTCACTTTACGGTCATTGAAAATCATTTTGTGGATTTTTTTCACGTTTTCATCGGCCTCTTTTGGACGTCCACTGCGTTCATCGTCTTCGGTGCTCATATGACCAGTACGAAATTTTGCAAACCACTTACGAATTGTTGCTTCGCCCGGTGCAGAGTCTGGATAACACTCATCAAGTCATTTTTTGTTATCGGCGGCACTTTTTTCCATCAAAAAGTAGTGTTTCATCAAACACACGAAATTTCTTTTTTTTCATTTTTTTCACAATAACAAAAGTAGCTTCACTCAAAATGCAATATCTCACAAACTAATAATCAGACAGCTGTCAAATTTATACACGTATCTTTTGAAGGTTGGTACTAATTGAAAATGGTATGGATTTAATTCTAGTGGCGCCCTCTCATAGAAACGATACGAACTTTTCAGCCGATCTGTTATATATAAAAAAAAGCTAAAACCGAACACCGTGAATTGAAAATTGGGTAACCAAACTAAAATTGTGATTTTGTTTTGAATTGTGGGAAAGAAAATTGAGAAACTTTTTAAATTCTAAGTGAAACCAAAATTTATCTTATCAAAAATCATTCGTTTCAAAATTCATTATAATATCTACAAGAAATATGTGATATGAAAGGATAATACTGACTATTTTTATTTACTGTGAATAAAAAAATTTGCTTATTTCCACCCCTGCTTTGAACGTTAAAGTTATTCTCATTAGTCGTTTTTCTCTTATTGTAGTAAGTTAAAAAAGTTTTTTTTTGTCGTGAATACGACTTACTTTACTATGGGGTGCCTTTTCAAAATTAGCCATATGGAAGAATGGGCAGAACTTAATCGTGAATATCTCGACTTGTATTAATGGTAGCAACATAATTCTTTCACCATTTCATCAAAAATATGATCAGGAATTTAGGATAATATTTTGAACAGTGTGAGATAACCACAAACAACTCAAAAATTAAGTTTTCTCAAAATTTCAAAATAATGCGGAAAACTCTTTACTTTCGCTTGGGTTTTTCGCGCAAGGACGACGATTTTGAGGTAGTCAGGCACATATCTTCAACTGAATGCGTATAAAAGGGGAACCGTGGTGACAATCGATCATTTCTTTTCGTGCGTTCGATGGGAGCAGACGTCGTGGGAGTTAAACCTTCAACCAGCAGCGACGGAGAGGGCGCCTTTTGCGTGGTTAAAACCTCAAACGCTCAGGTAGCAACTTTCATTCGCTTGCTGGCCTTCAAGGAGAGCAGACTGCCATCGCGAGAGTTAAACCATCAACCAGCAGCGACGGAGAGGGCGCCTTTTGCGTGGTTAAAACCTCAAACGCTCAGGTAGCAACTTTCATTCGCTTGCTGGCCTTCAAGGCGAGCAGACTGCCATCGCGAGAGTTAAACCATCAACCAGCAGCGACGGAGAGAGCGCCTTTTGCGTGGTTAAAACCTCAAACGCTCAGGTAGCAACTTTCATTCGCTTGCTGGCCTTCAAGGCGAGCAGACTGCCATCGCGAGAGTTAAACCATCAACCAGCAGCGACGGAGAGAGCGCCTTCTGCGTGGTTAAAAGCTCAAACGCTCAGGTAGCAACTTTCATTCGCTTGCTGGCCTTCAAGGCGAGCAGACTGCCATCGCGAGAGTTAAACCATCAACCAGCAGCGACGGAGAGAGCGCCTTTTGCGTGGTTAAAACCTCAAACGCTCAGGTAGCAACTTTCATTCGCTTGCTGGCCTTCAAGGCGAGCAGACTGCCATCGCGAGAGTTAAACCATCAACCAGCAGCGACGGAGAGAGCGCCTTCTGCGTGGTTAAAAGCTCAAACGCTCAGGTAGCAACTTTCATTCGCTTGCTGGCCTTCAAGGCGAGCAGACTGCCATCGCGAGAGTTAAACCATCAACCAGCAGCGAGGGAGAGAGCGCCTTCTGCGTGGTTAAAACCTCAAACGCTCAGGTAGCAACTCTCATTCGCTTGCTGGGCTTCAAGGCAAGCAGACTGCCATCGCGGGAGTTAAACCATCAGCGACGGAGAGAGCACCTGCCATCATTTGGTTTTCGGTAGTCATAACGAGAAGTTCAATTTTCAGATTGTAGTTCCGCAATATAGGTTTAGAATTCAGAGCCTGCGTGCTGAAACTGGATTCTGGAACTGTATTCCGGAACTAATTTGAGTTTCGAAATTGCAATTCTAGAATTGAAACTGGATTCGGAGTCTGTTATTGGTTCTAAATTTAGTTCTTGAACTCAGGATCCAGTTCTTTATTCCAGACTTCTTCTATTTGGTTCTTTTTAGAACCATAATAATACTCCTAAAGAATTATGCGGAAATTTACTTTACTGTACTCTATAAAACCCATTCTGGTAGTCATGGCGAAAAATCGTCTTCATGTTTTAGAGCTTAGTTCTGGAATATGGGTTTAGAATTCAGAGTCTGCGTGCTGAACTAACTAAAATCGTCACCATTTTTGTCGTGAATACGACTTACTTTACTATGGGGTGCCTTTTCAAAATTAGCCATATGGAAGAATGGGCAGAACTTAATCGCGAATATCTCGACTTGTATTAATGGTAGCAACATAATTCTTTCACCATTTCATCAAAAATATGATCAGGAATTCAGGATAATATTTTGAACAGTGTGCGATAACCACAAACAACTCAAAAATTAAGTTTTCTTAAAATTTGAAAACAACGCGGAAAACTTTTTACTTTCGCTTGGGTTTTTCGCGCAAGGACGACGATTTTGAGATAGTCAGGCACATATCTTCAACTGAATGCGTATAAAAGAGGAACCGTGGTCGAAAATCGATCATTTCTTTTCGTGCGTTCGATGGAAGCAGACGTCGTGGGAGTGGAATCATCAACCAGCAGCGAGAGAGAATGCACCTTCTGCGTGGTTAATAAAAACCTCAAACGCTCAGGTCGCATCTCTCATTCGCTTGCTGGCCATCGAGGCGAGAGGACCAGCCAGCAGCAGCAGCGGGAGTTAAACTTTCCACCAGCAGCGAGAGAGAATGCACCTTCTGCGTGGTTAATAAAAACCTCAAACGCTTAGGTCGCATCTCTCATTCGCTTGCTGGCCATCGAGGCGCGAGGACCAGCCAGCAGCAGCAGCGGGAGTTAAACTTTCCACCAGCAGCGAGAGAGAATGCACCTTCTGCGTGGTTAATAAAAACCTCAAACGCTCAGGTCGCATCTCTCATTCGCTTGCTGGCCATCGAGGCGAGAGGACCAGCCAGCAGCAGCAGCGAGAGTTAAACTTTCCACCAGCAGCGAGAGAGAATGCACCTTCTGCGTGGTTAATAAAAACCTCAAACGCTCAGGTCGCATCTCTCATTCGCTTGCTGCCCATCGAGGCGCGAGGACCAGCCAGCAGCAGCAGCGAGAGTTAACCAGCTGCGACGGAGAATGCACCTTCTGCGTGGTTAAAAACCTCAAACGCTCAGGTCGCATCTCTCATTCGCTTGCTGGCCATCGAGGCGAGAGGACCAGCCAGCAGCAGCAGCGGGAGTTACACTTTCCACCAGCAGCGAGAGAGAATGCACCTTCTGCGTGGTTAATAAAAACCTCAAACGCTCAGGTCGCATCTCTCATTCGCTTGCTGGCCACCAAGGCGAGAACCAGCAGCGACTGAAACTGGATTCTGAGTGTTATTGGATCTAAATTTAGGTCTTGAACTCAGGGTCCAGTTCTCTATTCCAGACTTCTATTCGGTTGTTCTTAAAACCATAATAGTACTCCTAAAGAATTATGCGGAATTTACTTTACTGTACCTCTATACAACCCATACCCATACAACAACTCAAAAATTAAGTTTTCTCAAAATTTCAAAATAATGCGGAAAACTATTTACTTTCGCTTGGGTTTTTCGCGCAAGGACGACGATTTTGAGGTAGCCAGGCACATATCTTCAACTGAATGCGTATAAAAGGGGAACCGTGGTGAAAAACGATCATTTCTTTTCGTGCGTTCGATGGGAGCAGACGTCGTGGAAGTTAAACCTTCAACCAACAGCGAGGGAGAGGGCGCCTTCTGCGTGGTAGCAACTTTCATTCGCTTGCTGGCCTTCAAGGCGAGCAGACTGTCATCACGAGAGTTAAACCATCAACCAGCAGCGACGGAGAGAGCGCCTTTTGTGTGGTTAAAACCTCAAACGCTCAGGTAGCAACTTTCATTCGCTTGCTGGCCTTCAAGGCGAGCAGACTGCCATCGCGAGAGTTAAACCATCAACCAGCAGCGAGGGAGAGAGCGCCTTCTGCGTGGTTAAAACCTCAAACGCTCAGGTAGCAACTCTCATTCGCTTGCTGGGCTTCAAGGCGAGCAGACTGCCATCGCGGGAGTTAAACCATCAGCGACGGAGAGAGCACCTGCCATCATTTGGTTTTCGGTAGTCATAACGAGAAGTTCAATTTTCAGATTGTAGTTCCGCAATATAGGTTTAGAATTCAGAGCCTGCGTGCTGAAACTGGATTCTGGAACTGTATTCCGGAACTAATTTGAGTTTCGAAATTGCAATTCTAGAATTGAAACTGGATTCTGAGTCTGTTATTGGTTCTAAATTTAGTTCTTGAACTCAGGATCCAGTTCTTTATTCCATACTTCTTATATTCGGTTCTTTTTAGAACCATAATAATACTCCTAAAGAATTATGCGGAAATTTACTTTACTGTACTCTATAAAACCCATTCTGGTAGTCATGGCGAAAAATCGTCTTCATGTTTTAGAGCTTAGTTCTGGAATATGGGTTTAGAATTCAGAGTCTGCGTGCTGAACTAACTCAAATCGTCACCATTTTTTTATTATAAAGAACTATACTGCTTATTTCATAGTATTTAAGTGCGTTTCAGAATGTTTAATGTAACTAATCTGTAATTTAGTCTAGGCGCATCGTTTAAATTTCTAGTAATGAAAGAGGGGAAAGTTGCACAATTCAAACAATCGATGAACTACCAATTCGAATTCGGAAGCATAAATAAAGCGTGTCATATTCGTATTCACGACATCCAGTTATGTCTCTGACATTACACACCCGTACTTTTTTATTATATTTGTATTATGGTTAATATTTGGGCTGCAGTAACTGCACACAGTAATGATACTGCCCATACTCGCATATCAGTCCCATATCGGTTTTTAACTATACTTGCAAATAACTTTAAGCTGCAATTGAAAAGGCTTTGAATTATTAGTTAGAGTTCGAAAGATAATTATAGGGAGAAAAGGAATAAATGAAAGCTACCTTGAATTGTTCACGTTCATGCTTTATTTGCCAGAAATCATGCGACTTTAGCAGGTTTAAATTTTCAGCTTGATACCTGGATATTTGTAAAAGTTACACTGTATTGAGTATATTTGCGATTGTGCGGGTCTTCGATTTAGTACAATTTTCAAAATGGAATTAAATTTGCAACAACGAGTTTGTATTAAGTTTTGCGTTTCTATCGACATTGCAAGTGTTAGAAGAGTGTTTCGGCAACGATACTCTGAAGAAAACAGCCGTGAATCTGTGAATGATAATGAGAGAAGCGGTAGGCCATCGACATCCAAAACCGACGAAAGCATCAACAAAATCAAAGAATGGATGACCGTAGACCGAAAATTGACTATAACGAGTATTATTTGAGCGTTATGAGTCGTTTACGTGAAGCAATTCGCCGAAAAAGACCAGATTTGTGGGCAAACATCTCGTGGATCTAGCACCACGATCCCGTCACCGTCACACAATGCCATCGTTATCCGTGAACATTTGACTAGAACGAAACAAATACCATTCAGCAGTCATCGAATTCACCTGATTTGGCTCCCTGCGACTATCTCCTTTCGATCGACTCAAGAAACCGCTCCGTGGAATCACAGAATTGCCTTACGTAGATGCATACGTACCACTCGCACGCCATTCCGGATACCGGGGAAAAATTCCGCCATACTTCCCTTTCGGTGGAAAGGATTTCACCGTACCGCGACATATTCTCCCGAGCATGTTTTGTTGTATTGTTTGTATGTAATGTTATCACACTCAACACTGTGCACCTCGTTGTTAACCGAAGCGAATGCAATTGCATCGCTTTCACGTTTAAACATAATGTACACACAGTTAGACGCCTTGTTGAATTGAATCTCACTTACTTTATTAGCGTCTAGATGCATTCGTTCTTTAAGTAAGATTTCAATTTCATTTGCTGCTGGTCTAACTTTGCAACGCTTGAAATCTATACAAACTGAATTTGGTCTTGTAGGCAACAGCCACCAACAACAATGAAGCATCCCCTTCAACGAAACCATCAGTATCCTCTGTAGAACAAAATACACCAACTGCAGTTAACTACTTACCCTCCAACCAACCAGCAACTGCAACCAATGTACAACAAGGAGCATCTACAGCAACTAGCAATGAACTCAACACGGAAATCAACAACAATACCACCGATGCTGAAATGGATGACGAGACGAGCCACGAACAAAGTGCCCCTCAATCCTCGCAGGAGGGAAATGGAAGGTCCTCTCCCCCTAGAAAATGGGTGCCAACGAGATCCAATACAAAAAGAAATTATTCAAAAAATCGGCTCTATCGGCCACGTAAAGCTTGTACGAGGTCTGTTCAAAAAGTACCCGGAATTCTCATTTTTCTTAAAAAATATTTATTTATTCGTCTACATCTATATGGTCCCCTTCAAAGTAATCCCCCTAGATATAATACACTTATGCCAGCGTTTTTTCCAGTCTTCGAAACACCCCTGATAGTCACTTTTTGTAATGCTCTGTGGCACTCTCAGCGATTCTGCCTTTATCTCTTCAATCGATGAAAAACGCTGTCCTTTCATGGGTCTCTTCAACTTTGGGAACAGGAAAAAATCACACGGAGCGATATCTGGTGAATAAGGAGGATGGGGCATGATTAAAGTCTTGTTTTTAGCCAAAAAATCACGAATAAGCAAAATCAAAATTCAGCAGTTTTGGAACGAATTTTGCTGCCACTCGTTTCATGCCCAAAACATTTGAAAAAATATGATGGCATGAGCCAACAGATATGCCAACTTCATCAGCAACTTCTCTAATAGTGATTCGGCGATCATCCATAATCATTTTTTCCACTTTTCCTACATTTTCATCGATTATTGACGTGCTGGGTCGACCGGAGCGTTCGTCGTCTTCAACGTCTTCGCGGCCATCTAGGAAACGCTTATACCACTCGTAAACACTTGTTTTTTTCATAGCAGACTCACCGTAGGCTCTCTGTAACATTTCGCACACTTGGTTACACTTTATTTCATTTTTCACGCAAAATTTAATACAAAATCTTTGACTCTTCAATTCTTCCATTGTTTAAGCTAACAGAAATCGCCGAGCTCAAAAAAACACGTCTACACCAGCCGCTACAAGACAGAATGTAAACAATGAATACAGCTGAAAATTTCACCATACATTAGGGACATATGTACCAACACAATAAAAAAAAATTTGACCACCGGACTCTCCAGACGCGCGCAATTAAAAAATTCCGGGAACTTTTTGAACAGACCTCGTATGCATATAGGCCTGAATAAAAAGTACAGGTGTGTAATGTCAGAGACATACCTGGATGTCGTGAATACGAATAAAACTGATACTTTTTCTTTATACTTCCGAATATCAATTAGTTGATCGATTGTGTTAATTGTGCAAGATTTCCCATTTTCACTACTAGAATTTGAAACGATACACCCAAACTACAGTACAGATCAGTTACATCAAATATTCTGACACACAAATATTAGAAAATAACCAGTATAGTTCTTTATGATAAAATAATTTTAATTTTCGATTTACAAAGAAGCAATGTTCTTTAGGTAACATTTGGAGCCATTAGCAGAGCTGATTTTGCATAATGTTCCACATTGTTGTCCATTTCCCGTTGTATTTTGCTCCAATGCAAACGACCACCAACAGGATGATGTAATCGATCTTCTTCGAAGGGAAACTGGCACTGCGACCTGAGCGTTTGAGGCTTTATACTACGCAAAAGGTCTGCTTTCATTGCCAACTGCTCCACCTGACGACTGAAGTCCAAATGAAAGCACGACCTAAGCGTTTGAGGCTTTATACCACGCAAAAGGTCTGCTTTCATTTACGACTGCTCCACCTGACGGCTGAAGTCCAAATGAGAGCACGACCTGAGCGTTTGAGGTTTGGTACCACGCAGAAGGTGCACTCTCCGAAACTACTGGTCCCATGACTTCCGCTTCTATCCAACGCACAAGAAGAAAAGATCGATTTTCGACCACGGTTCCCCTTTTATACGCAGTCAGTTGAAGATATGTGCCTGACTACCTCAAAATCGTCGTCCTTGCGCGAAAAAGCCAAGCAAAAGTAAAGAATTTTCCGCGTTGTTCTCAAAGTTTGAGAAAACTTAATTTTTGAGTTGTTTGTGGTTATCTCACGCTGTTCAAAATATTATCCTAAATTCCTGATCATATTTTTGATGAAATGGTGAAAGAATTATGTTGCTACCGTTAATACAAGTCGAGATATTCACGATTAAGTTCTGCCCATTCTTCCATATGGCTAATTTTGAAAAGGCACCCCATAGTAAAGTAAGTCGTATTCACGACAAAATATCTTCATTTGTTTGAGAGGGCGCAAAATTCGTCATGCATTACATGGGTTGCATTGTTGTAATAAAATTTAGATTAAATATCAGTACAATTGATTTACAATAATTGGTATTAGCTACTCTGTACTGAAAACGAACGGTATTCGATTTGTGTATGTCACGACACGAAGCCAACTAATCAACGTGAGGAGCCAAACGTGTTTCAATCGAACAAACTGGAAGCCTGGAATTAGACAGCAGCGCATTTGGCAACACCTCTAGTGCTGCCCGGGTTTCAAGCATAATTGACTGGAAAATGTCATTTTAAGTGAAAACTAAACACTTTTCAAATTGAATAGTCCAATCACACTGCCGCCGACTGTACTCAAAGAGCGTACAATAATCAAATCGCTGCTAATTTACTTCAATTCCGTGGTAATCCGGCTAAACAATTTCATTTTGGCTTTTGGCAATTCAGCATTCGTTCGAACCCGTATATCCTGGGTTCAGGTATGGGAGAGTAAATTCGCGAGGATACATCGGATGGAGATTTTTGATACAATTACCGTGATGGGTTAACCGCGTGTGTACGACAAAATTGATTGTTTGCATTGGACTGAATGAAATTTCATCACACGCCCGAAAATTGATTTTAATTCTCTGTTTGCGGTCAACTCGAAACCAGCATCGAGTTATCCAAGTGGTCAGGAAAAGGGATAAGTTGGCAATTTAGCAATGTCCTACTTCCCCGAACGAACTACTATATTATTCAAAGATGATATGCTTCCTTCGTCAGACAGAGATGAAAATTCGATTCATCATCCCAAGGGTCAATAAATCAGTTTACCATGATGACAAATCAAGTGATGACAGAAGATTTATCGTACAATCGAAGGAGTATATTGCACCTAATCAGGATCGGGCTGCAGTCGAGACTGACAGAGTCATTGGCTTCGTCATCCGATTGATTTATCTTTTCTTCTTCGATTGGAAACCATTTGCTACACCTATGACTCTGGTGCTAGTTCGCAGGATAATCTGCCAAATGCCCCCGGACGATGCTAGAAGTGCTTGTGGGTTCAACTTTCGAAAGCACCGAATGTCACCGCTTTTTCCTGTCAGGTTCATGCTCGGGAGCCTTGCCACTAGTAATAGTGACGATAATGATGGCTCCGATGATAAGCTTCATTTCGTTGCTTGCTCGCTTGACTGGGTAAATTTACTGTCAGTTCACTGAAGCCACTTATTTTTCAACGACCTGGAGACATGGACACTGTGCTTTGTTTGGCTCAGACACGACCTTAGGCTAGAGCTTGATTTGACAGACACTCTATCCGTATCATCTCCGGAGGTAATTGGATTTTCAGACAAATGATTTGAAAATTCTCAACCAAACCATGCTTTTTGGTAGATCATAGTTCGAGAATAACTAACCGAATAAATAAAGTAACACTGAACAAGTATGGAATTGTATGCAACGGTTTCAAACTTTACGCCTCCGAGCTGGAAATTCATCTGGAAATGTGTGATTGTGTATCAAAGCCTGAAGCATCGTCCGTAGAGTGAAAACATTCGTTCAATAAATATGCCAGAAAAAAAAACACTTCGACAACTTGGGAAAAAAATCATCAAACACTGTCTAGCTACAATCGCATTGTCAGTTCGCTGGCAAACTCGACATCACCACAGAGGAGAAAAACGGGAAGCTATCAGTTGATTTTGTTTCTATACAAGCTTTTTTTCTCTGTTCAATTGTTATCAACTGGATCGAGCTGACGAACAGAAAAACAAAGTGTGTAAATGAAACCTTCCATGAAACGACAGGATTTTTTTTTTCAAATACGGTGTCCTGTCCAACACACACACAAACTCACACAGGTGTTTATGCTGCGTTTGCTGATGGAATAAAATAACACAACACAGCACAACATAAAACGTAGTTTGAATGAATGGTTTTTGTTTGTACAGTTTGCTGTGTCATCGTAACAATTCAACACAAGCCCTCTCGCAATCTAGGAATTCGCTCGGACAGTGTTGTTACATAATCACTACAACATCCGTGTTATTATCATAAAACTTCATTGCGAAAGTTGTGAGGTTTCTCTGATGGTCACAAAATGACCCAATTCCTTTAGTTTAAAACTCCACTTCAAACCGCCAACTGCCATCTCATCAATTGCTTTTCCTCCGGTAACCACTCATCCACCACCACCACCACCAGCAGAAAGCTTTCCTAACATCTAATTCACTGCCGAAGCAGTAGACAAAATACGTGACAAATAACCGCAATTTTTCCGACGTGTTTCCTTTTGTTCGGTAATGGCTTCATTACAATCATCGTTCGAAGCCGCACTTTTGCAGAGTAAGAAGTCACTCTAAGTGTTGGAAAGGTTCTTCGATGAGCACGGGTGAAATAAGGATCTGCTTTGTCATTGAAAGTAGCGTTTAAAGTTGTGTTAAAAACATTCGAGAAGTTGATAACTCAGTTCTTTGTTCAATAGATTTTCTTGTACCTATACTTTTATGGATGCATAGTCCAAGAAGTTATTAAAGACTGTCCCAGAAAGTATGGACGCAACCAAAAACCGCTGCCATTTCGCAATGGTTCAGAATCTGTCTATTTTTATGGCTGCGTCCTATTGTTTACACTCTTCTCTAACCACTTGTGCAGTTTTTTATTCGTTTTCATTAGTTTGTTACAAAATGCGTGGACTTTCAGCAGAACAACGTCGAAAAATTGTGTACGAATGGTGCTCAGAACGCGGACTGTCACTGAGAAAGATAGCAAAAATGGGAGGAGTAACTGAAAAAGCCGTGCGAAATGCAATCAGGAAGTTCAGTGAGGATAACGTCCTGCTAACCCTCAGTTGGATAAACGTATACTGAAGGCGTTCGAGCAAAAGAAGGAGGTTTTAGTTCGGGATGTGGCCAAAAAAGTGGGCACTTCGAAGTCAAATGATCTTCGTGCTAAATAACGTTTGAATCTTCGAACCTATAAGAAGCAGAAACAATCAAAACGTAGTCCGAAACAAGAAGCATCGATCAGGTCGAGGGTTCGAAAGCTGTACAATACGATTCTTGCTGGAAATTTGAACTGCATAATCACGGATGACGAAACCTACGTGAAACTCGATTACAAATCCTTGCCGAGACCACAATATTATACGGTGCGAGAAGAGTTAGTGTTAAATCAATCCGAGACATCGATTGAAGTCGAAAAATTTGGTAAGAAAGCTATGGTCTGGCAAGTAATATGTAGCTGCGGTAAGATTCCGAAACCCTTCATCACCACTGCTTCAATGAACAGCGAAATATACATCAAGGAATGTTTACAAAAACGACTTCTACCCATGATTCGAAGCCACAAGGATCCTGTTGTCTTCTGGCCAGATCTTGCTTCTTGCCACTACTCGAAATCAACGGTGGAATGGTATACTACCAAAAATGTCACCGTCGTCCCAAAAGACATGAATCCACCAAATTGCCACAACATCGACCAATTGAGGAATTTTGGGCATTAACGAAGGCACATCTTAGAAAACATGTCTCGGCAGCCGAAACCATTCAACAGTTCGAAAAAGATTGGGAAAAAGAGTCAAAACTTGTCGCCAAGAAGTCTGTACGGAATGTAATGAGGAACGTTCGCAAGAAGGTGCACCAGCTAGTCTACAATGGCTAAGTAGCAAATGTTGAGAATAATATTCTGTTGTTGTAGTCTGATATTATCAGTATATCGAATAAAATTTGAATATCTTACACTTGTGAATTATTTAGAGCGAAATCAAAGTGCGTTCATACTTTCTGGAACAGTCTTTAGATGTAGACAATGCACTATAAATGCCGAGTAAATTTATGTTAATTGCAGTTTCGATTAATCATTTCAATGGGTTTTCGTGATACGGAATATATGAGAAAATTTTCAGTAGCAAGAGAAAACAACAAATGACTCAAAATTAAACGATTTGTTTTAGTCTTATCAAAACGTAGAGCCGGCTTGAGCCAGTTTTAAATTTAATCAGTTTATAACGAAGAAAACAGAATGGAAAAATGACATGCGAATACAACTATGAAACGCAAACTGTGAAAAAGTTACCACAGAGACGGGACTCGACCCCGTAGCGTTTAGTTTTAAATTCCATTAGTATCTAACGAAGAAAACAGTATGGAAAAATGACATGCGAATACAACCATGAAATGAAAACTGTGACAATTACCACAAGTCGAAAGCACAGATCTGCTATCATAGTTACCCATAAAAATTATAGCAAACTAAATTTGTATAAATATATATGTATATCTTTAGTCTAAAATCACGTCCATTTTTCATAATATTAATTATATCAGATATAGACAGGAATAGAATATGTATTATGGTAGAAATGATAAAACTAGGCACTTAAATTTTAATAGTTCGGTCTATAACTAAATGTAAAATGAAAATGTAAAATCACGTACACAAAATATACAAAAAAAAATTCAAATACAGTTGGCGGAAACCGGAAACCATAGAAGTATTTGACTAGAAAGTTGAAAAGTTTGTGTGAGAGAGAGGGAGATAGAGGAAGAGAGAGAGAGAGAATAGTTCTTGGCAAATCTAAGCCGGACTGACATTTTGGACTCGCACCTCGAACCGAGCAGATTAAAAAGACGCTTACGGTGAAAATCAAAAATAAAGAATCAGGACCCAGCAGATGGTATCCTAAGGCCATCGGAGTAACCAAATGTCCGAGAAGTACCCCTAGCATGGCAACGCTGACAAATGGACATTAGTGCCGACAGTCAAACTAGCAACGTACGACTGGTAATCCCCCCGAATGCTGCAACGGTCATCAGCGAGATACCACCGAGCTTTTCAGTCAACCAGATAAGAGTTTCCCAGCGCCACCCAGATCCAGCCGGCCGGCCGAATACCGTCGAGACACACACACACACACCTACACTAACCAATTGTAAGTAGAAATAAAAATACAAAAAAGTTGAGACCGTGTTTGAGCTTCTGATTGGGTACCCTGTATAGAGCCGACCTTGAGCGTTCGAACCTCACGCTCGAGCTCGCCAGTAAAAGAAGCCTTCGGAGCCCACCCCAGACGGTCCCCGTGGCTCTGACCAGGGACTAGGGGCAATAGCGCATTGATCCTTCTGATCTGCGAGACAACAAGACGGTACTCGAACCCGTAGCGTAGCTCCTATCCGGGCCAATCGTTTTGCCAATTAAACTAGCATGCATGTGTAACACACAATAAAACAACCTAAATGAACAGAAGAACAGACCATGTTCAGCTGTGCTCGGACGCCACGTAATTCAATTAAAGAAGTTCGAGTCACGTATCTTCGGTAGCCTTTTCGCAGTTTACATTTCACAGTTGTATTCGCATGTCATTTTTTTATTCTGTTTTCCTCGTTAGAGACTGATCAAATTAAAAATTGAAGTTTTCTAAAATGTTTTCTACACAGTTCGAAAAATTGTTGTGATTTTACATCTTACATCTTATTTTACACAAATTTATATTCAAGAAGATGATATAAATAAATATATATGTTTCGGGGGATTAAAATTCTATACTGAAACTCTGTATATGAAAATGATAAATTGAAGCGCATGAAATGAAAATGTCTTTAAATCGAATCTGAAAATGACAGCTACTTTTGTTTAAAGGTATCGTTTATTGTAATGTGATTTATCGGTACCTGTGTGTGTATGTATGTATGTACGTTGTTGAATTTCATCCGGCTCCGAAACTACAAGGTGAAGTGTTCAACATTTCAAACCGTCATTTAGTGCGACGGTTCATTACAAGAATCCAAACATTCAATTTAACCATCTTCAGATTTAACTGTCTTGGCACAAAGATCACGATCTATTTTTTTTGTACTGAAATCTGATAATACCTACAATAATATGCAGATGGCGTTTCGATCGGTTAAAATCGTTTAATTTTGGGTGGTCAGTGTTCGTAACATGAGCATTTTTTTAGTTTCGCCAATCAGCATTATGCAAGAAATAACTCAAGTACTTTACACTAATAAGCACACACACAGCTGCACAGTCAATCAGAATAACTGGGTTGACTAACTGTTTCACTATAAATTGTTTGATACACGTCTAAATTAGACTTTTTTGAGAGCAACACTTTGAAACCGCATCTCTCTCAAAGAGTGAACCCATTCCCGCGCTATCCACTGTATAGGTATGAAGAATAAAAAATTTCAGTTATTTCGATCGATCCAGGTTTATAATTCATGATCAGAACTCAGTTCCAAAATTCAGATTCGGAATACGGACACAGAATTCCAAAATTTAGCTCTCGTATCCAGATCCAGAATTCGGGATCCGAATACCTCAATCCAATTCCAGAAACCCGCTCCAGAATCTAGGTTCAGAATCAAGGAAGCTATACATTTCTATTGAAAAATTTGAGTATTCTGAGTTCCAAGTACAGCAACCAGGACTAGAATTCAGTTCTAGAATCCAGGTCCAGTATCCAGGCCGAAAATTCAGATCCAGAAGTCAGATTCAGAGTTCAGAATTTGTTTCAAAATTCAGTTCCAGAATCACGATCCAGCACCCAAATCTCGATATTAGAGATTTGTATCCAGGTCAGCATTCAAATGTTTCAGAAACCAGATTCAGAATACAAGTCCAGCATTCAGTTCCAGTATCCATTATCAGAATTTAGAGTGTAGGTTCTATAATTTAAAAAAAAGTATTCAACTTTTTGTAACAGTGTATATTTTTTAAGAGTGATCAATCGATTTTCTCGATATTAGAGATTTGTATCCAGGTCAGCATTCAAATGTTTCAGAAACCAGATTCAGAATACAAGTCCAGCATTCAGTTCCAGTATCCATTATCAGAATTTAGAGTGTAGGTTCTATAATTTAAAAAAAAGTATTCAACTTTTTGTAACAGTGTATATTTTTTAAGAGTGATCAATCGATTTTCTACAACTTGGTTTTGGACACCAGAAACCTTTTTGGACACCAAAAAGTGCATGCAAAAATACAAATGTTGCTCTCAGTAAAACAAACTGAAATCAGTTTTAGAATGATTGAAATCAACTATCGCGAAAATACGCGGAAATATTACAATGTTAATAACAGAGATAGCATAAATTGGTATATCGAATTTTTCGAGGCCTGTATGCTCAACAACAAACGAGCTCAGAAAGAACTAAGAGTGTGTATGTGTTAGCTCTCTTTCTCCTCTTTCTGCTAGTATTTTCTGTTTTGTTTATGCTTGCTCAGTTTTGCTCAAAATTCCGTCGAAACAAGAAGTGTTTGGCGAGCGCGTTGTACAGTTCTGCAAACTGCACAGTAATCTCGGCAAATAGTATACAGTACAACATATTAAAAACAAAAATGTTGCGGCTTTAACAGTTCACATGCCTAAGATGCCCAACGACTGCTCGTAAGGAAGTCTTATTCGAAGACGCAGATTCCCGCAAACGATCGATACTATTCAACGGATATTGCACCTCCGAACATAAAATATAAGTTTAAACATAAGTTTGAACAGGAAGTGATGCTGTACATTGTCATTTCCAAGAAAGGCATTTCTAAGCCATGGTTCAAGCCATCTGGGTTGGCAATCAATCAAAATGTGTACCAGAATTTGTAGAAAGTTTTGATCCCGTTTTTTTTTCAAAAACATCATGCTGATGGACAATACGTATTTTGGCCGGATAAAGCGTCATCGCATTGCGCCAAAAAAACACAATCGTTCCTGAATATCCATTCGATCCCAACCCGATAAATCTACCTCAGTGTCGCCTAATCGAAGATTTCTTCGGGGTTTTGAGCTCCTTGGTGTACAAAAAAAACTGGAGAGCCACGAATTGCTAACAGTTGATTGGTAGAATCAAGAGATGCACTCGCAAAGTTAGGCCGTACAACGCTCCTGTTCCGACATCAAACGGAACCTTCGCCGAACATCCGATTACGGACCGTTTTCAAATGTTCACTAATTTTTTTCCAACAATGAACAATGTATCTTTAATTTCAATAAATCAGATCTTCTCCAAGTATGTTTGTCTTTTTTTGACAGCTTGAGAAAGATATTCCAAAATTTTAGTTGCCACCCGTTAGGATGAATTGTGACGTTTGAATTCATGGTGCATGCGTATAACATCAAACACTGTTGAATTGAGAGCCGAGATGGACTAACCTGTTATGTCTTTATCGATTTTTATGGGGTTAGCTAGAATGATGCGGAGATTAGTTTTAGTCTCAATGAAAATAGCTTAAATAGGGTGACAGTGTTCGAGAATGTTGAGCTCCCAGTTTTTGTTGAGTCTATTCAAAAAGCAGTGTTTAAGTCAATTTAAATACGAAGAAAGTCACAAGGTTATGCGGTGGTGAAAGAAGCGAATACGAACACAGCACCACGCGAACTTTTTCGCGTCATTTATTCAGAACCAATAAAAATGCCGAGAATGGAATAAAAATAAAACGAAAAAGTCCATAAAGCGGCGCCGGGAGAAACGATAATATCAACGACAGTAAAATGATTTCTAAATGAGGATTGAAATGAACCTAAAATTCGTTGGATTTAATGTGTCGGTGCGGTAGGGTTCATCTAAATTGAAACAATGAACAATTTTTGACAACCTAATAAAACTTGCACTAGACCACAGTTTTTTCAATCAGTTGTAGCACAATTTGTGAACATTTTTCAAGAAAGAAATTTAAACTGAAATGACTGCAGGTTGCCACGAAAGCCAATATAAAACTGATTGAAATGCATACAGTAGAAGTCTCATAATAAGTCTCATAATTAAAATGTAAAATTTCCGTACTTGTTGCCATAATTTCCAGATCTACCTCAGTCGTCGTTGTCATTCGCATTCATCGTGGCCGGGAAACCTCCCTAATTCCGTAACGAGTAATATCAGCTTTCAACGACCCGTCATGAATATTCACCCTCGCCGGCCGGAGAGTGAACGTCTCGAAACGAGTCCCGCTGATGCACGCCGTTGCGGTTGCGGTGCGTGCTGGTGCTTGCTATACTAACCAGCAGCCGCGACATAATAAACCATAAAAATTTAAATGAAATCCAAGATAAGCCATAATGTCCTCCACATAATCCATTCGGTGTGCAGTCAAACCGCTGCAGGAAATTTTGGTTATTGGCTAGACAATTCATTAGTCGAATGAATGGCGACTGTTTCGGATGTGGATGATGACTTTTTCTGACGAATCCAAGTAGAAACACAATTTCCATAATCGTTAATTTTTCCTGGAGCGCTTCATTTTTAATTATAACTTAGATCCGTTAAACTTGTCTTCAAAGTGTGATAAAAAAGCGGGAATGGAACCAAGATGCAAAAAAAAAACATCCATGAAAATTAATAGAAAGCGAAATACTTTTCCTATTGTCACACTTTTTAATTTACAACTTTTCAAACATTAGACGCGGTACCTCGATCACGCACAAACAGACATGAAACGATTTCCATTTACTCATGAAAATTTAACTGTGTTGTTGATGAAGTAGGACAAAATTCCTCTTTTTTTCGATTCATGAAATGTTAATATAGTCTGAAATATAAAGCGAGGAGTCTCATGCACTGTCTGATTGTCTCCATCTTGGATCAGCGTGAATGAAGGAAAGTTTAAATTTTGCATTACTATCCTGCAGCGGTTTGAAAGTCGAACGAACTGTTGTTGACATGGCCGTTGTTTTGTCGTGAATACGATTTACTTTACTACGGGGCGCCTCTTCAAAATTAGCCATATGGAAGAATGGGCAAAACTTAATCGTAAATATTTCGACTTGTATTAACGGCAGCAACATAATTCTTTCACTATTTCATCAAAAATATGATTTGGAATATAGGATAATGTTTTGAACAGTGTTAGATAACCACAAACAACTCGAAAATTAAGTTTTCTCAAACTTTTAAAACAACGCGGAAAGCTCTTTACTTTCGCTTGGGTTTTTCGCGCAAGGACGACGATTTTGAGGTAGTCAGGTACATATCTTCAACTGAACGTTATAAAAGGGGAACCGTGGTCGAAAATCGATCATTTAGTGATGTCTGATTTTCTGTATTAATCGATTATAAGTAAGTCGATTAATGTAACGAGTAGTATAATCGATTAATAATGAACTCTAATCGATCAAAATAATCGAAGATTTCATTGTGTATTTCGAAAATTTGATATCTTAAGATATTTTTAAACAAATAAGACTTTTATCGGACTATTTCGGATTATTTATAATGCAGAATATTTTAATAGAGAATATATGTTATAATATATTTAAGCTAATAATTTTATTGTGGTAGTATTTCTCGTCTAGGAAAACCGTAGATTTTCGTCCACCGATTGCAAAAATAGCAACATGTCGATACGCGGGCCAGATAAGGCCCTGCCCTTGAAAACAGACGCTCAGAGGGCACTGATGTAGCAGAAAGAGACAAGTACTTTGTGGCCACTTTGTACATTTGAGGATGCTGCTCCTTTTTATGCCTTCCCATACTTCAAAAGGATTTTGCAGTCGTGACAATTCTGGTGTATACTCAAATACATTTTTACCTCCGTTGGGAGCCCTCCAGTATTCTCTGGAACATATTTTCTCATATTGTCTGCTACTAAAGTGTCATGAAATGACCAAATATCGCTGCCGATCGTGTCGGCTGAAGTATCCAGATACGCTTGTTCTTCTGCAGATTTCTCTTGACTAACTCTTCTCAAATTCAGTTCACATTAAGAATATAATTATTCACTTGTCCATGAAACAGCATTAGAAGCTGCCAATGCACTTTCAAAATGTAATTTCTTGAAGCGAGGATCCGAGCGAAGGTTGACATCGCCAATAACTTCATTCTTTTGACATTCTTAAAATATTTGTATGTTCGCTTTTAGTGAGACTGCTTCCATACATTCGGGATTCAAAGATGTGTAGCTCTGAAATTACGAAAAAAAACTGTTGAATTTTGTATCATGAAATTTGAATGGCTTTGTTTTGAATGACGAACATGGTAACTTGTGCGTCTTTAGTGCTGGGTCAAATTGTGATAAATTTTGTGTGAAATAGGGCAACGGCTCCCTATTTCATCTGAGCTCCTATTTCCATCTCATCCCTTCACCTCATTACATTGAACATGAATAATATTTTACAACCTACCTGAACCAAACTGTGAAATGTTTTAAAATGATTATAAAAGCTATTGTCACACTTTCCTATTGAAGGAAAGGATTTTAAGTTCCTCGGTTATCCTTTTTTTTCATTTAAAATAAACTCACTTTTCAATTTAGGATACATTTTCGTCTCAAGATTTACAGTTCGTCATGTTTCTGAATATCTACTAATCGATTCGTCTCAAAACATGATCACTATTTTTTCCCACAATTACACTACCATTGAATGCTGGATGGCTTCATAATAAGTAATGTTCACTTGCCACTTGTTTAATTAACGATTTAAAACTTCAAAAATTACCCGACAAACAATAAAAGTCTTTAAAAATATGAGATGAAAGTTTTTCACTTAGTTCACTTGATTGCGCTTTGTTTTCATCTCATTTGGTTTCGCAAAGTTGCCAAGTTATCTCATATTGTTACAAAAAATAATTTGTTTTTCTTCTTCAAATTATTATCAAAAAGTATGTTTTTGGTATCCGTGACATTAGTTTAATTGTATTATTGATATTAATATTTAAATAAAACTGTTTTGGCTTCGAATATTACCAGAAAGAGCGTGTTAAATACTAATGAAATAACCATTGTTGCAAATCTAGTAGCACTGGTTTCATTCCGCTATACGCCAACATAACGCTGTGAAGTGTGTGTGTTTCATCGGCTGTGCACAGAGATGCCAGATATTTTCATAAAAAATATGTATTACGTTGCATAGAAAGTCTATATCTGCTCTATCTGTTTTCACTAATAAAATGATGTTAATCATAATCAATTATCTACATAAAAGATTTCCACTTTAACATGTGATTTGTCCGTTGATTAATAAACTTTCAAAGAATCACTGCAATCAAATACTAACAAATACTCAGAGAGAAAAGTCTAATTTTTTACTTCTCACTTTCTATTAATCTGTACAAATCTGTTATAAATTCAGGAAATCTGTATAAAATCTGTACTTTGACTTCAATCAGTATGCGAACGCAAAAATCTATACAATACAGATAAATCTGTATAAATGGCATCTCTGGCTCTACACTTTGTTTTAATAAGGGCTAATGAATAAATAGTAACAATTTAATTTTAGTTTTTATTTAAAGTTTTTTTTTAATCGTTGAAATGATATCAAACTGGTTCTAAAAATATAGTATGTTGTCTCATACTGGCATTAGGCCGTTTTTAAGAAGAATTCTGACATTTTGAACCTAAGAGTGTAATAGTGGAATATTTTGTTTTGATTGCTGTCGCCATTGCTAATTTATAGGATGAATAAAGGTTCAACGATAGGATGGAAAAAAATCCATTGAGATGGAATTAGGAGCAGAGTAGTGAAAACATCATTAGCGTTTTTAGCTGTTTCATAAATATTAGTTGAATTTTCAAGAAATGTGAATCAATTCTCAATGTGGAGCAAGGCGAATGAAGCAGTAATATGACATAGTTACAGTGATTTTAGTGGCTAAATCGGGGTTTGAAGACGACTTCCTTACAAATGAGATGAAATAGGGAGCCCTTACCCTAGGTGGCTTTTGTGAAAATTTTTGTCGTGAATACGACTTACTTTACTATGGGGCGCCTTTTCAAAATTTACCCTCTGGGAGAGTGATAAGTTTTTGATCGTGAATATCTCTTGTTATACTTAACGCAACAACATAATTTTTCCTCCATGCTATCAGTAATATAATCAGGAATTTGTGATTAATTTTTCAACAGTGTAAAATAACCATAAATAACTCAAAATCTATGTTTTCTCACACTTTTGGAAACAACGAGGAAAACTCATCACGTTTGCTTGCCTTTTTCGCACCAGGACGACGGTTTTGAGGTAGTCAGGCACATATCAGTTCCGATGTTATACTGGTCGAGTGTAATAGGTAAATCTTAACCGAGAATTGTTCATTTTTTCTAGTACGTTAGACGGAACCTGGATATCGTACTGAGGTTCTTCCACCAACATCAGTAATAATGAGGTAGTAAAAATCTCAAATGCTCAGATGGAATCAATGTAGCTCTTCTTCGCATTCGGAGGTCGTGGCTAGCAGTAAACCAGCAGTAGCAGAGAACTGAATTTTTAGTTAAATTCAAGAACTAATCTCAGAAACTAGATTCTGGTCCACCTGAAATTTGAAGTTAATTTTAGGTTCCGAATTTAGTTTTATACTTCTATTTAAAAATATAGTTCCAGATTACAGGTTCAGAATTTAAAACTATGACTCTAGAACTGGATTCTATTCCTGGATTTTGAAAATGGTTTCAAATTTAGTTCCTTATTCAGGAACTCGAATCCAGAGATATGATTTAGGATTTTTCAGAATTCATGAACAAAATTCAGGATATGAATTTTAGATCTGGATTCTGAAACTAAATATTAGGCCTGAACACCAAACCTTGATTTAAAAACTGAATTGAAAACCAGAGTTTAATTCCTGAATTTAGTTTCAGAATCTAATTCATCAATTCAGTTTCAGCATTCATTTCCAGAATTCAGAACCTACATGTTGGAACAAAATTGTGAGCATGATTTCTGGAACTAGATGCTGGAACTGAATTCAGTTCCTATAACAAGACTTGGAATTCAAGTTCAGAATTTAGTTCTATAACGCAATTTGGAAAATTCAAAAAATAACTTCAGTTCCTCACTTCTAGAACTAAATTTAAGACCTGAATTCTTGATCTAGATTCCGAAAATTTGCAGCTAAATTCGGAGCGTGCCCCAGATTTATATATTAGTTATTTAATTTTAACAGTTATAACCATTTAACAAATCACGCAAAGCGGTTTTTTAGAGCCACTACAATATTTCCAAAGGATTTTGAGAAGTTTATTTTTATTAGTATCTAAAACTACAAAACTGTATTTGTTCCGTGTTTTTTAATTGTATGGTAGAATATGTTTGCTGTCAATTATTTGTACTGTACTATAGATGTTTCGTTAAAATTCTGGAAGCGAAGCAATGAAAGTTGAAAAATTTACACAATCTAATACGAATGATTATCTGTATCCAGAAGTGAGAAAGAAAAATGTCAGTTTTATTCGTATTCACGTCCTCCAGTTATGTCTGTGACATTACCCACCCGCCTTTTTCAACTAAGCAAGTGACTAATTGTGCTTTAAACAGATAAGTAGAAAGTGTTTTGTAAATACTTCTATTTTGTGCTGTAAATTGTGTCAATAATCACCGTGTGGCGATCGCTCAAACACAGCGGCGTCATACCGTGGTATATTGAATGCATTTTCTATTGTTTTTTGCATGGTTCACTTTGCTTTAATTTCTTCCCCAGCTGTGTGTCGGGCCGGTTTGGTTTGTGCATGAATGATGGGAGAATGTGTAAGGAAAAAATAACCATTTCGGATATTAGAATTGCACGTTCAGTTTGCGAGAATGGCTATCACCAGCGCTGTACTGGGCTTACGAGAGCCATGGCCGGTTGGGTTTCAGATACACCTGCGCTTTTGTTTAAATGTGCTGATTGGTTGGAAGGTTCCGCGATGGCTAATGTGATGCCAAAGGATGATGTTCTTTCACTCATTAGTGATATGAAGAAGGAAAAATTCAAATCCATCACTGATTCGTTTGCTGGTGTGCGGGAGAGCATCGAGGCACACATTAATAACGCGATAGAAAAGCGAATCGATAGACTGATCAGATCTTCCAATGATGCTCTGGAGAGCAAAATGGCCTGCTTAGAAAACAGTGTGGCCAAAAAGTTGGACGATTTGAAAAGTTTGTTGAATTTGAATAATCAGTAAAATAATATTTTTTTTTTTTTTTTTTCAAATAAAATTTTTATTAGGCTCATTTGCTTTAGCTTAACGTGGCCGATTGTCTTGTTGTTAGGGGGAGAGAAAGGGATGCCGTATTACGGGGCGGCATACTCCCCAGTTAGTAAGGGGACATAGGGAGGGTGGGACCTACACAGTATTGAATTGAAATTTGAATACATCATTGGTTTGTGGCATACATCTTTTAGACACATTTTGCGTTCGATGAATCTTCATGTTTTTCAGCTTGTAGCAATGAAGAGATTATTCTGGATTGGGATGCTTCGTTGGTGTGTTCTGACGTTGATGTGACGTTTTTGGGTAGCTTCCAGCAACTCAGTCAGTTCAAGGCAGGTGCATGCTCCGAAGCATCGTTTACACAGGCCATACTTCCAGCAACGTAAAGAAGAGTGCGGTAGAGCTGTAGATGAGAAAGAGATAGGGAGAGCGCTAAATTTGAGCATTGATAGTTTTCAAGAAGTTATAGATGAGAGTCATATAAGGAAGATTTCGAGTTGCCAAGACGTCGCGGACTGGTACGAAGGGTGGTATACCTCGGGCCCGAAGGGAACCTATGAGTTGGGACCTGGCATCACAATACTCGACACATGTCCAAACAACATGTTCGATGTCATGATAACCCTCACCGCAAACGCAGACACCACTCTCAGCGAGCCCCACACGACGGAGATGCGCGCTGAACATATAATGATTAGACATGAGCCTTGACATTACACGAATAAAGTCTCGGCTCACGTCCAACCCCCGGAACCAAGCTTTCGTCGATACCTGTGGGATTATTGAGTGTAAACATCGTCCCAGAGTTCCACTATTCCATGTATTCTGCCAGCTAGCTAGAGTTTTCTGACGACAGCAACTGAAAAATTCATTGAAGCAGATTGGTCTTTCATAGATATCACCTTCTAGTGCGCCCACCTTGGCTAACGAGTCCGCCCTCTCATTGCCCCGTATGGAACAATGTGAGGGGACCCAAACCAAGGTAATCTGGTATGATTTTGCAGATAAAGCACTCAATTGTTCCCGTATTTTCCCCAGGAAATACGGTGAGTGCTTTCCAGGCTTCACTGAACGGAGAGCCTCAATGGAACTGAGACTGTCCGATACAATGAAGTAGTGATCTGTGGGCAGAGTGTCAATGATCTCAAGGGTATACTGAATTGCAGCTAGTTCTGCGACGTAAACTGAAGCTGGATCACTGAGTTTATAGGAAGCGGTGAAATTTACATTGAATATACCGAAGCCAGTGGACCCGTCTAGATATGATCCGTCAGTGTAAAACATTTTATTACAGTCGACTTCTTTAAATTTATTATTAAAAATTTTTGGGATCTCTTGAGGGCGTACAGGATCCGGGATTCCACGAATTTCCTCTTTCATGGATGTGTCGAAAAACACAGTAGAATTAGAAGTATCCACAAAATGAACACGATTGGGAACAAACGAAGAAGGATTTATATTCTGAGCCATGTAGTCAAAATACAAGGACATAAAACGGGTTTGTGAATTAAGCTCGACGAGCTTTTCAAAGTTTTCTATCACCATCGGATTCAAAATGTCGCATCGGATTAGCAGTCGATATGAGAGATCCCAGAACCTGTTTTTCAACGGTAAGACGCCCGCCAGCACTTCAAGACTCATCGTATGGGTTGATTGCATGCAACCCAAGGCAATACGTAAACAACGATACTGAATTCTTTCCAGTTTAATGAAATGAATATTCGTAGCGGAGCGGAAACAGAAACATCCATATTCCATTACTGACAATATCGTCGTTTTGTACAACCTGATCAGGTCTCCTGGGTGAGAGCCCCACCAAGTTCCGGTTATTGTACGAAGGAAATTGATTCTCTGTAGGCATTTTCGTTTCAAATATCTAATGTGACATCCCCAGGTACCTTTGGAATCGAACCAGACCCCGAGATATTTAAATGTGAAAACCTGAGCTATGGTTTCACCCCCTAGTTGAAGCTGTAATTGCGCAGGTTCTCGCTTCCTTGAAAATACAACCAGCTCAGTTTTCTCCGTAGAGAACTCGATACCCATTTGAAAAGCCCATGTCGACAAGTTGTCGAGGGTATCTTGCAATGGTCCTTGGAGATCGGCAGCTTTGGGTCCTATAATAGACACAACACTGTCGTCGGCAAGTTGTCTTAGCGTGCAAGATGTGTTGATACATTCATCAATGTTATTTACGTAAAAGTTGTATAAAAGGGGGCTTAAGCATGAGCCCTGAGGAAGACCCATGTAACTGAATCGCTTTGTCGTCAAATCACCATGCTCAAAATGCATGTGTTTCTCGGACAATAGATTATATAAAAAGTTGTTCAAAACTGGTGAAAGACCATGCTGATGCAACTTCTCAGATAGAACGTTAATGGAAACTGAATCGAATGCCCCCTTGATGTCGAGGAAAACTGATGCCATTTGTTCTTTACGAGCAAATGCCATTTGAATTTCTGTTGAGAGCAACGCTAGACAATCGTTCGTTCCTTTGCCCCTGCGGAACCCAAATTGTGTACCTGAAAGCAATCCATTTGTTTCGACCCAATTGTCTAGACGGAAGAGAATCATTTTCTCCAACAATTTCCGGATACAGGAAAGCATAGCAATCGGCCGATACGAATTGTGATCGGAGGCTGGTTTTCCAGGTTTTTGAATAGTAATAACTCTCACTTCTCTCCATTCGTGTGGGACAATATTACCCTCGAGGAACTTGTTGAATAAATTCAGCAAGCGCCTTTTGGCAGAGTCGGGCAGATTTTTCAACAAGTTGAATTTAATTCTGTCTAACCCCGGGGCTCTATTGTTACACGACAAGAGCGCAAGTGAGAACTCTACCATCGAAAACGGTGTTTCGTTTGTATTCAATGTCGCGACGCGGGATATCTTCTGTTCCGGAACAGAATCAGGACATACTTTCTTAGCGAAATCAAATATCCAGCGGTTAGAATATTCCTCGCTTTCGTTCGCGTGATTTCGATTGCGCATGCGACGGGCCGTATTCCAAAGAGTGCTCATTGCTGTTTCTCTCGTTAATCCGTCAACAAACCTTCGCCAGTAACCGCGTTTCTTAGCTTTAATAAGACTTTTCATTTGAAATTCTAACGCCGCGTATTTCCGATAATTATCTGGAGTTCCGTTCTTTCTAAACGAGATGAAGGCTGAAGCTTTTTTCGTTTTCAGCTCTGAGCACTCTTTGTCCCACCATGGGTTGGGAGAACGCATACTAGTTTGCGCGCTAGGTACTCGTTTCGTCTGAGCTTGAATTGCGATGTCAAGAATCAAGCCAGCCAAAAATGTATACTCTTCCTCCGGAGGAAGCTCCTGTGATGTTTCTAGTTTCTCAGATATCGAGCTCGCGTAACGTTTCCAATCAATGTTTCGTGTGAAATCGTACGAAACATTGATTGTTTCCGATGGTCTTCCACGGTTGGTGATAGAAACTATGATCGGCAAGTGATCGCTACCGTGAGGATCACAGATTACCTTCCACTTGCAATCTAACTGTAGCGAAGTCGAGCAAAGGGATAAATCCAGCGCACTTGGTTGTGCTGGTGGTCTAGGGTTCCGTGTCATTTCTCCCGTGTTTAGAATTGTCAAATTGAAGTTGTCACACAGATCTTGAATTAACGAAGAACGATTATCTTCATATAAGCAGCCCCATCCTGTACCATGCGAGTTAAAGTCCCCTAAAACCAGCCGCGGTGAAGGAAGAAGTTCTATGATGTCTGCAAGCCGACGATGCCCTATCGAGACTCTGGGAGGAATGTAGATAGAAGCTATACATAGATCTTTGCCTTTAATATTAATTTGGCAAGCAACAACTTCAATTCCCGGTGTCGAGGGGAGGTTAATACGATAAAATGAATAGCACTTTTTAATCCCTAAAAGTACCCCTCCATAAGAGTCTTCTCGGTCCAGGCGGATTATGTTAAAATTATGGAAGTCGAGGTTGATGTTAGAAGTAAGCCAAGTTTCACTCAAGGAGAATACATCGCAATTATGAGTATGTATTAAGTGTTTGAAAGAATCAAGTTTTGGGATGATACTTCTGCAATTCCACTGAAGCACAATGATCATATCTTCGATTCTCAGTGGTAAATTATCCATCAAAAGATACGATCGCTGCAAGGAGGGGCCATTGTTCAGTCAACTGTTTTAAAAATGTCCTTACTGTTGGCAGTAGAGCAGTTAGGAAGCTTTTCAGAGGATCAGTAATATTGAAGGCTGTTAATATCCAGTCCACGATATCAGAAAATTTCAATAATCCAGCGTTTGTTGGATTTTCTGGTTGTGCTTTGGGGTCATTCGGGTTTTTTGATGCCCCAGGAAGTGCTGGGTACTCCTTATCATCCCTAAGTTTTTTGAACCCAGGAGGTGTTTGCTTCGGTTTTGAGTCAGCACTTTTTGTTTCCGTTTGGTTCTTTTGTGACGAAGAGGACAGTCTGAGGCCTTTACGAGGAAGCTTGGGAGAAGCCAGATTTTGTCTTTTCCTGCTTCCTTCAACCTGTGTGTAGGAAGGTCCTTCGCCTGGGTCGTCAGAGGTATCCTCTTCAACTGGCAAGATTGCAAACGGGTTCTCAGGGGTCGATGGAGTGGTTCTTTTTAAGATTTCCGCATAAGAACGTTTGGAACGTTCTTTCACGGATCGCTTCAATTTCTCCGCACGCTGTATGTACGTAGGGCACACCGAAAGATCATGAGGATTCTCCCCGCAGTAGCAACACTCAACACTGCTTGCACTCCAAAATTTTCACTGGTTGAAGGTCGGGGTTTTTGAAACGGCCTACCCCGTCCTTCATCAGATCTTCGATTGTCAGACTTTCGTCACGGACCACACCGTCGATCTCCACCACATGAGACGGGACGTACACGCGGTACTCCTTCGTGAACAACTCGCTGGTAGCAATCTCGTTTGCTTGCTTCAGGTCGGACACAACAACGCGTAACTTGTTTGGCGAAACCTTATCTATTGTTTTTATTGCCGAGAAATGTTTTTCCAGGTCCCGAGCAATATTTAAAACTCTGAGAGACTTTAATTTGGGCCGGAAGTATACCACCCACGGACCCCCCGAGCCATCGTCTTGGTAAACTTTTTGGCGGGCAGGCAATATCTTAGAGGGAGATGGAGGCATCGGAGAGGGAGATGGTATCGGAGGGGGAGATGGTATAGGAGGGGTAGATGGCATCTCGGAAGCAAACTCAGCCTCTAAATGTTCTTCGTTCATTCGTTCAGCTTCGCCCTCCTCCGAGACACCCCCACTGTCATCAATATTCATATTTAAAGTGCGGGAGTAAAGAAGTCTCCCGCACTTGAAATGAGAAAGAAAGAAATAAAATGAAAAGAAAATATATGAATAGTAAAAGTTGAAAGAAAAAGTTTGAGAAAATACTTAACAGTATGTCACGGTAAGCTGTTAGGTGAGTTGCTCCTTCACTCCTTCGTTGTGCTTCAGCGTGACCTTGACTCAGGATTTGGCTGCTGCGATGCGGGTAGCAAACAATAGAAATAACTGCTGCCCGAGGATAGCACAATAGCGTCTACTGTTGATACCGATACAAAACCGGTGCACAGACAGAACTCACTTGCGGGGATGCTACTTTTTATCACTTTTATTTAATGCCTATACTACAGCCTCTGCTGTGATAGGCACCTTCGTCTTACCGATGTCGATTGTTAAAAAAACGCGTGTGCTCACTTCGAACATTCGGTTACGAATGAGTAAAATAATAATGATTTGGTTGTAATGAATAGAAAGAAAATTGTTGCAAATAGGAAAACTCATTAGCGGCCCTTACACGATCATTAAAAGTGTCATTACTAATAAGTAATGGCACTTTTAATGATCGTGTAAGGTCTACGAGTTCAGTAATGACACGAGTAATGATGGAATTCCGGATTTTCCATCATTACCAACATTATTTCTTCTTCTTATTTTTTTTGTGGAAGTGCTGAACATCTTCAGAACTATACGCGAAAAAATGACAAAGTGTAGATTTATATTGTTAATATTTCATTAAACTTAACGTTTCAATGGCAAATCAAATTTATTTTCAGCTAAACGAAAATAAAAATATTGCTATTGCTATTACTGGAGTAGTTACAAATACTCATCATTAATAATGAACGTGTAAAGCTAAAAAGTAATGATGTACAGTAATGCAGTAATGACGAGCGTTTGAGCAGAAGTGTCATTACTTAGTAATGACACTTTTAATGATCGTGTAAGGGCCGCTATTCGGAGTCGGATAGAAATCCCAGACGAAAAAGAAAAGTTATTTCAATGCTCAGTAGGCTGTGCGCTTGAGCGGATGGAAAAAAATTTTGCGCGTCATTTTTTCGTCCAATATACAAATAAGTGAAAATTTCCGTTTTCTATCGTTTGTATTGAGTTGGACTTTAATAGTGCCTAGTAATAATATTAAACAAACTGTGTGTAGTTATCGTACGTCACAAGTAAAAAGTGCCGTTGGACATAGAGAACACAGGTAATTGTTGCTTTTTCCTCCACGGAGGTTTTTTGCTATATTTGGAGGTGTTTTTGATATATCGGTCGACGAGAACCAGTCCCGACGGCCGCTCCTAGACTAAGGGTTACAAGCTAAGTGTAGTTTTTTTTTTTTTTAATTTTATCCTACTGAATTTAAATACTTTTACTGTTATCTGCGCGGAGACAATTCCGTGCCATGAAAGTGTCTTCTGTTGTTAATCCCCCTCTCCCAGATGATAAAATGGAGACTTCCACTGACAGTAAAAAGTCTCGCATTAAGAACTATCCCGATGGGCTTGCACTCCCGCCCGGGCCTTACGCGGTCTATTTCCGGACCAAATCAAATGAGAAAAAATTAAACCTTTTGAAAATTTCTCACGACTCGACCTCGCGATACTCTATTGTAATAAGAATTGATAAAGTACGCCCAGACAAGCTTAGGGTCTTGTTAACCAGCTCTCAGTACGCAAACGAGATTGTTCGAAACGAGCACTTTACGCGGGACTACCGTGTCTACGTACCAGCTCGTGAAGTCGAAATAGACGGCGTGGTTACCGAGTCGACTCTGACTTGTGAGGACATTCTTAAGGACGGGGCGGGTTGTTTCAAAGATCCCTTACTTAAGAATGTCAAGATACTGGATTGCAAACGATTGCATTCAGTATCGATCACCGGGGATGGAACAAAATCTTATCCTCAATCGGATTCTTATCGAGTAACCTTTGCTGGCTCGGCTTTGCCTAACTACGTCCTCTTGGACCGGGTTCGTCTCTATGTACCACGGGTAATGAATTGTACGAACTACAAACAATAGGGGGATACAGCCTCTGATTGCTGCAATAAGCCTCGTTGTGCTAACTGTGGGGGTGCCCATGCGGATGGTTCTTGCGGTAAGAATATTGAAAAGTGCCTCTATTGTAACGAGGATCCGCATGACCTCTCAGCATGTCCCGCGTACAAACTTCGCGGTGATAGAATGAAGCGTTCTCTGAAGGAACATTCTAAACGCTCTTTTGCAGATATGCTGAAAAGTGCCACACCTCCTAAACAGACAACGAACCCATATGCCTGCTTGTCAACTGACGAGAGCGATGCTGACGACCCTTTGGAAGGAACATCTTCGGCTGTCCCTCATAGGTTTAGGAAAAGAAGAAATATATCCTCTCATAAACCGAAGAAAAATGCTCCTGGTCTAGGAAATCTAAACTCTAAGAAGGAATTCCCACCACTTCCTGGGACACCGAACCCCCCAAGCGTCCCTGAAAACCAACAAGAGAACCATCTTGGAACTGCTGGACTTATCAAGTTCTCTGATATTGTGGACTGGATCTTTAAAAATTTTAATATTTCTGACCCTCTTAAAAGCATTTTATTTGCTTTCATGCCTACAGTGAAAACGTATTTGAAGCAGATGACAGCAAATTGGCCCCTTCTCTCAGCGATCGTATCCTTCGATGGCTAAGTCATCCTCGGAGGTTGGGGATTCAATCCCTGTTTTACAGTGGAATTGTAGATGTATCATCCCGAAAATAGATCCTAGTAAATGATCTGAAATGCGACGCATTTGCATTGTGCGAAACTTGGCTAACTTCTGATGTGCCCTTAAACTTCCACAATTTTAACATTATTCGTAAAGATCGAGATGATCCCTACGGAGGAGTACTTTTGGGGATCAAAAAGTGCTATTCCTTCTATCGTATCGACCTCCCCTCGATACCAGGTATTGAAGTTGTCGCATGTCATGTTACAATCAAGGGCAAGGACCCTTGCATTGCTTCCATCTATATTCCCCCAAGAGCCTCGGTTGGGCATCAGCGGCTCAGTGATATTATTGAGCTCCTTCCCGCACCGACGTTGGTTTTAGGAAACTATAACTCACACGGTACGGGATGGGGCTGTCTTCACGACGATAACAGATCAGCTATGATCCATGATATCTGCGACAACTTCAATATGACAATCTTGAATACGGGAGAAATGACACGGATTCCTGCACCACCAACAAGACCAAGTGCGCTGGATTTATCCCTTTGCTCGACCTCGCTACGGTTGGATTGCACGTGGAAGGTGATCCCCACGGTAGCGATCATCTGCCGATCGTAATTTCAATCACCTACGGATTACAATCGTAGACAATCAATATTTCGTATGACCTCACACGAAATATTGATTGGAAATACTACGCAAATTCGATATCTGAGAAACTAGAAACAACACAAGAACTTCCTCCGGAGGAAGAGTACACGTTTTTGGCTGGCTTGATTCTCGACACCGCGACTCAAGCTCAGACGAAACGTGTACCCGGCGCGAAAACTAACATCCGTCCTCCCAATCCGTGGTGGGACAAAGAGTGCTCATCACTAAACGGAAAGAACTTCAGCGTTCAAAAAGTTTAGGAAAAATGGAACACCTGATAATTATCGGAATTACGCGGTGTTAAACTTGCAAATGAAGAACTTAATTAAAGCAAAGAAACGAGGTTACTGGCGCCGATTTGTTGATAGATTAACAAAAAAAACATCGATGAGCACTCTTTGGAATACAGCCCGACGAATGCGCAAACAAAAACACCACTAACGAAAGCAAAGAATATTCAAACCGCTGGATATTCGATTTCGCTAAAAAAGTTTGTCCAGACTCTGTTCCGGAACAGAAGATCTCTCGCGTCACGAAAACGAATACAAACGAAACACCGTTTTCGATGGTAGAGCTCTCACTTGCGCTCTTGTCGTTTAACAATAAAGCCCCGGGGCTAGACAGAATTAAATTCAACTTGCTGAACAATCTGCCTGACCCTTCCAAAAGACGTTTGTTGAATTTATTCAACAAGTTCCTTGAGGGTAATATTGTCCCACATGACTGGAGACAAGTGAGAGTGATCGCCATTCAAAAACCAGGAAAACCAGCCTCCAATTATTCGAAAAAATGATTCTCTTTCGTTTAGATAACTGGATCGAGACTAATGGCTTGCTTTCAGATACACAATTTGGATTCCGCAGGGGCAAAGCAACGAACGATTGTCTTGCATTGCTCTCAACAGAAATTCAAATGGCATTTGCTCGTAAAGAACAAATGGCATCTATTATAGGACCCAAAACGGGCGATCTCCAAGGACCATTGCAAGATACCCTCGACAACTTGTCGACATGGGCTCTTCAAATGGGTATCGAGTTCTCTACGGAGAAAACTGAGCTGGTTATATTTTCAAGGAAGCGAGAACCAGCACAATTACAGCTTCAACTAGGGGGTGAAACCATAGCTCAGGTCTTCACATTTAAATATCTCGGGGTCTGGTTCGACTCCAAAGGCACCTGGGGATGTCACATAAGATATCTGAAACGAAAATACCAACAGAGAATCAACTTTCTTCGTACAACAACCGGATCGTGGTGGGGTGCCCACCCAGGAGATCTGATCAGGCTGTACCAAACAACGATATTGTCCGTAATGGAATACGGATGCTTCTGCTTCCGATCCGCCGCGAACACCCATTTCATGAAACTGGAAAGAATTCAGTATCGTTGTTTACGTATTGCCTTAGGTTGCATGCAGTCGACTCATACGATGAGTCTTGAAGTACTGGCAGGTGTCTTACCGTTGAAAAATCGATTCTGGGATCTCTTATATCGATTGCCAATCCGATGCGATATCCTGAATCCGAAGGTGATCGAAAACTTCGAAAGGCTTGTCGAGTTCAATTCTCACATCCGTTTTATGTCCTTGTATTTTGATTACATGGCTCAGAATATTAATCCTTCTTCGTTTGTTTCCGACCGTGCTAATTTCTTGGATGCTTCTGGTTCTACTGTGTTTTTCGACACATCCATGAGAGAAGAGATTCGTGGAACTCCGGATAACGTACGCCCTCGAGTGGCCCCTAATATCTTTTATAACAAACTTAGAACAGTCAACTGTGAAAAGGTGTTTTACACTGACGGATCACACATCAACAAGTCCACAGGCTTCGGCATCTTCAATCAAAACATCACCGCTTCGTACAAACTCAATGATCCGGCTTCAGTTTACGTCACAGAATTAGATCATTGAAACCTTGCCTAAAGAACATTACTTCATTGTCACGGACAGTCTAAGCTCAATAGAAGCTCTCCGGGCAATGAAGGCAGGAAAGTATCCCCCATATTTCATGGGGAAAATACGGGAACACTTGCGAACTTTATCTGAACGGTTTTATTCAATATCTTTAGTCTGGGTCCCTTCGCAGTGTTCCATTCCGAGAAATGAAAAGGCAGACTCATTGGCTAAGATGGGCGCATTAGAAGGTGATATTAATGAAAGACCAATCTGCTTCAAAGAATTTTTCAGTATCTCTCGTCAGAAAACTCTCGAAAGTTGGCAAACTTCATGGAGCAATGGCGAACTGGGACGATGGCTACATTCCATTATCCCTAGGGTACCGACGAAACCTTGGTTCAGGGGGATGAACGTAAGTCGCGATTTCATTCGTGTTATGTCGCGGCTCATGTCAAATCACTACACTTTCAACTCACATCTCCGGCGTATTGGACTCACGGAAAGCGGTCTCTGCACCTGTGGCGACGGTTACCAGGACATCGAACATGTCGTGTGGTCGTGCGTAGAGTATCGTGACGGCAGGTCGGAGCTTCTAGAATCCCTTAGGGCCCGAGGTAGACCGCCTGAGGTTCCGGTTCGGGATGTGTTGGCGAGTCGGGAAAGTTTATATATGCTTCTCATATACCAGTACCTTAAACACATTGATATACAAGTGTAATGTGTTATTCCTCGCTCAGAAAGTATAATCTCCACCCACAGGTTCGACACTAACATCCGCCCGATTCTCTCGATCTCCGTCCCTGTCCACCATCTTCATTCGAACTAACAAGATCTTTTTTTTGTCACTAACTTTTTCGTTTCCCCTTCCCTGTCTCTCCACCATCTCGATGGCAACTAATTAGATCTCTGTCGTTTTCAGACATTTTGTTCCCACGTCCCCAAGAACCCGATTTACAAGAACCCGAGATGACATAGTCTAATGATACTATTCTAGTTTTAAGTTAGTCGTTAATTAAGTTTAGAAAATACCCTTGGCATCTTAGAGCTTAAGCAGTGTGCCTAAAATTATATTGCATCATTGAATAAAAAAAAAGTGTAGAAAATTCATCAAAGCATGAACACAACGGAGAGAATACATATACAAATTGACAGTTCTAAGGGTCATAAATGATAGTGTTACAATCCGCATTTACGGTCAAATCGTTTAGTTCCAAGCTATTTTCAGTGTTACTACATAGAATCAAGCAAATAGTTAATCGGATTTCCACATATACATGAATTTGATTTCATAAAATCGATTTTCAATCAGAATAAGTGTCGTCCCTAATACATACGACGTCCAACTTCGTGGGTGCCACGACTCGATGCGGAATGTTAGCGCTGTAGGAGAGGGCACACAAACATGTGGCAGATTTACTTTATGCGCCGTTCGCCAAATGAGAGGCAACCGGTTTGTTCGGAGTTTTGCTCGAGGAAATAATTGTCAACTGTATTGGAAGTTGGAGTAATAGTAACCTTCGGTTCTTTGCTGAATTTAAAGCATTTTTTAAAGATCTAATGAAATTTTACTTGAAATGGATAATTTATTAGTAGAACAATGTACCAAAATAAATGTGCATTTTCAAAGCCCCTCATCGACAGCAATCCTACGTTCAAAGAAAATTTGCGTAAAATGCTTAGAAAATTATTAAATTGTTGAAATAATTCAACTACTGGTTGTCCCAACAAATTAATTTAATTACCGGTATTATTTCGTACGCGAGAGTTATGAAATAACTACCGAATTGATTGAATTTTGGTTACGTGTCGTGCCAACCGTGGCCGATTTACGACTGTACTGATCGAGAGACGGAAAAGAGTTGAATTTTTGTAGTATTTTTTTTGTTACCAGCGTTGATAGGGGTTGTGGCCCTTGAAAAACCAATATTTAAATATAATTTGTAGCGGGGTAACTTTTACAGATATTTTAGAATATCTCTTGAAAAATACATCTCTCATCCATAATCATGTCCGACCGACGCCAACGTTGATGCCAGTCACGTATCCAAATAGGGGGACCCAAGGGGCCCTGGCCCTTACCGAAATCAAAAACAGATATATATTTATTTAGAAGGTCTCAGACAAGTGTTACAGAAATAACAAGACAGCAAACGTAAAGAAATGTAATACAATAACAGTTCCAGTGGAAAAGTTTAAAGTGTCTGTTAAAAACACCCGTAAAGGGCACACCGAGAATTAGCTAAATTGTCTTTGGACCTCTGCCGAAACGAAAACCTGGGTACGGTCCTGGTTGATGCAGCCGCAAAATGCCGCACCGGCAACAACAGTCACGGTAATCCTTTGCAGATTGAACAAATTCTTACCTGCTTCCGGAATCACATTGCCTTTTCCACCAATTTTTCGGCTAACTTAAGTTGCTGCAAGCTTCTAGATCTGCCAAAATCTCGTGAAACGCGGAACGGAATCGGAAAGAAACCATTGAAGCACCGTCAGTGTGTTGCTGGAAGAAGTACTTTCATTTTAACGTGAAATAAAAATAACGACCGATGAAACAAGACGAATCCTAATGGGCAGTAAGTCCGGAGGGATTTCAGACGAAGGTGAATAACGAGTAAAGAACATCCTTACCCAGAAGTTTGCGATAAAACTGCATTTTTCATCGGGAACATTTCTCCCTTTTCAGCCGGCTACACTCGATTAATCCGTGCAAAAAAACAAAACTCAAGAACCCTTCCAAGATGATGATGGTAGTGTCGTAGCCCGTGATCCGTCTGATCCGTGCTGAAGTTTCGCCGGAACACAATGCGAATGCAAATTAAATCTTCGAACTTAAAGCATCGGTTTTTTGTTCGGGACAAAACTGTCTGGGTCAGCTTGCGAAGCTGCCGACAGGTCACTCTCCCTTTCGCAATCAATGCATTGAAAAAAACCCCACAAATGCTGAAATCAAGATTCTCCCACGTTGATAGCGGCTGGCTGATACGAATCCGAGGATGCTCATCACGATGAAGTGCGACGAAATTATTCCATTCTTTTTGGCACGGGAAGGATTAAAGTCGACTTGCCTATTTTTCTCCTTGATAGGCCCTCGGGCAAGCCATGAAAAGCTTTTGATGTTGCGTTCTAGAACGACGACACAGCCAATGCAGAAGTTAATGAGAATCCAAGCAAAATTCATGATACTTTTTGTGGCATAAACATCAAGGCGAATCGCCATTTTCTATTCATGAAGTGAGCGTGGTTGTTTTTCGTCGACGATTTTTTGAAAAAAAACGTAAACAAATGTCAAACTTCGATTAGCTTATTTTGTTTCAGGTACAGGAACTTGAGTTAAAAACACATGTAATGCCACAAAACAACAACTATTCAGACAAAAGTAAACGATCGACATTTACTAGAATGGAAGTGCTTTACACTCGGTTATAATGGAATGCAAACATGGGAAAAGACCATTTCAGTCACGGGCTAATTTCACGCAACTGTCCCCCCATCTTTTTGCTACTGGACCGTACGTAGTTAAAAGCGGTTGTCCTTTGGCTTTGGTTGTCCGGATTGAGAAACCATCCCCATTTTAAACACAGTGGACCGGGGGCCCGGCGAACAAAGAAAAAGGTTAAGAGAGCCTGTCCAACCAATTACCGACACCCTGGCCTGTGGTGTTGGTCATCAACGTGGCGCTGTTTGTTCCTTGTTCGACTCACTCCAGACCAAGGGATGGCGTCCCGGATGGGGTCGAGACACATCGAGGCAAAAAGTCGTCTGAATGATGCTTTTGTTGTCGGAGTCGGTAGGAAAGTTCATCTCTCGTCAGTCGGTTCAAAGGAGGCATTTTTAATTTTTTAGCCCCTGGCGGTTGGGCCGAGTTTTCATCAACGGGACGGACACCGAGACGAAACTGAAGAGAGGAACAAAAAAATAATTTAAACATTCTTCGGTGTATGTGGAACGTATCAAACAAATTTTCTCTTGATATGACGGTCGCCGTTTTGGGTCAAAGAAGGAAAATGTCTGAACGAATTTGTGGTGGATCAGACGACTTTTTTGACAGTAACCAAATGCCTGGCAGCTAGGAACAGATTGAAAAGTCTAAGAATAAGACATAAGCAGGACTATATGCTGTAAGAAAATGAGGC
Organism: Malaya genurostris; assembly: GCF_030247185.1. Taxonomy (NCBI): domain Eukaryota; kingdom Metazoa; phylum Arthropoda; class Insecta; order Diptera; family Culicidae; genus Malaya; species Malaya genurostris. The sequence goes on along the minus strand of NC_080570.1, from coordinate 62,805,302 downwards.
TGTGTTATGTCATTAGTTGAGGAACTGCTGTAAATATCCTTTTGACAACGACGGGGCCTTCAATTTAAGTGAGAGAACAGACCATAACTAAGCTGATCAACCTTGCATTGAAGTAGTGGTAGCTGATCAACCTTGCATAGTAGTAGTCGGAACGACCGAAATTTGCTCTGCGCCTAATGCGTATTACTGTTTTTGAATTAGATGATTTCAACAACAAAATTTCCAAAATAACTATAAAATTAGTTGAAATTGAGAATTTATTTTGCTGAAAAATACTCTTATTTTTAGAGAATGAGTTTAGTTGGCGAATATCCTGGACACAAACCAGCAATATTTCAATCCAACACGAAATTCTCATTGACAACTAATTTTGGTATTAAAATCAGAAAATTTGTTTTTGTTTATCTATCATCATCATTACTGAAGGACAGCACAAAGAAAACAAAAACGAAATGGGTTTTATTAACACGTTTATTAGCCAAAAACTCATGAGAAGTGTCAAAGCAAAATAATCCATTTAAAAGTTAAAAGGGACAGTCTTGTTGAAACTGCTTGCAAATTGTTTAGATGTTTTTCGGAAGTGTTACGATATATCCATATATAAATTTTTAAACCGACATGTAAAAATGACGTGAACTCTTAGTGGAAAGTGTATTTATTCATAATTTGTGCGCACTTGAAGCGATTGTGCGTAATAATGTTTTTAGCGGAACAGTGAAGTGAGTTTCGAAAGTTGCACTCTAGTTGTATATGTCAAATGATGTTTTTTGTATCTTTCAACCTTCCGGGCTACGCCGTCCGGTGTACTACTCGTATTCGGTTTTTGTTTTCCGAGTGCTCAAAGTTTTCAGTGAGATAGTCGATTTCGCGAAGTCGAATGAAGAAAACAGAAGAAAAACTTTCAAAAAGAAGTTTATGTTTCGTTTATGTCTTTTTCACCAATACAACATCGTATTTATACCTGCCAATATAGAAAAGACAACCGCGACTGAAATTTTTTTCGGTAGTAGTGTGCCATCTAGTGGCTAGTAGTCATTACGGTGTTCACGTTTTTTCGGTGAAAGAGCGCCATTTAGCTGCAGATTGCAGAAGCCAATTCAACCATTCATGTTTATTGAAAACAACGTTTTATTTCTCTAATTCATTTAAAAAATTAGTTGAATGGAAACGAAGTATGCCTTAGCTAAGAAATGACAGCACGTTTAATTGGTGAATTCAACTAAAAAAGTAGCCATTTCAACAAATATTTTATTATTATTCAGGGATTATAATTACAAAATCTAAATTAGCAAAAATAAGATTGTTTTAGTTGTCTCAAAAAAAAACTAATTAAAATCAGAAAATCAACTAATTTTTTCGCCAAAATGCTGATTTCGGTCTTTCCGTGTAGGGTGGGGCCAATCCTTGGAATCTTTTATTTTGCTCGAACTCCTCCCTCGGGAGATGGAGGTGATTTTTTTATTTTGAACCGGGCGCTAAATTTTCTCGGTACGCCACAGCATTGTAAAATATTTGAAGTTTGTTTCTACCAAAATAACTAGTTTACAAACTCTAGCTTTTGATCTAGCAGATATTTTACCAAGTTGTTACATTTTACTGCGGTAAATCGGTTGTGATCACAATCCTGTCCTGTACAGTATGAATTTTAACGTTGGACTACAATTCCCTTTACAATTCTGACCTGGATGAGTAAAGCAATTACTCATGATTTGGATTCGTGCCCATTTCAACATTGTTGAATTTTTTGGTATAACAGTTTTACAAATCGAATGTAACAAGCTTAAAAAACCACATTTATAACACCATTTATAACAATTTTTATTATTATTATTATTACAATTTATTTTGTCTCGGCTTTAACTTTTTTGGTCGTTTGGTCAAACATCAAAATGAGAACAAATCGAGATATGATTATGATAGCATTGAATTTTTTATTGATAATCAGTTCATTAGCACTGGTCTTACAAGTCAGTTGTCGAATATTCGAGCCACGACTTGAAAGGATTCTTAGTGTCAGTACGATCATAGCACCAGCTATGCAGTGATTCCTGTACGGAATGAGTCGACTGTGAAGTTTGTTGAAACAGTGGGTCAAATTCCTCAAAAGAAATGTAATGCCAAGGCTTTTGGCTATTCAAATATTTCAGGAACTTTCAACGTTAAAGTTGTTTGATGAATTGGAATTTAAAAAAATTATATATAGCAATTCCATCCGAAACGATGTACGATCTCTCAGAAATTCGGAATATTCAATTCAATTTTTCTCCAAAGAGAAATAATGGAGCCGTTTTTTCCATTTGTCGTTTGGGTAGATCTGTCCATGTTAGGATCATTCAAGAACTCATTTTTTTCGAAAACTGACTCTAGTTTTGATAACATCGACGAGGATTTGCTGGAAACCTATTTTAAGATTTTTAGCTTGAATCACACGATTAACTTTTAAATCTTTCAATATAAATCTAATAACATAAATCTGATAAAACCTACAATGATATACAGATGGCGCTTCGATCGGTTGACACAGTTTAATTCTGGGCGGTAAATTAGCAGTATCCGTCGCTGGAACATTTATTTAGTTTCGTGAATCGGCATTATTTAATAAATAACACTTTTAACACTTTTCACTAATCAACACACGCTTGCCACAGTTGCACTATCACTCAAAATAACTATTTCGCCCAATTAATTTACCATAAATTGGTTTGAAATTAGATTTTATGGAGAGTAAGGAGTATATCGAAAATAAGCCATCCACATTTTTGTGTTGTACGCATGTATTTGTGATGGTTTTTATTGCTCAGATCACAGCATGCTGTCAGCTTTCGTTTGTTTACTTGTTTGTGCGGTTGAAATTCTGCGTTTTCAAAATGTCGCGTATTGAGAAGGCAGTGAAAATTAAGGTTTCGGACACATGGTGCAGTGAGAAGAGTATTAATAGGCGAAAATTGGCGAAGCGGTTTGGAATTCATCATGTCAGTGTTAAAACCATCATTAATAAGTTTGGGGAACACTATTCTTTGAATGAGCTACCAGGAAGAGGCAGAAAATCCGGTTCTTCCAACCCGAAACTGGACCAGAAAGTGGTATCTCTAATCATGAAGAACAAATCAATGTCAATACGTGATTTGGCCAAAAAAAGCAGGAACGACTGTCGGAATGATCCATCGTGTCAAGAGGCGAAATCACCTGAAGACCTACAAGAAGCAGAAATTCTCGAAAATAAGTGTAGTACAGAAAAAGCGAACAGTAACAAGGGCCCGGGAATTGAATTCGCGTCTTTTGAAGTGTCCGGATGCATGCGTTTTAATGAACGATGACACTTATGTAAAGGAGGACTCAAAAATCCTTTCAGGTCCACAATACTTTACTTTCGTTGTTGAGGAGGATGTGAGCGATGCGGACAGGTCGATTCAAGAGGAGAAATTCAGTCGGTAGGTACTGGTATGGCAAGCAATATGTTCCTGTGGTTTGAAGTCAACCATTTTTTATACTACCGGAACTATAAAGGCAGAAATCTATCCATCTGAGTGTCTTCAGAAGAGATTGCTGCCTCTACATAAGAAGCATAGCACACCTCCACTGTTTTGGCCGGATTTAGCGTCGGCTCACTATGCCAAAACCACTCTCAATTGGCTTGCGGAAAAGGGTATAAATTTGCCCTCGGCTTCGACCCATCGAACGTTACTGGGCAATCGTGCAGGGGTCTTCAAGAAGACTGGTAAGGCAACTGAGAACATGCAGGAGTTCAAAAAAAATTTGGGCTCAAGCGTCCAAAAAATGCGATGCAACACTTGTCCGGAACTTGATGAAGAGCGTTCGATCATAAGTTCGAAAACTCGTGAAGGAATAACATAAATTTCATCCGGTTTTCATTATGCTCAAGTTTAACCTCGTACAATAAAGGATCACTTTTTAGTTTGAATAAAATATCGTTTTTTATCATAATTTGAAAGAAAAAATTGTGGATAGCTTATTTTCGATACACTCCTCAACACTTAAACACTGTGTCGTACTCCCAGTGGTGCCGACTATCTTCTACCCCACAAAAGCATTTAGTAAGTCAAGAATCGAGAGCGTTTTAGGGTTAATATTGTAACTGATTTTTCAGAATACGTGTGCTGAAACTGTAGGGGTATTTCGATTGAATCAACGAATAAGAATTAATCGATGATTCAGCAAAACGACTTGGCACCTTCCAAAGAAAAGAAATATCCCTGTCTATTCTTTGAGAAAACTTAACTGATTTTAAAAAGAACTGATCATATAAATCACTGTTTTAGAGTGTAGAAGGAGTTGAAGTACAAAAACCATGGATGTGCATTCATGGATTCTGTACTTGAATTCAGAACTAGGATTTTGATTAAGAGTTTTGGATGCCCGTTGATACCAAACCTTACAGAAAATTTAAATTTTGATTTATTTGCGGTTATCTCGTTGTTGTGACGTTGAATATCAAGATATCAAAAACTCCTTAAAGGCAACTTTTGTCTTGAATACGACTTACTTTACTATGGGGCCCCTTTTCATATTTGACCCTCTGAGAGAGTGATAAGTTTTTGATCGTGAATATCTCTTGTTGTGTCTAACGTATCAATATATATTTTTTGCTACATGCCATACATGAATTATGATCATAATTTTATGATGAAATTTTCAGTTGCATGACAAACTTTTCTGATATGTCATGGAAGCGCTGCTCAGTTAAGTTGTTCGGAATTTGAGCTGGAATTCATAGTGAGTTACAAATGCACCTACTGATTCCGCCCGAAATGGATCTACTTTGGAATCCAATTGGAAATCAGAATGAATTCCGAGTCAAAGTCTAAATGTGGATCCTGTTAGCCGTGACAATTCAAGACACTTTTCAGTCTCACAGATCATCATTAAGAATTAATTGAATTTTCTCCATTTCTTACCAAAAGCATCAGATTCATCAAAATGGATATTGAAAAAAGATTGCGCCTTCACCAACACATTCAATAGCTACGGGAAACGCTCGCACACACTTCGAAAATTAAAAAGTATTGATGTAGAACACATTTTTATTCTAGTATGGGTATCGTTTCGAAATAGGCAGTACGAAACAGGGTTGCCATATGTACAGATTATTCTGTATTTTACTTCTCCTGAAGAATGCAGATTTAAATGTGTCAAAAGAAAAATTCTTCTTCTCACCGCTAAAAATCCAATTGTTTTTCAATTATAGAGGTTTCAACCTTAAAGTCATTTGCCTCCTCAGTCCAGAAAAACTTTCTGACCCTGTGTGCGAGGTTGGGATTAGAGATGGTCGGGTATAGAAATTCTTATACCCGAACCCGACCCGTACCCGAGTGCTCAGCAAAAAAAATTACCCGTACCCGACCCGTATCCGATTAAAAATTTAAAAAATTACCCGTACCCGACCCGTACCCGATCAATAATACAAAAAAATTACCCGTACCCGACCCGTACCCGAAAAAAAATAAAAAATTTTACCCGTACCCGACCCGTACCCGATTAAAAATTACCTGTACCCGTACCCGACCCGAATGAGTAGTAAAAATTTTACCAAAATTCAGTATGGAAAAGATAAAGTGTTTTAGATATCGAGCCGTATTAGGCTCTAGTTGGTAAGAAAAATACATTAAAATGCTTGTTTACTTTTAAACATATAAATACACTGTGAAGCATGAATAATGTAATGTAACTTTTTTTTAAACTTGTAAAAAAAATACAAACGGTTCATCCGAATTCAAAGTTTATTTTTTCATGTTAAAGTACAATCCTTCCGGGTAATTGTGGAATATAATTTCATTCAAATGACTGCCTCGGCTGGCCTTACAGTACGCCATACGGTCGGTCCAGTTTTTTAATACATTTTCGATTGTATGCAGCTTTATTTCAGCTATGGATGCACGAATGTTATCCTTCAAGGCTTGAATTGTCTCTGGCTTGTCCACATAACACTTATATTTGACAGCCGCTCAAAGATAATAGTCTAACGGTGTCAAATCACAACTCCGAGGCGGCCAAACGACATCCGAATTTCGACTGATAATTCGATCTTCGAAGTCTGTGCACAGATGATCGATCGTAGCGTTGGCTGTGTGGCACGGAGCGCCGTCTTGTTGGAACCAAAAGGTGTACAAGTCTTCCTCTTCAAGTAACGGGAAGAAACAATCGCAAATCATGGCGCGGTACCGCTCACCATTGACCGTGGCGGCGGCTCCTGCCTCATTTTCTAAGAAAAAAAGGCCCAATGATGCCGCCAGACAAAAATCCGCACCAAACCGTCACTCTCTGAGATCGGCTTCTCCATGATGACGTGCGGGTTTTCCGTCCCCAGATGCGACAATTTTGCTTATTAACATACCCGCCGAGATGAAAATGTGCCTCACCCGAGAAGATGATTTTTTTGCACACATTCCGCAACATTACCATGATTTTAAAAGTAAAACTGCACTATTTTCACGCGGTCCTCAAGCGTATACACATCCATTTTCGTTCAGCGGAAGGATACAACTAGTTTCTGTCAAAATAACCGCTAGTTCAAAAATAAATATTAGATGGCGGACCCTGTAGATTTTCAATGTCTTTGGTACATTATACTCATTTACAAATGTCAACAAAAGGGAGTAATATCAACTCAAATTTTTCGAGAAGCATATTTACCCAAAATGTCGTAATACCCGTTGTATTCAATTTTGGGTAGGTATGGTTTTTACGAAACAGTGCGACTTTTGATCCAATTCTTTAGAACCACAAGTAAGCGTGCTCATTATCTTGACACACAAATAAAAATTCACATTCGAATCACTTGAAAAATCACGTAAAATAGTTCCAACTGTCAAATTGAGTATTATACGTGACGAAAATGAATGTTATGCGAACATCCTCTAAAATGAATAGTGTGTTATCAGTTCGTTTACGTGAATTGACCCAAGAATCAAACAATGTACGTGTATTCCCGATGTGAAAAATTCAATTTTGAACATGGTGAACAGTGAGTCCTTCAAGTGTAAGTAGTTTGAACATTCGTAGGAAATTTTTTTGGTTACAATTTTTTACTACAAAGCAAAATGAATTATGATTTTGATTTAAATTAATCTGTCAACTATGCCTCACAAACCCACACGCACGATGTTATCGGTAGCTGGTGGTTTTTACAGCCATTGAACTTCTGTGTTATCTCCGGTGGAACCCTTAACGAGTGAACACGGTGAAAATTTGAGTATTTCGCGAGAAAAGATTTTCACCCTTACTTTTGCGACTACACGTTGTCACGCATCGAGATTTTCACTTGTAGTGAAAAGAAACGAAAATTAACTGGCAATATAGCCCAACTTGCTGTGCCATCAATCGGTGCCATTTCAAGTGAGGTGACACCACTCAGAAGTGCAGAATAAGAAGAACTTCTATGCAGATTTTCTGAAATAAATGTTCATGTTTTTATGGTAAGAATCCTAATGATTTTTATGAAAATTTTGAAAATCTCTAACCAATATTTTAAATAACAGTTTTCTGGTATCTGAATGTGATATGAGTACTACACTACATTTTATATACTGCACATACTTGCATATCAGTCCCATATGGGAAATCGGCATGTTGAGAAAAAGACGATCAAAAGTTTATTTCCGATTTTTTTTATTTATTGTGCTCCCTAATGCTGGTCCCAGGTTGGCGGTTCAATGCATAGGACGCTGGTCTTACAAGCCAGCTGTCGTATGTTCGAGCCCCGACCTGGAAGGATTCTTAGTGTCAGTAGGATCCATAGTACTAGCCATGCAATGATTCTGTACACTAAGAATCGGCTGCGAAGTCTGTTGAAACAGAAAGGCCAAATTCCACGAAAGGAATGTAATGCCAAGACTTTGCTTTGCTCCCTAATGCTAAATCTTGGTATTATTACATGAAATATCGGTAATACACCTTTGCTGTTCCAATATTGCAACAAATGAAATTATTGAAATTTTGCACTGAATGGGACTGATATGCGGGTACTTTGGCATATGGGACACAGAAATGAGTTGATATTTTTTTATATTTTACTGAACAAACCCTCAACTTTCATTGCAATTTCTGAGAGTATATTGAGGAAAGACTCCATTCCTCAAGCTAACTCAAAATTGGCGAAAATCGATATGAGACTAATATGCGAGTATGGGCAGTATATGAATCAAATAATTTTTACTGGATTTTGCATTAAACAGCTTTAAAATAACAGTCCATTGAAACCTACGAGAAAAGTAGATTCCGACCGCAACATCATAGAGCTAAGGCAGTGTGTCTTATTAAATATGTTATAAACAAAGTAGGGCGGGAAATATTCACATAACTTTTCACGTAACTATGATTGATCTTTTTTTTAAATGAAGAAAAAAATGTTTTTTTCTGGAAAAAGATGGCAGTTGACAGGTCTGGTCCTAGGCGCGAATCAAAACCATTATTTTTCGGAAGAACTGTTTTGCAATGAAAAAATCTCGTCAACGTATAAACATATTTATGTGAAGTACAAATGGTCGGGTAATCGATCCAAAAAAAAATTTACCCGTACCCGACCCGTACCCGAGTGAGCGGTAAATTTTTTTACCCGTACCCGACCCGTACCCGAGTGAGCAGTAAAAATTTTTACCCGTAACCGACCCGTACCCGATTGAAAATAAAAATTTTTACCCGTACCCGACCAAAAACCCGTCGGGTAAGAGTACGGGTCGGGTTTCGGGTAAAATACCCGATACCCGACCATCTCTAGTTGGGATCCGACCCCACACTGAAATGAAAATCTTATTTATATTCATTAGATTTGTCATATGAATCATATGCAGAATATAATTCATAGAAATTATATAGAAACTTATAATCTTTATTTAATGTGTACGTCAAATCTAAATGGACGTTATCATAATGAAAGTTATAAAAATATCCCATATAATTTATATGGAAATCCGATGGAAGTCGTGAATCGTACTGCTTGAAGCTGAAGAAATAGTTGTGCCTCCGATATTCATCAACTGCTCCAGACCATTTTTTTCAGGAAGTTCCGCATCTCAATGTAATTTTAAATCGCTGACAAGACAGCTCATCCAACTTCGTTCAAGGATATGCGTTAACGGACCATGAAATATATATCCGGTACATTGCATTACTCTATCTGTCTAGTAAGATTCATTTTTATTTTCAGTCTCGGGATCTCACTTCTTTTTCGCAAAAATCATGAGGTGCTCCCTTACCGAACAGAATACTAGTAAAGCTTGAATCCTCAAAGAAAAGTAGTAGTTGGCGATTATCTGCTATTCGTATGAGCTCTATTGAAAGTTATATATATATATATATATATATATATATATATATATATATATATATATATATATATATATATATATATATATATATATATATATATATATATATATATATAATTTTTTTTTAAACTAGTCCTATGGTATATATGAACCTATCTAAATAAAATCGAAGTGAATATTATATGCGCTTCATAAATTGTTCCAATGTTTGTTGTGCGGATATCTAGTAATGGTTATAAGACGCGCCAATCAATTTGACTCAGACTGGAAATTTCATTCGTTATATGGAAATCCTGTAAAAATAACGTTAAGAAGAGTTTTATGTTTCATAAGATTATCTCATATATTTGACATGATGTTGAACACATCTTGTAACTGTTATTGGAAATGCTAATAGTGCAAAATCATTAGAATATCATATAATGTGAAAAAGAAAATTTAGCTCAGTGCAGGTTAGCTGCCTGAAAAGCATCGACTTACCCATCACGCTATACCCGTTCCCAAAAAATCCAAACAAATCAAAGCAGCATAGTTTTAGTAGAAGATTTTCTAAACCCCAACGTTTCTGTTTATTTTTTTTTTAATTTTGTGTATTTTTGGTTGTTATTCAAAGTGAAAAATACAATTTTTCACAACAAAATCCGCCGATTTGAAGCTGTAAAATCTCCCCAAAGTAACAAACAACGAACAGGAAAACGTTGGAATCTGATTTTTTATATGTAGGAAGTGTGTGCAAAATTTGAACAAAATTGGTCCCCCCCCTTAAGAAACGAATACATGTTAGTGAGGTTCAGTTCAAGAAGGCGTCTAACTTTGTGTACATTATGTTCAATCGTGAAAGAGATGCGATTTCATTCGCTTCGGTTAACAACGAGGTGCACAGTGTTGATCATGACAATGTTAAATATAAAATCCCTATGTACGTAATGGACAATGCCATAGAAGTACGCGTGCATGACCTTCCCCCGCAGACCAGCGATCAGTGCGTTCGGGAAAATATATCGCAGTACGGTGAAGTTCTTTCCATCGAAAGGGAAGTATGGCGGATTTTTCCCCGGTATACGGAATGGCGTGCGGGTGGTACGTATGCAACTACGTAAGGCAATTCCATCTTACATCATTTGTGATCAAGGTGGAATACATCCGTGCAAAACGCTGATTACCTATGAAAATCATCTGATTGCATGTCAGTTTTATGAACAACCTGCACACTACGGCAAACCTTGCACTGAAACTGCGAAAAGTACTTCTGTTTCACCATTAAACCAACCAGCAACCGCAATCAATGTACAACAAGGTGCATCTACATCAACTAGCAACGAGCCCAAGACTGCGAGTTACAAGGAAAACGAAGCGAAAACGGCAACCAATAACAATACAACCGATGCGGCAATGGATGACTAGACGATCCACGAACAAAGTGTTTCTCAATTCTTGCAGGATAGAAATCAAAGGTCATCTACCTCTAAAAAAAGGATGACAACGAGATCCAATGAGAAAACCTGTTTTAATCCACCTAGTGGTGTAATGGTGCCTTTCTCTAAAATATGCAGTAATTTTTGGTAGGACCATACGACCTTTCATTTGAATCTAAGTTTGTTGAAATCGGTCACACCATCACTGAGAAAAGTGAGCAAAATAAGAATTTTTCCATTAATCACACTGTAACTTCGGTTCCGGAAGTCGGAAGGACCATTGTACCTTTCATTTGAATCTAAGTTTGTAAGAACCGGTTCAGCCGTCTCTGAGAACAGTAAGTACACTTATTTTCATTTTTTTGCACATCTCACCCTGTAATTCCGGAACCAGAAGTCGAATTCAAATAAAATTCAGAAGCTAGCTTTTTTCTATTGGTTGTAGTGCTTTGTTTGCTTCCAATTCTTCAGCTAGAGTTTTAGACTGAGTGTTTTCCACGTCTTTAGCGACGATATTCGAGATTGACGTCGAGATTGATTTGACTTCATCTCTTAATTCTTCCAAGATTGGATTGGATGCAGCGGTGGGGGTTTCGATAATTTTCGAAGGAAGCATAAATTCTTTTTCGAGGCGAGAAAGACGCTCACTCATTTCATTCATAATTTTGTTGCTGGATTTGTTCGATTTGCAGACGTCGCTTATGGCTGTATGCAGAGAGGCCTTGCATGACTATATACGCTGACCTAGATTGCCGCAAATGCTATTGTCATTTTTGCTGATATTAAGTAATAACTGCTTTACGTCAATCACTAAGCGCTCGACACTATCGAAAATTTCAAAGTAGTGACTTTTGACGTCAGATGCGGTCCGGTGGAACGCCTCCGTTTGTGATTTAGTATACTTTAGAAGCTGCTCCTATTTGTGTAGCAGCTTCAGGGTCTCTGCTCCTGTTCTTATTAAAAGCTGGCAGTCAGCACACACTGCCACCATAAATGCCAAGATTAAATGTTCCTGATGTCGTTGTACTCCAATGCAAGCGGCGTGATAAGCCTTGTCGCAATGTTCGCACTTCTATAGAAAGCGGTCGTCAATGTTAGAACAAGATTTTACTCCACACTTCATTTTTCTTAAATTCCACTAAATTTGATTGCACTACATACTTAGGCTATAAAAAGCCCGCGCACGATGTTTGACTACGCGTGCGAAAAATAAAATGAATAAATTATTACTTGCGGAGCGTTCGAAAAAGCGAACCGCGCCCGATGACTGTTCGAGGCGAAAGAAAACTTAGTTAATAATTAGTAACGGTAGTTTTGAATTTGTTGTACATTTTTTTTATATTTTAAGTGCTTCGCTAAGTTCATATAAAGCTAACGAAGCACCCTAAATAAGCTTGTAAACAAATCAAAACCCAGTGGATAGTTTGTTGCTAACAAGTTGCTAATTAGTTACGATAATATTGAATTTGATGTTCAATTTTTCTTTATATTCTGAGTAAGTTCATATGAAGTTCACGAAGCACCCGTCCTAAATATGCTTGAAAACATATCGACACCCAGTAGATAATTTGTTGCTCATTAGTTGCTAATTAATTACGGTAGTTTTGAATTTGTTGCTCATTAGTGTTTAATTGTTTCAAGTACTGCACTAAGATTATATAAAGTCAACGAAGCACCTCTCCCAAGCAAATCGAAACCCAATTGACAGTTGTTTCTAATTAGTTACGTTTGCTGCTCTATTTATTAAAAAAATTGAGTACTTCGCTTATAAACTTATAAGAAGTTAATGAGGTGCTAGAAAGAAAAATTGAGCATTAAATTCAAAACCACCGTAACTAATTAGCAACGAATTATTATTAAGGCTTCAATTAGTTTTCCATCTTTTCTGAGAGGAGTGCTTCGTTAGCTTCATATAAACTCAAATATATTTCATTTAAATCTAAATTCATGAAAATTGGTTCAACCATCTCCGAGATAAGTGAGTACAAAAAATATTACATACATACAGGGTCCGGCACTCGAAGTGTAACCAATTAAAAAGGCCATAAATTCAGTTTGGAAAATTACTTTTACTTAATTCATAGCACAAAATGTGTAAAAATAATACAAAATTCAGAATCAATTCACTTTTGCTCGATATGACCACCTTTTGCCTTGACTTGATGACTTGAGAGAGCGAAGGAGTTGCTTCGTTTGGCCGAAAGCGGTCAATTTCCGAACATTGTATTTTCTGACGAGAAAATTTTTCCAATTGAGCAATTCGTAAACTCTCAAAACGATAGGGTTTACTTGACCGACCGTTCATACGAGAATTTGAGTCATCGATTGGCCACCAGGAGGCAGCACCCGCAACAGATAATGGTTTGGGCCGCTGTAACCGCAGATGGGCGCTCTCCAATCGTTTTCATCGAGCCTGGCGTCAAGGTAAATGCGAGATATTATCGGGAAAGTATTCTGGAGGTTGCTTTGCAGCCGTGGGCAGACAAACATTTCGGTGGCAGACCATGGACGTTTCAGCAGGACTCGGCACCGTCTCACAAAGCTCGAGTGAACCAAGAATGGCTGAAAAACAACGTTCCGAACTTCATCACGTCCACACAATGGCTCTCGAATTCACCAGATGCGAATCCAATGGATTATTCTCTTTGGGCCATTTTGGAGAGCAAAGTCCGAACTAAAAGATACACCAGTCTCGAGGCGCTGAAAAAAGTTATCGTCCGCGAGTGGGCCAAAATACCTGCAAGTCACATTCGGGCAACTTGCGATTCGTTTTTTGACCGTCTCAAGGCCATAGTCAAGACAAAAGGTGGTCATATCGAGCAAAAGTGAATTGATTCTGAATTTTGTATTATTTTTACACATTTTGTACTTTGAATTAAGTAAAAGTAATTTTCCAAACTGAATTTATGGCCTTTTTAATTGGTTACACTTCGAGTGCCGGACCCTGTACATACACATTCTGTTGCGTTTGAGCATCATATTCGTCCAACAACGCTGGAAATTCGGTGTATTCAAACTTTTACGATGGTCTGTCACGCTCTATATTTCACACGTCAAAATTTCCACTTCTAAATAAGCGTCCACAAGCATTCGATGTGATTCTCAGCCGTTTTCCTCAATTGGTATCAGAAAAGCAATGATATCCGCAGATCGTAGTTTGTAGGCACAGTAGAAAAGTTTATTGTTTTATAAATTTTTAATCATGTAAACTAAATAGTTTTCAGTTGTGACAGTTGGTAGTGTTGGACAGTACATACATTTTCTGTTTTAACTATTTGAACCTAGAGGGCGGTTCAATCATTTCTGCACCTGGTAAAATATTCGACCCTTCCGATTTCGATTGAAAACCTAAGCTATTGTAGCATTTGACCGTACTCGAATGATTGATAACTTATGTAATGTTCTCCTTTGCCATGAAACTGTTCTTCGATTTTAGGCGACGTCATTAATTCACAGGTATCTAAGTGTTGTAATCAAAAGCCCTGCGCAAATTCTAATGACAGTTAGGTGACCGAAGGTACCTGCAGAAACTAAAATTTTATTGAAGCTGAAAAAAAAATTTCGACCGACCCCAAACCCCGAGGAATGAGAGAAATGCAGCCGCATCTACTCACAAACATTGTCGTAATTTTAATTACTCTAAGCCCACCCACCGACCGGTCTCAGGTCCTTCAGGTATGCCGCTTAATTACGGAACCCATAAAAGTCGGTGGCACGATAGCCCCCGTCAACTCAGCATCAACCGCATTCAACCGACGCACTGAACCGAAAGGGGGAAACCAAGGGACCAGCACCAGTCGGGCCCGGTTTCGTGGGACGGATGTACGAATATGTAGCAACCGCACTGACGAACGTGAAAATGTGTTTCTTTCAGATTTTGTTTTTCGCTCGTCTCCTGTCGGTTTGATGGCGGCTTTTCATTACGGGGAATTTCCGGAATATATGCTAAATATAAAAGTCTAAAGAGACTCGAAAAGAAGTCATCATCAGTCAGTCCTAGTCGCAGTCGTTGAAAGGAAGATGTCAAAACAAAAAAGTCGGCCAAAACAGAAGTCTACGGCGTCTCCGGTACTTAGGCAGTTCTGGGCCTGGGTTTCCATGGAGAGATTTGAATCCTTGCCAACTTGGCAGTGGCAGTGGTAGAACCCATTACACAAACACAGAACAGAACAGAATTTCAGCTGTCTGTTACGCCTGTCCCGGTGAACCAGATGAGAGGAAGACCGGATATTTTTTGCAAGTTTCTGCCCTGAATGGGAATGGTGGTTTTGCATTGCCAGTCTGATGCTGCAATTCCCAAGTACGTAGCCAGTTCTGCTAGACAGTTTTAATAAGATGAAAAACGTTTAGACGCACACTGAAGGTATAAACTAGTTTTTTTTTCCACGTCCTACTCGTATGTGTTGGTTATGCTGTGGGTCTTTAAACTCATCCGACTCGTTACCATGAGCCAGTAGAGCGATGTAAGAAAGACGTATTCACACCAGTCGAGAAGATCCGTTGTAAGGAAACATTCAACGTGGCACCGCAGAACTGTCGCAGTCTGAACGCACCTTCAAGCGAAACCGAGCAGGGACATTTCGAAATCATCGCCCTCGAGAGGACAACGACTTCGGTATCAACTTGTGCTCGTTATGATTTTCTTGCATCACGTTGCTCTCGGATGATGGGCGAGCAAAGAAAAAAAAAAAGAATTCAAAGGTATAACAAATAAGACACGATCCGGGTGATGAGCTTGGGTTGGGTGGCGACAAAAAAAAGGAAACACTTTCACTTTTCCTACGAGGGAGAAAACGAAGAAAAACGACGTTGGAGCAGAGAAAAGGAGTCGCGTCTTTGTCTCGAAATAAAATACCGTGATAATAACTCATGTGCAGAAATGGGTAGAGGAACTGAGGGTAAAACAAGTGTTTGATTAAAGCAGTCTACTGGGAAGTTCCGTTCTGACCGAATTTACCCTCTCTTCTGGAGTATGCCAGTCAATAGAACTACGTTGATAAAAGCAAACTAGGAAAATGAAATTTGCCATTACGAATCATTGTTAATTTCAGTTTTCAATTGGAATTCGTTAACGGTTATCTTATTTATTGGAATTTCAAGAACTCAGTTGCATAAAGCTACAATTAACAAATTGAATTCTGTGTTCTCATCTCATCTCATCTGATGAATGTTTTCGAACAGATAAAAAAAAAGAACACAAGACGATACCTTATCAGTAAGCTATAAGCTTGGCATCGCAGGCTCTCGGATGCCCGTTTGCTGGCAACCATCTAGATGGATAACCAGCTGCTGTCAGGAGCAAGCCATCAATCGGGAAACCGTGCCAAAATAAAAAAAAACGACGGCAGTAGCACTACAAGTTTTCTGAACCCATCCAATCCGAGACTATACGGAAAACATGTGCAAGATTCTTCGTTCAACTTGACCCGCTTCTGTTCGTTTCTTTGTGGAAACTAGTACCGTGTACTAGTCGACATAATACAGCCGGAAGATCGTGATAAAAATCCTGTTAAGTAGTTTTCTTTCTTCGTACGAGGAGTTTCACGTACCGGCTTTGGGTTTGTCTGAGCGCTGAATGGGAACGATTTATCCTACAGACTGCACGACTGGCACTTATAATTCATAGTTTTGAGAACAGCTCGAAATTTAAATTAAAACTTCTTTAGCTTTAACGTCTCAAGCATCTCGGCGGTTGTTTCCTTTTCCACCTAGCTATAGTTCCAGTGTGACCCGGTTTTTCCGGAAGCAGCACCGTAGTTCAAGTTTTACGAGACAAAGTGCAGAAACGAGTACACAAGTATAGCTTATCAGATGATTGATCATATTCAAGAGTCTTGGAAATGAGAAAATCGACAAGTTTAGGAAGAACGTGCATTTTTCATTTTTGATTCCCGCAACCAGATAGCGAGGATGTAGTGTACCAGGTCGTCACCACTGCGGTAAGATTGGCTTGGATAGTTTGCTTTCCATAATTAATCATTATAGTTCAAATGCCACCTGCCACAGGTGCGGGTTTTTACTTCAAGTAAGTGCCATTCGAGATGCAGGTGGCGAGCCGATGCCGATGATTACTACAGCTATACACGGAAATATGGAATTCAGCTTTGCGCCTAATTTATATTTCTGTTTTTAAATCATTTGTATTTAACAAAAAATTGAGAAACCTGTTATTTAAACATTTTTCTTAAAAAAATTATCTTGTTTTTCGAAGAGCAGCTGTTAAAATTACTTGAATTCTATTCATTAGTTTGAGAGTTGTTGCGCTAAAACCGACGCAACTTTTGTTATTTTCATAACCATGTATCAAAAATAATTTCGTGTTTCAATTTTACACTGATTCTTGATGGGAAAAAATACCGTTCATGCGGAGCAAATGCTAGAAAAGTTTTATGGAGACTTCGCTTCATCAGAAACAACAATAAAACGTTGGTTTGCTAACTTCAAGCGTGGTCGAAGAGACACCGATGATGCAGAACGCAGTGGACGTCCAAATGAAATGATAATCCAAGAAAATATTTAAAAAATCCACAAAATTGTTTTGAATAACCGAAAAGTAAAGTTGCGTGAGTTAGCTGACATCGGAAATATAACATAAGAACGTGTTGGTTTGATATTGCATGAGCATTTGACTATGAGAAAGCTCTATTCAAATTGGGAGCCGCGTTTGCTCACTGTTGACAAAAAACGAGAACGAGTTGATGATTCTGAGCAGTGTTTGGTCATGTTTGAACTTAAGAAACCGGAATTTTTGCGTCGATATGTGACAATGGATGAAACATGGATTCATCACTTGACTCCGGAATCAAAACGATCGTCATCTGAGTGGACAGCAACTGATGAACCTCGTCCAAAGCGCTCGAAAGCACAATAATCAGCTGGAAAAGTAATGGCTTCGATATTTTGGGTGGTGTGCGTGGTGTAATATTTATCAACTATCTTGAAAAAGGAAATACCATTAAAAGTGAATATTATATAGCGTTTGAAGGCTGAAACTGCGAAGAAACGACCGCATATGGCAAAGAAAAAGGCGGATGAGTAATGCCAGAGACATAACTGGATGTCGTGAATACGAAAACAACTGACATGTTCCGTAACACTTCCGAATATCAATTAGTTGATCAATTGTATGAATTATGCAAGCATTCCCCTTTTTCACATTTTTCGCAAAAACAAAGAAACAACACTTGATCTCGATTACTGTGAATTTCACACAGCGAAAAGTGCACAAACCTAATCAAACTGTTCTAGATTGCACCAAACTGAGGATATTTACCTTCGATATGGGAAGAAGAAATCCTAATAGTTCTTTAGAAAACTTTTAGAGCCATTAGGACGGCTGTTTTTTGTGATTCTCTCCACAGTTGTCCCCTTTTCGTTGTTTTTTCACCAATGCAAACGACTAGCAGCTGTGACGTAATCGCTCTTGTCGGAAGCGAAACTAGCTTTGCAAACGACACACAATACATCTGCTCGCAGTGTCGATAGAATCCAAACTGATCCAATTTTTGTTAAGAGGTTTCTTTCTACGTGATTTCGTTGGTAGCTTTTTCACTAATGGGCGGTTCCAATGGCCACACATATAGAATTTTGACGTCGATTATCTCATTTCGGATTTGCATTTCATTGAAAGCAACTATCAGGATGCTGTGCAGGATTCATTCCTGCCTTTCAGAAGGACCAAATTGTGGAACTCACTACGATATTAAGCATTTTTCGGAACATTTTTCTCGAACGATTTGTTTTACAGCAGTAGACATTTTGTTCTCTTCGCGTTCTGATTGGCTGTTGTTGACATGGGTCGAATGAGACATGTTTTTAATAGTGTACTATTGAAATACTTCAATGCTGTTGCTATACACGTTTAAGTTGAAAAATTTCGATTCTATTGGTAGTTAGATTATATAAATCCTTTCACAGATCTCTGAGCTATTAGCTTTAAAAATACGAGAAAGGCGAACGCGCCTTATGAATTCTCTTTGATACTCGTTTATACCAAACATTTCAGAAAAGTTTAATTTTAAATTATTTGAGATTATGTCACACAACTGAAAATTTTAACATAAAAATGTGATCATTTTTCCGATGGCATGTAGCAAAAATTATGTTGATTCGTTAGATACAACAAAAGATATTCACGATCAAAAACTTATCATTCTCTCAGAGGGTAAATTCTATAAAGGCGCCCCATAGTAAAGTAAGTCGTATTCACGACAAAAAATTTTGTCACAAGTCAATCCATACAATAGCAAAACTCATTCGCCGTATTTACCAGATTTGGCTCCCAACGACTACTGGCTGTAAGCCGATAAATGTAGTAAAATTTCAAATTTATGATTTAGGCAACTTGAATCTTAACGAAGACTCCAAGATTCTGTTAAACAACAGAACTGCATTTTTCAACTTTCCTCGATAATCCGGCAAATAAATGATGCAATGATGTAATTATTAAACCATAATTTTCGCATTTTGTGAGAGATGCAACCAATGATCTATTTACCGGAAGATACGATGCGTAATAGATGAAACGCCGTTATTTTTTTTTTTACAAGGACTTCAAACAAATTATCATTTTTTTCGTCAAATTTGTTTAAAAAATGGGGCCTAAATTTTCGATGGGGTTTTCTCAACGGAGTACCATTTAAACCTTAATACGTTTTAATCCGATGCAAAAAAAAATAGATCTGTCGAGTTGTTCTTTAGTTATCGTGCACACCCGATTGACAGTTGGTCATACTTTGAGCAACCATATCTCTGAAACAATGCGATAATTTTACCAAAAATTTACACTGCAGCAGTCGTTAATATACAATAACAATTACATATAAATTTAAGTTTCAGCAACCCTTTTTGCCTTTCTCTATAGAAAGGTATTAGAATCGCTGGAAAAACCGACTTTAGAACGGAGCCTCGGAGACCCATAGTGTTATATACCATTCGACTCATTTCGATGAGATTGGAAAATGTCTGTGTGTGTGTGCACTTTTAAAAGATATTTGAACGCGCTTAATTTTCTCAGAGATGGTTGAACCGATTTTAACAAACTTGGGCTCGTTTGAAAGCTACTGTCGGGTTTTTGCATGAAGGCCTGTCAAATTTTGCATGAAGGCTTTTTTCGAGGTGCTTAAACTTTTGAGCACTAGAACGAACTTAACGAAAATAGAGGTGATCCCAAAATATTGGCACCCTTATATATATATATATATATATATATATATATATATATATATATATATATATATATATATATATATATATATATATATATATATATATATATATATATATATATATATATATATATATATATATATATATATATATATATATATATATATATATATATATATATATATATATATATATATATATATATATATATATATATATATATATATATATATATATATATATATATATATATATATATATATATATATATATATATATATATATATATATATATATATATATATATATATATATATATATAAGAGCGGTAAAAATCACCGTGTTTTGTCGGTTACGTCACTTATACCATTATATCTCTGGAACCAAAAGTCACAACCATTTGGTCTTCGAACTTGATCAATGGCCCGACAGCAGTTTTCAAACGAGCATAAGTGTGTTAAAATTGGATCCATTTGGTATTTTATTATTTGGGTTAGGGAGTAGATATCGACATTATTTCGCATCGCGTGAGGCCAACGTTTCGGAAGAAATTTTGTATTTAAGTAGGAAGCACATTTTAAAACAAAACGCGATAAAATTGCAGCGTATCCCCGGTAGTCGGCTACCCAGAGCAATGAACACATGATAATATTATTCGAGAATTAACTAACAAACAACTTCTTCCTGTGATGATGAAGGATGAAATTTTGATTAGTAGCGAGTAGTGTTCTATTTTGTCTGCTAAAAATCCCGAGCTGCATCAAGCTGTTTGTATACATGCGGACATTGGAAGGCTTATAAAACACGGTAGACTACATGTAGCAAGAATGCCGGGTGAGAATGGTCTACGTGATGCTCAGTAGAGTACCAGCGAGAGGTCGTCGATTGCGGAGTAGACCACGCACTCGCTGGGTGTACGCGATCGAAGAAGATGCGCGAGTAGTGGGAGTACAGAGCGACTGGAGAACGGCGGCTCAATATCAAGTATCCTAGAAATCTACTATTTGTTCAGTCATGTTCTGGAGACGGGATGTGCACGATTAAAATAAGTAAGTATGTTCTATGTGAAAAAACAATTCTTTTTTAATGTGGAACACATTTTTGTTTTCTATATAGGGGTACAAACTAGAAACCCAAGAAAAATACACGTAGAAATGTGGTCAGGTTTTGAACAATTACAGCTCAGTCAATTTTGTATCAATTATTAATATTATATCACCATTTGATTGGAAATATTTCTACGTATTGATTTGAATGTTCATACAAGCAAAATTATAGCTAACGTTTATTCCTACGCTCCGATATTGGATGTAGGGATGTCGGAAATTTCGAATTACTCGATTATCTAATAATCGAGTATAGTTTTGAAACTAATTAGCTCAATAATTCGATTAGCTCAATAATCGAATATAATTTTTAAGCTAACCGATTAAATATTACTCGATTATCTAAGTTATTAATCGATTACTCGATTAATCGATCGATATTACGACATTATTACCTGCGCGTAGCATGCTAGAAGTAGGTTGTTGCTTGACAGCAAGGCAAAAAGTGCCATAAAACGATTTGAAGCGAGTTCGGATGAAATTCCATACTATGTATTTTTCATCTGAGAAATTTGCAACTATCCCAGGGTAAATTTTGAATTTTAAGATTAATTTCTAATTTATATAAGATGAACACGATTAATAATGAGAAAAAGTTTATCGCTTCAACCGAAATCGCAGAATGGTAGTAATGGTAGAGAAACGCTATTAAAATAACTGCTTGCATACAAAACTTGAACACAAGCTTGGCGAAAAGTAGCCTAAATATCAAAATTGTATCGCAAGTATGTACAAACATATAGTTGCATACATTTGGGCTATTGATGTAAGCTCGTCGGCTACAAAACAAATAAAAATCACGACAAACAGAGTCTATATTCTGGGTTCGCGTGTTCGGTGATGGTTCCTAATAAAGATCAATCTAAGCAGACTCTGTGTGACGATTAATTGAAAATGTCGATCATTAGAAATTTTGGTTCCCTTGTTCCACATCAATGGCTCGAACAACTCGACATAGGGCTGATCCTTGAAGTTTTTAGAATGAATCTCGTTTCTAAATTTTTAAGCACGGATCGTCATATAGTAACTGCTTCCTATTTCATCTGAGCTCCTATTTCCATCTCATCCCGTCACCTCATTACTTTGAACATGAATAATATTTTACAACCTACCTGAAGCAAACTGTGAAATGTTTTAAAATGATTATAAAAACTATTGTCACACTTTTCTTTTGAAAGAAATGGTTTTAAATTCTTCGGTGATCGTTTTTTTCATTTAAAATAAACTCACTTTTCAATTTAGGACACATTTTCGTCTCAAGATTTACAGTTCGTCATGTTTCTGAATATCTACTAACCGATTCGTCCCAAAACATGGTCACTATTTCGCATAATTACACTATCATTGAATGCTGGATGGCTTCATAATTAGTAATGTTCACTTGCCACTTGTTTAATTAACGATTTAAAATTTCAAAAATTACCCGACAAACAATAAATGTCTTTAAAAATATAAGATGAAAGTTTTTCACTTAGTTCACTTGATTGCGCTTTTTTTTTTTTATTCAATAGTAACATATTTGAAGGCACACTGCTTAAGCTCTTAGATGCCAAGGGCATTTTCTTATTTTAAATTAAAACTAACTTAAAACTAGGGTATTATCATTAGGGTAGTGGCGGTTGATTGCGCTTTGTTTACATCTCATTTGGTTTCGCAAAGTTGCCAAGTTATCTCATATTAGTTATCTCATATTGTTACAAAAAATAAATTGTTTTTCTTCTTCAAATTATCATCAAAAATTATGTTTTTGGTATCCGTGACATTAGTTTAATTATATTATTGATATTAATATTTCAATAAAACTGTTTCAGCTTCGAATATTACCAGAAAGAGCGTGTTAAATACTAAGATCAAATTGAGCAGCTAGAAGTTCTATATGGAAGATCTATAATAAAGCAGAAACTGGAACAAATGTATCTCCAGCAAGCCATTCTAGTTTCATTTATTCGACCAGTTCTTCTGTCAAATTTAAAACTGGTACACGATGCCGTTCTATTTTTTTTGTGTATTTGAAACACGAGTAAAACACTGCTGGGGCTGCCAGTTTCTCTTGTCATAAAATTCAGATTTGAATTTTGTAACTGACATAAAGTATGCACACAAACGAATTTCCAGACATGACAGTCACGATCTCTTTTTGGCGCACATCTACGGTCCTCCGTGAAACTGGCACCAATGGTGATAAATTGGTTGCACTGCTGAGTTCCCATCATCGCATTCATAATGCAAATGTCAAACCGTGAGAACCCTTTCGATACGTTAGCTCATTTGTATATATTGAGATTTCATGGCACACTTTGGTCGAAATGATAACAATGCAATTAATCTCGCGCTCCACCAAGCGGTGAGTGCGGTCATTTTAGAAGGTACCGGGAACGGACCAGATTTTTTAATGTGGAACACATTTTTGTTTTCTATATAGGGGTGCAAACTAGAAACTCAAGAAAAATACATGTAGAAATGTGGTCAGGTTTTGAACAATTACAGCTCAGTCAATTTTGTATCAATTATTAATATCATGTCACCATTTGATTGGAAATATTTCTACGCATTGATTTGAATGTTCATAGCCATGTATTTTTAATAGTATATCATTGAAATGTTGATTAATGCATGCAAAAAATCTCCGGCATACCGGATTTCCCTGCCATAGTCGACGGTTTTGAAGGAGTAAGCGATATATCAAAGGGAAAGCAGCGCTCTGATTGGTCAATCGATGCAAAAGCGAAGCTGTTGGAAGCACACGAAGCTATAAATATAAGCAAAATTATAGCTAACGTTTCAGTCTTACACGTAGCTTGCTAGAGGTAGGTTGTTGCTACACAGCAAGACAAGAAGTGCCATAAAACGATTTGAAGCTTTAATTGGTATGCCCTGATCTTGTGTCATGAAAGATTGGATGAAAACCCATGTTATGTCGTTTCGCCTGAGAAATTGACAACTACCCCAGGGTAAATTTTGAGTGCATAAGATTAATTTCCTATTTATAAAGGGTGATTTTTTAAGAGCTTGAGAACTTTTTTAAACAATAAAACGCATAAAATTTGCAAAATCTCATCGGTTCTTTATTTTAAACGTTAGATTGGTACATGACATTTACTTTTTGAAGATAATTTCATTTAAATGTTGACCGCGGCTGCGTCTTAGGTGGTCCATTCGGAAAGTCCAATTTTGGGCAACTTTTTCGAGCATTTCGGCCGGAATAGCCCGAATTTCTTCGGAAATGTTGTCTTCCAAAGCTGGAATAGTTACTGGCTTATTTCTGTAGACTTTAGACTTGACGTAGCCCCACAAAAAATAGTCTAAAGGCGTCAAATCGCATGATCTTGGTGGCCAACTTACCGGTCCATTTCTTGAGATGAATTGTTCTCCGAAGTTTTCCCTCAAAATGGCCATAGAATCGCGAGCTGTGTGGCATGTAGCGCCATCTTGTTGAAACCACATGTCAACCAAGTTCAGTTCTTCCATTTTTGGCAACAAAAAGTTTGTTAGCATCGAACGATAGCGATCGCCATTCACTGTAACGTTGCGTCCAACAGCATCTTTGAAAAAATACGGTCCAATGATTCCACCAGCGTACAAACCACACCAAACAGTGCATTTTTCGGGATGCATGGGCAGTTCTTGAACGGCTTCTGGTTGCTCTTCACTCCAAATGCGGCAATTTTGCTTATTTACGTAGCCATTCAACCAGAAATGAGCCTCATCGCTGAACAAAATTTGTCGATAAAAAAGCGGATTTTCCGAATGGACCACCTAAGACGCAGCCGCGGTCAACATTTAAATGAAATTATCTTCAAAAAGTAAATGTCATGTACCAATCTAACGTTTAAAATAAAGAACCGATGTGATTTTGCAAATTTTATGCGTTTTATTGTTTAAAAAAGTTCTCAAGCTCTTAAAAAATCACCCTGTATAAGATGAACTCGATTGATAATGAGAAAAAGTTTATCTCTTCAACCGAAATCGCAGAATGGTAGTAATGGATGGTAGAGAAACGCTATAAAAGTAACTACTTGCATACAAAATTTGAACACAAGCTTGGCGAAAAGAAGCTTAAATATCGTTATCTGTATCGCAAGCATATAATTGCATACATTTCGGCTATTGATGTAATTTCGTCGGCTAAAAAACAAATACAAATCATGACAAATATAGTACACCCAAACCTCTAAATATTGTGGGACCATTTCTAATACGCAGACGCCTAAAATTTCATTTGGCATCGCTGCCAGAAAATTGGACAGTTGTTTTAACCCCTTCGCTGTCTGTTGTATTGAAATTAACTATCATTAGAGCCAAAAGAAAAATTAATCGGCTGTTGGATTGAGGCCAATTGCATTTTCAACTGGTAAAATTCCTTAGCGACAATTGTTATTTCATTGTTCATCGAAAGCATCAACAAATGTATATCTGTCAAAGACGATCAACTTTTTAGAGTAGACAAATAGCACAATCGAATAAAGCACGAGGTTTTGAAAACCAAGGCGTTGATTAATACAAAATATGAATGAAAAGAGAACATACTAAGCACAAAATAACCATTATGTACGATTCAGACGATCCATCTTCTTTTGTCACAGTCAATCTCCGTCACCGGCACCGTCAACATTAATTACATGCATTCTTATGGAGCTATTCACACGTAACGTCACCGTCACGGAACGTCTTGAACGTTCCGGTAAATAAAGTATTAAACTAATTTTGACGGAAGCTGACGTTCCGGTGACGGTGACGGAAGGAGGCGGATCGTCTGAATCGTACATTAAGTCAAATAAATAGCACACGCTTAAAAAATCCGTGCAAGTGGTAGCCGTAATCTGCCACATACGCGTTATCAATATAAATTCATTATGACTGAAGTTTTCTTAATAATAAATAAAAAATTAGTCATTGTAACGGTCAATTTAAAAAATATTTTTTTCTGGCTTGTGGTCTCGAACCGGTTGAATCGATGCGAATGACAGTTTCGCTATCTTTGCGGCATTCTGTCGCTATCTTATCGCATCACAATCTTTTCTAGTCGACAGTGAAAATCACTATACCCTAATGAAATAACCATTGTGGTAAATCTAGTAGCACTGGTTTTATTTCGCTATACGTCACCATAACACTGTGAAGTGTGTGTGTTTCATCGGCTGTGCACAGAGATGCCAGATTTTTTCATAGAAAATATGTATCGCTTTGTATAGAAAGTCTATATCTGCTCTATCTGTTTTCACTAATAAAATGATTTTAAACGATAGTTCTTTATATCTCCGTAAGTCATTGCCCCACTAACTTTAATCAATAAATATATATTAAAAGATATATATATATATATATATATATATATATATATATATATATATATATATATATATATATATATATATATATATATATATATATATATATATATATATATATATATATATATATCAGTTCAAATCGCTTCAAAATTTTAATAAAAATGTTGCATAAAAGATTATCACTTTAACATGTGATTGGTCCGTTGATTAATAAACTTTTAAAGAATCACTCAGAGAGAAAAGTCTAATTTTTTACTTCTCACTTTTTATGAACCTGTACAAATCTGTATTAAATTTAGGAAATCTGTATAAAATCTGATCTGTACTGTGATTTAAATCAAAAATCTATACAATGCAGATAAATCTGTATAAATGGCATCTCTGGCTCTGCATTTTGTTTTAAGAAGGAGGCATTAAATAGTAATAATTACTTTTTTGGTTTTTTATTTAAAGTTCACCAAATCAACTTTACAGTAAAATTTTAAATTTTAAGCGAAAGGTAACGGAAACGACAGAAAAATTTTTAAACGTTGAAATGATTTCAAACCGGTTCTAAACATATCGCATGTTGTTTCATAGTTTGCATTAGAGCAAGGCGAATGAAGCAGTAATATGAATTAATTATAGTGATTTTAGTGGCTAAATCGGGGTTTGAAGTAGGGATGTCCGATACCGAGTCGATACTTTGAGGTATCGATACTTTCTTTCGATACTTTTCTTTTTTTGGTATCGATATCACATCTGAGCGATACTGTTAGCAAATACAAATTATAATACGGAATACTTCGACAAATTTTCAAGAACACATTTTGCATCGTGCAGTACACTGTCATGATACACTGTCAGAGTGACAATGTACTTTAACGAGTTTTCTATACAACTAGCAACACTGAAGGGTAAGAACAAATTCACCATAGTTACTGTTTATTATAGTGAAAAATAAATAAACAAACAGTTTTTATCTGACAATCAAGATCACAAGCGAAATGTAAGTTAAACAATAATCTAGAATGGTTAAGCCACCATGAATCTACTACTAGCTGTATTGATATTTGTAGATTCGTGGGTGTTGGTGTTCATTTTTCATCTTTTGTGCTAGTGCCGGTGATATTTAGACTGATTGTTGCAGTTTAATACAGCAACGATAAACATAAACAAACAAGTTTGTTTTGCACCGTAGCAACTAGCATAAAGCGTTGCCAGAAACGATCTCCTTCCACATTTTCAAACTATCGCAATGAAAGGGAGTAATTTACTAGGTTTACTTGTTCAGGTTGTGAACCAAACATTGGCGGTTCGTTTGTATGGGACTTAGGGGTATTATTATTTGTATTTGCTGTTAGTATCGATACTTTTGGTCTCGATACTTACAATATCGCAACGGATTAAAGTCAATTCCCATTACGACGGAGCATTTTTTTGTTTCAATTATAGAGGCTTTAACCTTAAGGTCATTCGCCTCTACGGACCAGAAAAAAATGCTAAGCCTATATGCGGGGTTGGGAATCGAACCCAGGTGAAAGGTGACTAACCCATCACGCTAAATCCGCCCCAAAAGGAACATTATTTTTCTTCGACTCCAATGAAGCGCCAGTGTCGTGCATAGACGCGAGATTATCGAGGATGATTTTCAACGATGGTTAGTCCACGTCATACCAATACATGCCCGAGCTTGGTGCTTCCGTTCCGTTCGTCCCCGGTCCCATCTTCGCGTTATGCCTTCGTCTCATCAGTGCATAAAAAAGCTCAAAATGAGCTACCATTTCACGCCTAATAGTTCAATTTAAACCTCTAGCTTAGCACTGATGAGCCGAAGGCGGAACGCGAAGAAATAGAATGAAAATATGTACTTATTGCTCAAACCAACGAAACCCCTTGGAAATTCTTTGACGTGGACCAAAAGTCACAACAAATTTGTAGAAAAACCTTCCTGTAAATCATAGAATAACGCCACAATCGACCATTTTATTTTATTTCGAAATGATTGCTGCGCAAGTATCAATTAATACTTACAGGTATCGATACTTTATTGCCTTATGATACCTTGTATCGATACCCAAAATTCGGTATCCCGATACCCTAGGTATCGATACTTTGCCTTCCGAGTACCATCCCTAGTTTGAAGGCGACGTCCTTACAAATGAGATGAAATAGGGAGCCCTTACCCTACATCATTTACTAAATACTGAAACTTTCTTGTATATTTTAGTCCCGACAGTGCCATGCCCATGCAGGGTGTGTTAAATCATTGATGTTACAGTTAGAAAATGAGCTGGAGAGTAAATCGGAGAAGTAGGAAGAAAAAAGTGTGCATCGCTTGTAATATCAGTTACATATCTGCTACAGTTCTAAAATGTTTGCCGCCAGGCCCGTACCCAGGATTTCATTTCGGAAGGGGCCCAAAGATAAAAAATAATATTACTGAAGATTACTTTTGTACCTAATTCTCGGTGTGCCTGTTACCGGTGTTTTGAACACTTTAAACTTTTCCACTGGAACTGTTATTGTATTACATTTCTATACGGTTACTGTCTTGTTATTTCTGTAACACATCTCTGAAACCTTCTAAATAATTATATATCTGTTCTTGATTTCGGGAGGGGCCTTTTGTCGCGACCTTCTTCAAACAAACCATCTTGTGTGAAACTTGACAAATGAAACAAATTTCATTATTCAGTTCGGTAGGATAATACTGATGGAAGAAGAAGATTCTCAAACCTCGTCGTGAATTTCTTTTGGTAGCTGCTCTGCCTGCGGGCCCTCCACCACAATTCTGGTTAGATTTGGTATGTTGAATTTGGGCTGGTAATGAAATCTGTTCCTGTTCCTGTTAGGGAGAACCGTCTGCAAGAGCAAAACTCTGGATAGGATGGTGACACATCTACACACATTCATACGAAAAAGACTCAAACTCAACTGACGCTATTATTTGTGGAAGCTAATTATAGCTACCGAATCGTTTTTGGGAGTGAGGTTCAATGAAATGTTGAATAAGTAGATAATTTTCTCCAAGTGTCATATTTCCTCTGTCGAAAGATATTGATTTTTTGTGAAAGTGTTCAAGAAATGTCTCAGGAAAGTATCTTCTTAAAGTTTCATAAAAATTGCACCAGTTTTTATTCAACCGGATTCACGTTCTTTTGTCAGTAGCAAACTTCACATGCTCGGATGGTAATCACACCCATACTGTGCCATTTCCGCTCTGTCGGTATTAATATGACCAGTACCAACTCTCGGGACATGTTTGCGAAGCAATTTTCAGTTCCTTTTGTAATATTGCATTGTAACTCTACCTGCAGAAGTTATTTTCCTGGCTTGCGTACAAACGAGACCGGCCAAGACTATCACCATTGTGGGAAATAAAAGGACATTTTCTTACTTTCGGTGTCGAGTATGTAAACGGCATCGACCTGCTAGACCGGGAGCTAGTAGCTAGAAGGTTCCGTCCGACCGAGAAGCCCCGAACCAAAGAACACCAGGAACAGATGGAGAAGAGAAATGTCCCTCCCCTTTTCCAGGGAACAAATGAAAACAATTAGTGTTCTTCATGTTCGGGGGCCACTTGGCTCTGACCCTACTCGACAGTCTGGAAGCGAGGAAACGGTTGTTAATTATTGGAGCTACTTGTCGAAAAGATGTGGCAGTTTGTAGCAACTGTACATGAAGCAATCCAAAGAAGACTTTGCCAACCGACATGAGAAGTACGGGTGGCTACACACTCCCCTGTTTCTGTTCCTGTTCCTGTTTCTGTTCCACTGTTCCACTGGGAAGCAATGTTTCAACCTGAGCTCGTGAAGCTTACGAGAGAACTTTGCTTCTTTCTTGATTCCGATTTGTCGAATGTTGCTTCCGCAGTTCTGCACCGGAGACGATAAGAAAGTTGTTTCATTCGGGTTACCTCCAGTTGCCGTCCCACCGCAGGCACTTTGCTGCATCCTGCTACCGTTTTGGGTTTTGCTGATTTGGGGGCCGCCCTTGAATCTTTTAAGTCTTGTAGTTCCTTGGTCGTATGGCAGGTTGCAGGAAAGGGTAATAATTACAAATGGTTCGGAGACATGTCGTTTTTCGGCAAGGTTGTTGGCTCGTGAAGAAAGGTGACACTAGAGTGGTCTTAAAATGCTTATATTTTTGGAAATACATTTTTCTCATTCTTCTCATATTAATATTCGCCAATTTATTCAATCAATGTCGATTACAAAATCGAAAATTTAAAATTATAGTATGAAAATTTGGAACCACCCCGTAGGACACTTAGCGGTTATTGACACCATGGAGGAGTTTCCGAGTTCCATTTCTCTGTCACACGTAGGGAGGAGGAGGAGGAATAGCCCACAATGTTTACGTCAGAATAGGGTTTTAATGGTATTTACATTATTCACCGAATCAATTCAACTCAATTTAACTGACCGGAATTGCGAAGCAGAGAAAAGTTCAAACCGATGAGCTATTGCCTGGATGTCTGTAATAGGTCTATACGAGAACTATTTACTGGGCAGGTCAAAAATAAAAAAATTAAACACTCATTCGAGTGTAAATGTCAAGAGTGTTGAACGATTAATGGTCGAGTTTCGTAGTAATTCGTCACATGGCTTCATGTCACAATAAAAAAGTAAAATAATTCAAAAAATTTAAAGTTACAAACTTTAACGGACGCATGCATAGAAAAGCCTCTGTGACTTCATGTAGTGACAAAACTGTCACTGGTTTTAACTAGATTGCATTTTCTCATCCAAGATCCATGTACTGTCGTAAATTCTCCCAAACAGATTCCACACCACTCGTAATTTACACCGACATTAGCTACAGTTAACAGTTTTTCCATAACCTTCGAGTGCCAGCCGCTGTGTGTTTGAAATGCAGGATTACCGCGGCTCCACGCAAATCAGTTCTAATCATCCTTCTGCAAACAGAGCCGTAAAATATTATCATAACTAATTGGAAAAACGACTACCCAACCCGGCTATCACACGGATGCTGCCATATGTCGAATGTTTGTTATCAGTAATCTGTACCGCGGGAGCAAAACACGACAAGCTGGCATTAATAATGAAAGCAAGTAAATGCGTGCTCCACCGTGAAAATGTGTTTCAAACAACAACAAAAAAAGCAGTTCAGGCAGATCGGATGTGCCTACGTTCAGCCAGTGTGCGTATGTAATTAGAAAGGATATGAAACATAATCCCATCCCCAACTTCATAATCATAATGACTATGGCTCCGACATACACTAAGTGTTTTCGCTACATGATACAAATCCATATTTTATCGCTATTAATTTAAACAAACTTTTTTAAACAATTTTTCTCAAGTATAAATGTTACTATGTTAACAACTTGTTATTCTGTGTTTCGTTCAAATATCCTAAGATAAGCGAGATTTGATGACGGGTTCAGCTAATGAAAACATCTTATTTATCGGTTCCGGAATATGCCTTTGAAAAAAATTATGCTACACTACATTTTCTGAGAGATGGCTGAATCGATTTTCACAAACTTAGACTCAAGTGAAAGGTTTTACGTAACCTATTAAATTTCATCTGGATATGGTTTCCAGTTCCGGAATTATATGTTGATGAGCAGAATGATTTTAATTGCAAGAGCGTGTTTCAATGCATGACAATGTGAAACCGAATAAAATCCTATGAACTAGCCTTATGAAACTTATGTTGTGTACGTCTTGTTAGTAAGTCGCCAAAAAAATTGATTGAGGATATATAGGTGAAATATAGCGGAATGCGCGAGTCGCGTTTTTGAGCTTGAGCTTGAGCTTGAGCGACCATCCCTGGTTGCTACTCCGTTACTGATCAGGATTAGCTGAAATTGTACAGGGAATTTCTAGATGATCCGACCTGGGACTGGTAAATCATCCTTCAATGTACATCTTCTGGTAACCCCAGAATTCATTGATCAGTACCGGCGCCGGCCAGGCCCGAACGTAGATCGTCTAAGGGATGGGAAGGGATGTTAGTCCAACACTTGTTGTTACTAGAGGCCGTATATACTACTGCGCACTCCACAAGTGTCACGGGAGAAGGATATTTGTTAGTAAAAATTTCAGTATTGGTAGTATTCGCACGCGACTCAGTATGTTCCGGTTTCAAGATGCTCGGACGCACCACTAAACTCACTGACTTTCCGAGTGAACGTTTCAACAATATTCTATATGGAAGTCCCGGGAAGTCTTGATTCACAGCTCTTTTTCGAGGAAACCGAAGAAAAAGGCAGGTGGGTAATGTCAGAAACATAACTGGATGTCGTGAATACGAAAACAACTGACATGTTCCATAACACTTCCGAATATCAACTAGTTGAACAATGGTATGAATTATGCAAGCATTCCCCTTTTTCACATTTTTCGCAAAATCAAAGAAGGCTTCACTTGATCTCGATTACTGTGAATTTCACACAGCGAAAAGTGCACAAATCTAACCAAATTGTTCTAGATTTGCACAATGCTAATGACTGGCAGCTGTGACGTAATCGCTTTTGTCGAAAGCGAAACTAGTTGTGCAGACGGCACAAAACACATCTGCTCGCAGTGGCGATAGAATCCAAACTGATTCAATTTTTGTTAAGAAGTTTCTTTTTATGTGGTTTCGTTTGTAGCTTTTTCACTAATGGGCGGTCCTAACGGCTTAAAAATAGCCGCATACAGAATTTTAATGTCGATTATTTCATTTCGGATTTGCATTTCATTGAAAGAAACTATCAGGGTGCTGTACGGGATTCATTCCTGCTTTTCAGAAGGACCAAATTGTGGAACTCACTACGATATTAAACGCTGTTCGGAACATTTTCCTCGAACGATTTGTTGTACAGCAGCAGATATTTTGTTCTCTTCCTCAGAACGCGTTCTGATTGGCTGGTGTTGACATGGGTCAAATGAGACAGGTTTTTCAATAATGTACTATTGAAATACTTCAATGCTTTTGCTATTCACGTTTAGGTTGAAAAAATTTGGATTCTATTGGTAGTAAGACTATATAAATCCTTTCACAGATCACTGAGCTATGAGCTTTAAAAATACGAGAAAGGCAAACGCGCCTTATGAATTATCCTATTTGATACTCGCTTATACCAAACATTTCAGAAAAGTTTAATTTTGAATTATTTGAGATTATGTCACACAACTGAAAATTTTATCATAAAATTGTGATCATATTTCCGATGGCATGTAGCAAAAATTAT
The DNA here is from genome assembly GCF_030247185.1 of Malaya genurostris. Taxonomy (NCBI): domain Eukaryota; kingdom Metazoa; phylum Arthropoda; class Insecta; order Diptera; family Culicidae; genus Malaya; species Malaya genurostris. The sequence goes on along the minus strand of NC_080570.1, from coordinate 62,771,852 downwards.
GTTGATTCGTTAGATACCACATGAGATACTCACGATCAAAAACTTATCACTCTCTCAGAGGGTAAATTTTGAATAGGCACCCCATAGTTAAGTAAGTCGTATTCACGACAAAATTTGCAATACTATCGCGTAAAGAATAAAAACTTTACTATTTTTTATATATGAAATACGTGATACAAAATAAACGAGTGAATAGGATTGAGACAAAATAGTTGATTCATTGCATTGATATATTCTAAACAGTTGTTATCTAATCATTTTAAATCACCCAATAAAGGTCAACAGATTTCACGCGCGTCTTGATTCTTTAGTATTTCCGCTTTATTATTTTAATTATTTATTAGAATTATTAATTGGTTATACTGCTTGATCTGGGCAGCCGGCTACCGAGAAAATAATAATTTATTGTTTGAAATATTAATATCAAGTATTTTTTACTATGTATTCAATATACCGATATATGTTATCTGTTATAAGCTTTGTAATACCAACGGATTTGCGCACGCTAGACGGAAATAGATAGGTTGAATGAAGAGATAATTGAGTTGAGTTAATTTACTTAATTTTAGGTTGAATACGGTTTACTTAATTTTAGTTTACTGAACAAAAACCTCACTGTTGACTGGTTTTGCTCTTTGGGATATGACAACAATGGAGATTGAAAATAAAAAAAGAAGATTCAAAACAACTCAATATCAAGTAAAAAGAAGTCAAATATAAGGAAGCCAGCTATTGTAAGAAACCAGAAATAGATTAGGCACCCTCTAGGACAGGACCAGACAACTGCCATTTTTCCAAGTAGAATAGCATCTAATTTTTGTAGATCTCTGTTGAAAATTTGAAAATGCAGCCATCGCAGAAGGAACGATGATAAATATTCAATGAAATTTCAAATACAATTCATATGAAAGTTATAATCTATAAAACTTCAGTTTTGGAATTTTCAAACCGTTTCGGTAGAAAATCGATGATTCGCACTTTATATTCACTTCATTTGCAGATTATAGCGAACCGTAATCAACTGGAAACACGGAAATTCTCCCACATTGAAAACGGTGATGCTGGCAACGCTTTTTATTTCACCCCGCAGTAACATCAATTTCAAGGTCGAATACTTGCTTATGCAAATACCAATCATAAGCTGATCCCAAGCTGGCCCTAAAAGCAGATACATGGTTGCTTGGTCCTGTCCTAGGGTGCACCAGTAGTCATTTTGTGTCTGTTGATTCGGTAATAAAAGAAATTAAAACTACATCGCAAGCAAAGAATCTACACACCACTTCCTGCTACTACTATGTATTTCCTTGAAGTAAAGGAAATATAAAAATATCTTATATAAAAAGGATGTGCAGTCACTGTGGAAACCGACCCCTGAAACGAGACCCGGAAAGCCGAATGTTATATACTGTATATATGTGACTACTTCTATTATCACGATCAAAAAGGGATAATTGGTTGTGTTGACCTGTATTCAAATTAAAACACAGAACATAGAAAGCATGAAACAATCTCACCGGTTTCCTCGTATTGAAGAGTCTCAGGCATTTTGTACATCACAAATGGCTTTGATATCCACATCGACGAAAATGTCAAGTAAAGCTGACTGTTTGGTTCCGGATAAAATTGTTCATCAAGAACAGTTCAAAACTTGTACCATACCAAGTCTTTTGAATTTCAAACCAAATATTTCTTTTCTGTTTGACACAAAAAGCCTTGCACTTTATACTAGAACCTTCCATTCGTCCGGGATCTTGCACGTTTAAAGTTTATCTTGACTAATTCAGTTTTAGTCATTTTCACTAGATAATTTTGATCACAGATTTCACTTCTATCCTAATAATTTCTGCAATTCATAAAAATAATTTTATTTCGAGAAAACTGAACACGAAAAAATATTGACGTCCCGGAATGCGCGAGTCGCGTTTTTGATCAATTATTCAAAAACTAGACCGATTTTCGAAAAACTAAAAACACTTCAATTTTCGCAATTAAATTTATCACAACTAAGTTGTCTTGGACTTTGGAAATTTTGCTTTGCCGAGCCGTAATTGGTTTTTGAAATCTATAAACGGTAACTGTTCTGTGCCACGGGGATGATTTTAGAACTGAAACGTAGTATTTGTAGCAGAAATTCACAAATTATAAAACAACCGAAATTTGAAAAAGTTCAAATAAACCTTTCCGCATTTTTTCATTGTTTGCGTACTGCTATTTCGTATTGAGATGGTGTGAGAAATGCACGGTGGGCACGGTGGCATTTTATCGTGAGCAAAAATTACATATCAAATAATGATGCGAATGCATGCAGCATTGGATTTTGTGTTGAAATTAAAACGAGTTGAATTCATGAAAATGGTTATTGTAAGAAATCGTTTATTTTCTAAGTAACTGTCTTTTACAATACTAGTAAAAATTCTATTCATTACACTGAATAGAGAATCAGAACATAATTTATTTGGCACAATCTCCATATAATTGTATTAGATAATAAAAAAACTCGAATAAACATCGTCAAGTAAAACAAAGTCTTGGTATTACGTTTATTTTAGAATTTGGCCTGTCTGTTTCAAAAGACTTCGCAGCCGATTCATAATATAGCTTCTTTTACATAACTGGTGCTACGATCCTATTGACACAAAGAAAAATAATAATATAATTACTTTCTACTTAGTTGAAGATGACAATCAAAGTCAATGAGAATGGGTATATTGGCAGTGATTCCAGTCCAGTAATTTATTTTATCGTGTTTTATTCGATAAGGAAATTCGACCGCGCTCTATCATGCGTGTCAAGTGAATACTTTTACACAGTGCTGGTGATTGCCGAAAATTTGACAGAAGCTGCTATATTGCTATCTATATTGTATACAACATTTTCAATCCGGTAGAAGATGCTACAAAAACCCGAGTCTCTCAATGCATGAACCGCGAGAGAATTTTTCTAAATTTCTTCGCTCCACTTCATACTCTGAGTATTTCACGGCCCTTAAAGAAATTTATAGTCTGATAATGATCGTTGCTGTGTGGAATTTCCCAAGAGAGAATCGCAAGTTGACAATTATCGCAGAAAATCGAATCGATGATTCAACTTGATTATTCTCATACTAGGTTGCAATATTTCCAAACCCTTGTGTGGAGCATTCACATACATTTTCAGAGACACAAAGGTTATATGGATATAGTTAGAATAAGCGGCAATAGTAAAATGATTCTATCGCAATTATCAACCGCCTGTATAGAATCGGATCGCGAAACGAGAATAAACGACCGTTTGTTGCTTCAGAGAGGATCCCCACAGCAGCGTGCTAACCTTTGATTCTCAGAAATGTCATCGAGAGGAATTCGCTCTCGCACTGGTGTCGATTCTATGTTAAATGAGCCATGCCGGGTTTTTTGTTGTTGCGATGATTTCCAACTCTCTTTGATGGCACTGATTCAATCGGTGAAGAGTTGCCAGCGAACGTTCTTTGATACGATAAAAGCCATCCATGCTTTTACATAAATTTTATCTCTTCGGCGTGAAGGGTCTGGTGAACTGCTGTCAAAGATACCGAAAATACTTGAATGTTTTCTTGTCTTTAATCGTTCTTTTGAAGGAGAATCCTTGGTTGCTACTAAACTCAGGCATTTACATGGTAAACAAGTTAGTCAACACAAATGCATATAACCTCATGCTAGTCAATCATAATTACCTATGATTCATAGTTCAAGTGTAATAGTAATCACTAACAATAACGATTGAATTAGGATATATTCAAAGTGTGAAAGATTTAAAAATCCATTACGAATCAATGAGTCTTTTGAGCAAGCCAACAGAACTAGTGGTAGCCCACTGCGCTCAATCACTGAAAATATTCCTGGTTTCTATTCGGTTTTGCCTTTCTCTATAGAAAGGTACAGGGTGATTTTTTAAGAGCTTGAGAACTTTTTTAAACAATAAAACGCATAAAATTTGCAAAATCTCATCGGTTCTTTATTTTAAACGTTAGATTGGTACATGACATTTACTTTTTGAAGATAATTTCATTTAAATGTTGACCGCGGCTGCGTCTTAGGTGGTCCATTCGGAAAATCCGCTTTTTTATCGACAAATTTTGTTCAGCGATGAGGCTCATTTCTGGTTGAATGGCTACGTAAATAAGCAAAATTGCCGCATTTGGAGTGAAGAGCAACCAGAAGCCGTTCAAGAACTGCCCATGCATCCCGAAAAATGCACTGTTTGGTGTGGTTTGTACGCTGGTGGAATCATTGGACCGTATTTTTTCAAAGATGCTGTTGGACGCAACGTTACAGTGAATGGCGATCGCTATCGTTCGATGCTAACAAACTTTTTGTTGCCAAAAATGGAAGAACTGAACTTGGTTGACATGTGGTTTCAACAAGATGGCGCTACATGCCACACAGCTCGCGATTCTATGGCCATTTTGAGGGAAAACTTCGGAGAACAATTCATCTCAAGAAATGGACCGGTAAGTTGGCCACCAAGATCATGCGATTTGACGCCTTTAGACTATTTTTTGTGGGGCTACGTCAAGTCTAAAGTCTACAGAAATAAGCTAGTAACTATTCCAGCTTTGGAAGACAACATTTCCGAAGAAATTCGGGCTATTCCGGCCGAAATGCTCGAAAAAGTTGCCCAAAATTGGACTTTCCGAATGGACCACCTAAGACGCAGCCGCGGTCAACATTTAAATGAAATTATCTTCAAAAAGTAAATGTCATGTACCAATCTAACGTTTAAAATAAAGAACCGATGAGATTTTGCAAATTTTATGCGTTTTATTGTTTAAAAAAGTTCTCAAGCTCTTAAAAAATCACCCTTTATTAGAATTGCTGGAAAAACCGACTTTCGAACGGAGCCTCGGAGACCCATAGTGTTATATACCATTCGACTCAGTTCGACGAGATCGGAAAATGTCTGTTTGTATGTGTGTGTGTGTGTGTGTGTGTGTGTGTGTGTGTGTGTGTGTGTGTATGTGTGTGTGTGTGTGTGTGTGTATGTGTGTGTGTGCACTTTTAGAAGATATTTGAACGCGCTCAATTTTCTCAGAGATGGCTGAACCGATTTGAACAAACTTGGGCTCGTTTGAAAGCTACTATCGGGCCATTGATCAAGTTCGAAGATCAAATGGCTGTGATTTTTGGTTCCGGAGATATGATTCTATAAGTGACGTAACCGACAAAAAGCGTTGTATTTGAACGCGCTCAATTTTCTCAGAGATGGCTGATCCGATTTCAACAAACTTGGGCTCGTTTGAAAGCTACTATCGGACCATTGATCAAGTTCGAAGATCAAATGGCTGTGACTTTGGTTCCGGAGATATAATTGTATAAGTGACGTAACCGACAAAATGCGTTGTATTTGAACGCGCTCAATTTTCTCAGAGATGGCTGATCCGATTTTAACAAACTTGGTCTCGTTTGAAAGCTACTGTCGGGCCGTTGATCAAGTTCGAAGATCAAATGGTTGTGACTTTTGGTTCCAGATATATGATGGTATAAGTGACGTAACCGACAAAACACGTTGATTTTTACCGCTCTTATATATATAAGGGTGCCAAAATTTTGGGATCAACTCTATTTTCGTTAAGTTCTAGTGCTTAAAAGTTTAAGCACCTCGAAAAAAGCCTTCATGCAAAATTTGACCTAAATCGGACATGCTTAAGGGGTGCTGCCCGGTGGTAAAGGTTTGACAATTTTCGATCTTGAAAAAGCACCATAGGGGGGAGTACATGAAATTTCCATAATCGAAAATTTTTTTTGATGCCGAAACTTTTAAAACTGCATAAAACATCGAAATTTAGTGTCCCCTCAAAAAAAATTTTTTTTGAAAAAATCAACTTTCTGGGACTTTCAAAAATTTTCATATTTTTTCTAAGTCCCAAAAAGTCGACTTTTTCAAAAAATTTTTTTTCGAGATGACACTAAATCTCGACGTTTCATGCAATTCTAAGCCTTTTGGCATCAAAAATTTTATTTCGATTTCGAAAATTTCATGTACTCTTCCCTATGGTGATTTTTCAAGATATATGAAAATTCCATTAAGTGGACTAAGAAGGCTTTTTTAGATTAGCATCACTGATTACAAATAGGCAATGCAAATGTCAAGCACTAGTTTGGAAAAATGATGCTGACTGTGTGACATAAGCATGCTTTTGTGAACTACGAATCTATCTGAATCAATTGGTGTCAAAATTAGTATCCAAATTTATTTAATAAAAGTATGAAACATATTTTCATGAGACTGTTATGAAAGAAGAGAAAGGCATTATCACACCACTAGGTGGATTAAGAAGGGTTTTTCTTGTTATGTTTTGTGCGACGATTCGGTAAACTCAAGCGGATAAAATTTTGCGCGCATTTTTGCCTTTCTCATTTGAAAAGGCTATGCAATCACTGTGAAACCCGACTTTTTAACCAAGGCCCGGAAGGCTGAATGTCATACACCATTCGACTTAGCTGACGAACTGAGAAAATTCTCTGTGTGTGTGTGTGTGTGTCCGTCCGTGTCTATGTGTGTATGGATGTAACAAAAATATGCACTCACTTTTCTCAGAGATGGCTGAACTGTTTTTCACAGCCTGCTATTGAATTTCATCCCGACCCGTATTACAGTTCCGGAGTTACATGGCAATATGTGAAAATTAGAGAAAAATTGTGTACTTAATTTTCAAATGAAAGGTCTTATAGTTTCCTTAAAATTTGTAAAAGATTTTATCTAGATCCGATTTCCGGTTCCGGAACTAAAGCATCATAAGTGGAAAATTATCAATTTCATTAGTATTTTTTTCATTAGTATTTTTTTACGAAAGATGGTCAAAAACAGGTACAGACCCATAAAACTGTCTCATAAATTATTCTAGCTTAATTCGGCACTATTGGTCCACCCTTTTCCTGTTCCGGAAGCACTTCCGGTAGCACCGAAAGTGGTGAAGAAAAACTCCATCAATAAAATTCACTCCGATTTCTCTGCGATGCTTGAACCGATTTTCACAAATCTTGATTTGAATTAAAGCTCCTATTATTCTTAAGGCTACTGTTAAATTTCATGGATCCGACTTCCGGTCCCCCAGTTACAGGGCGATTAATGTCAAATCAACATGTAGAATGACAATATGAACAGCACCAGTACGTGGTGATATGGTGGAAGAAAAAAACTCAAAACGAACAATGCGTGCTTTGTTCTTTTTCGTACACGCTATAAACAAAACGAATCTGCTACGGATGTCTGCTACTAGTGTGTGACATCGATAAAAGACGGGGGTGCGGTTGATAAAAAATTTTGCTATAATAATAATAATGATAATAATAATAATAATAATAATAATAATAATAATAATAATAATAATAATAATAATAATAATAATAACAATAATAATAATAATAATAATAATAATAATAATAATAATAATAACAATAATAATAATAATAATAATAATAATAATAATAATAATAATATTAATAAAAATAATAATCCTACTACATGTTTTATGCTGCTGATTCATGTTGTTTAGCTTATGCAGAAGTAACAGAAACACAGGTTCGTTTCATTTGTTATATTTCCTTTAATTGGTTTAATCTAAATAGTGCATGATCTAGTAAGTCTAGGCTAAACTAGGTTCAAAACTGTTCCAATTTGGAGATCATATTGTTTGTTGGCAAATGAACCAACTTCGGTTATTCCGTTCATCTGAATCCGGTATCGAAAGAATTTGAAATGGTAATTAAAAACCAGCAGTTCACCAAACTTTCTTCAAAATGGTCAAATCGATTTTCACAAACTTATAGGTTCAAAGGAAAAGTCTTACAGTTTCATACGGAATTCTTAAATTTGTTGTGGATACTACTTCCGGTTCCGGAACTACAGGGTAAACAGGATTTGTAGAGTTTGTTAGATTAAGTCCGAACAAATTTTCCAATTTCTATTCAATGAACAGTTGTTTTTGAAAATTTCGGTAATATTTATGATGTTATGAGGAATATGAGAAAGGTATTATTACACCACTAGGTGGATTAAAACAGGTTTTTGAAACTACATTTCACCTTAAGGGCTACTCTAACCGAGGGTGAGGGCTACAATGATCCACACTTTCCATACCGAACGAACTAGGATATGGTGCCCAAATGAACACTAGTAACACTGTAGGAATCAAAGAAATGATAAGTTTCCTTCTATCGAAATGATAGAATAGCTGGTAATCCAAGCGACAGATTCCTTTATGGTAACCAATTTGCAACAAAAGATACGAGTATCTTCTATTGCAAGTCCACCAGATAATTTGACAACCTGAGCAGGAAATGTGCAGCACCCGGTTCTCAGTCAATCATTGGGTATTGGTCTGTATCGTATCGATATTTTGTCATCCTACCAACTGCTTCCTTGTTTTTAAATGTCTTCGTTATTTGTTATGAAGAAATAAAAGAATAAAAGAATAAAAGATGAGGAGCAAAGGAATTCAGAGTAAAATTCAACAACAGGAGAAGGCGCTGTATTAGAAAACAAAAGCTTAACAGGATACGATAAGTAATCGAAACTGAAATTAAAAAGAGTAAATCAGATCATCCTGATAATGTCTATATAAAAATTCTTCTTACCGAGAAGGAAAGCTTACAGAGCCGATGTTAAAGCAAAAAAAAATCGTTTCTTCGCTGAAATCTGTTTAACTTCTTTCAAAATCACAATTGTAAGCAATTTTATTTGTACTAAGGACATCGAAAAAGATGGAGAGTAAAAATGAAATAGTTTTCATGGGGTTTCTCAAATTGACGTGTTGTATGCGGACTTTTTTATTGTGTTTATATGACAAACTTATGCCAATTTTTTAATTATATTTAAGTGGATTTTAAATATGATCAGTATCTAACGGGGAAAACAGATTGGAAAATTGACATGTGAATGCAATTATGTAATGAAAGCCACGAAAATAAAAGTCGCGAATCAGTGTCGGCGGCAAAGTACACAGTTCGAAAAAATCTTGTGATTTTACATCTTATAAGATGCACATAAATAGAGCGTCATATTTCACTCAAATTTATATTCAAGAACATGTAAAATTGTTTGATTTGAAAATTACATGGCTTGATTCGAATGAAAAAAAAAACAAAAGATCAATAGCAACAGCGCGACTTGAACCGAGAAACATTAGATCACAAGTACACCGGTTACACGACTGAACCACAGTGCTCATATCTGTTCATTGAACAATTGATACATATAAATCCATACAGCCTGGCTAGCCGAGCGCTAATTACACTCGGAGCGTGTAATAATACGTCATTTGAAAAATTAAGTAGTTGTGAATTGTTTGTAGAATTCTGCAATCAGTTGTAGTATGTGTGTTCTGTTGATATTGGACTGTTATATGAATGCCGTAGTAAGCAAGTACAGCGAAGCATGCTAGGGTTCCGTCTAGTCAATTAGACTTTCATGTGTTTTCATAAGCAGGGTAGTTTAATTGGTAAAATAATATCCCCGATTAGTAGTTAGCTGCGGGTGCGAGTCCCGTCTCTGCGGTAACATTTTCGCAGTTTCCATTACATAATTGCGTTCGCATGTCAATTTTCCAATCTGTTTTCCTCGTTAGATACTGATCATAATTAAAACTAGCACTAGACGGCTCTACGTCTTAACAAAGACTAAAACGCAAAGCGTGGATTAACGGCGTTTTGATTTTAAAATTATTCGTAACAACCCTGCAATTCATGAGTTGATGTTTATTGATAAACTGAATACTTTAATTTCAACATTTTTCGGCTAAAAATCTGCACATCAACTGATACCCAGCAACTACTCCAATATACACCCAAACCTCCATTTACGAATAGTTTTTTTACATCACCTCTTTTTACGTAACTCTTTTTACGAACCAAATCCCAAAAAACGTAAACTTTTTTCACAAACCTACTTCGTAAAAAGAGGTTTTGACATACAATGAAAACGATTTCCGACTCATTTATATTCCATGGAAACTACTACAATATGGATAGTTTTGGAACGGGTTTAAAGAGTAGATTCCGTGTAACAATGTTTGAGGTATTTTGGAAAAACGATGTTCGAGGTGGTTCATGAAGAAGGTGTAGGGAATCGATTGAGCACTCTAAAAAACATACACTGAAAAAGCTTTTGATTTTTTTCTCAATAATTACCAAATAATCCGAAAAAGTTAAAAAAAAAACAAATCAAAGTTTTAATTTTTTTTGATAATTTTTATTTTAAAGCTCTTATTAAAACCTACAGATTGATGGCTATCCCATCCGTGCCTTTTGAAAAATGAAGAAGTTACAGCTAATACAATTTACAGATATATTCGAAATTTCAAGTTCTCGTTGAAAGATAATCATTTAAAAAGTAGAATATTATTCTACAGGTTAAGGACAATAAATTTGTGATATCCTTTCTTCTAAAAGTAGCTGTTCTTGAGATACTTGGATATTAAATTATAACACGTCAGTCCCGTAAACTGTTTTAGCTGTAACTTTTTCATTTTTCAAAAGGCACGGATTGGATAGCCATCAATCTGTAGGTTTTAATGACAGCCTTAAAATAAAAATTATCCAAAAAAATTAAAACCATGCTTTTTTGCCTTTCTCTATAGAAAGGTATTAGAATTGCTGGAAAAACCGACTTTCGAACGGAGCCTCGGAGACCCATAGTGTTATATACCATTCGATTCAGTTCGACGAGATCGGAAAATGTCTGTGTGTGTATGTGTGTGTGCACTTTTAGAAGATATTTGAACGCGTTCAATTTTCTCAGAGATGGCTGAACCGATTTTAACAAAGTTGGGCTCATTTGAAAGCTACTAATGGGCCATTGATCAAGTTCGAAGATCAAATGATTGAGACTTTTGGTTCCAGACATATTATGGTATATGTGACGTAACCGACAAAACACGTTGATTTTTACCGCACTTATATATAAGGGTGCCACAATTTTGGGATCACCTCTTTTTTCGTTAAGCTCCAGTGCTCAAAAGTTTAAGCACCTCGAAAAAAGTCTGTAAATGTAAAATTTGAGCTAAATCGGACATGCGTAAGGGGTGCTGCCCGGTGGTAAAGGTTTGACAATTTTCGATCTTGAAAAAGCACCATAAAGGGGAGTACATGAAATTTCCAAAATCGAAAATTTTTTTTTTGATTCCGAAACTCTTAAAACTTCATGAAACATCGAAATTTAGTGTCATCTCAAAAAAAATTTTTTTTTGAAAGAATCAACTTTCTGGGACTGGGACTGGGTTGCAAAGTTTCATTTAAATCGGAGAAGGTCGATTCTGATTTTGTCACTTTTTCGTCTACTCATTTCTGGAATTGCTCTTTTGCGTTTTGTCGTCTTCGTTTTCAGCCAACAGCATTCGGAAACAACAATTTTTTAAATCAAAATGATCATGACAAATTTAACAATCAATAACATTTTATTTGAAAAAGGTGTAAAATCTACGACATGCGATTTAATCGAAGTCAGCATTTTCGCTTCGGACTTCAGTTTTTACGATTTTCGACCAATGTGTCAATGCGTTTAGAAAAAAAAACAGTTCTCTTAAAATAAAATACTTTCCTTCCATAATCCATATGTTTTGCACATAATATATTCACCTTTTCATATTCTATCTACTAATAATATAACGCAGCCCAACCAATTGAGCTGAAAGTTGAAGTTGGTTTTGTTTCTTTTTTATTCACTATTGCGAAATCAGAAATATACATTCCATGAAAATGCAAAACGATGCATAAATTTTCCGTCTCCAGTTGCAGATGTTTCATCTTCGCTCAACCTCAAATCTCGGGTTTCACTTCCGTCTGCTATCATAAACTGCCATCCTGCCATCCTTTGGTGTCTTTTCTCACAGCTGAGAAAGCATTTATCGTAGAATTTCATCTTTCAATGCAGCCCGAGTAAAAGCTGTTACATTTTACGTCAGTCAGCAGATCTCGTTTTTTTTTTTGCTGCCCTCCATTCTCGAGCAGCACGTTTATAACTCGTATAAATGCAACTAAGAAAGCACCAATTCTTTTATCTCTCCACTGATGCTTTTCTTCGTTCGTTCATTCAGTCATTCATTCGTTTGAATTCGTTTTTTTTTTTCTTCCCGCTCGCAACATCTTTCGCTTTCGCCTCCAAGGGGTTAGTGTAGCGGAAAATATGTTCCTCCTCTTCATTATGCGATGATTTTCCGCCCGATGCTGACTGCAGAGACTGCACTGGCGATGTGATGCTGGCTCGGCTCGGTAAGAAAGAGGAAAAAGCAAGTTAAAGGATCTCTTCCGATGGATAAAGTCACGATCTCGGGGATCGTGTGGACCGAGCTGACGGGGAAATCGGGATGGAGGAAACAAGAAAATTGTTGCATCTGTTCCGTTCCCGCTGCCCTTTCATATTCTATCCCGACCGGGAGGCGGGAATTCGGCGTGCTTTGGGAAAGGTTTTCGTTTTCACCACCCTTCCCCCGCTTCCACCCCACCTCAGAATCCACCGTGTTCAACCAAACCGAGAAAACTCCACAAATTCACTGCTCACTTCACGGTAAATGATTTGTGGCAGAGCACCACTCCGCCGGACTTAATCTTTGTAACCGTTTAAGAGAAGTAAAGCGGGCTACGAAGTGATTTCCGAACGAGTGAAGGGGAAACAGTTTTTCTGGTCAATAGAATTCGAAAACGGAGAGCGAACGGTACCCGGATTTCACGGGGACTAATTCTATGGAAAAGGTTTGCGGCTATCGCATACAATTGTGAAGTATTTATCGTCAATGGAAGCATGGAACGCAGCGAGGAATTGAGATGATTTCTTTTTCCATATTTTCCAGAGAACTTGAATAGTTCTCTAGGACAAATCAAAAAAATATAGAGTTCGGAAGATATGTAACAAAATTTACGTGACTGAAGATGAACACAAATGAATAGATCAAACAAAAGTTCTGGATAAGAGTTGGCGTTTGGAATACATAATGAGAGCATAATGAAGATCATATAAAAAGTAAGTTAGTCATTCGCTCCCTCGATTTATCACTGCACAAATATTTCCATAAAACTCCACTTCCATCTTTATTTCTGTATTCTGTAGAATTATTAGCTCAGTATTTAATCATGTTTCTCTCTTGATGTTTTCCCGCTCACCTCACGCGTCCCCATTTACGTGTGGCACTTACTTAACACATTGCCGCGTCTCGACTTCAAGCACGGATATTAACTTGCGGGCCTGCCAGTGCAGAGAGGGAGGGGGCGAAAAGTTCCACCACTGGTTCCGCGTGTATCCAACGACCGTATGAATGATTACTGTCATATCTCACCACTTGACGTACACACAAAGCGACGTGTCTTCGAGTGTTTCTCACTTACAACCAAGACATAGACCGACCACGACCACGACCACTCCGCTCAATACTTCATCCATTATGCTTTTTAATGGCATTGCGCCTCCAACCCGGACCCCGGCACATACAGGCAGATGAAAAATTTATGCCACCGGTGTATCGTAAAGTGTAGGTAACGAGAATTTTTCATTAAACCAGTATATATTCTAACTGCATCGTCTGTACCGGGGGCACTCGGAGAGACTCGGAGCAGTGCGTATGCGACGGCAATGAATCGCCTCGGGATGGTGGAGAAGGATTTTTGCTTCCGTCCACACGTCGGCACAGGCCGGAGCAAACCTTTTACGACGGCAACATCGTCAACTTTTCCGGGACCAGACGCGACCCTTTGTCTGGTTGTCAAGCTGAAGCGATGAAACGAGAAATTGCGAGCGTTTCTGAAGGTGTGAATTCATTAGTCGGCACTACCGCGAGTCCTTTGAGATGAATTTCGTAGCTCGTGGTTATGCTCCCTCGCAGGATTAAGAAGTGTGGCGTGTAATTTTTATTCACTACTGACTTTGTGCAACACAAAGTGAGTGAATACAAAGAAGACACATACCATGAATTGATTGACGGCTAGAGACAAAGCTAGTTTCGATTATCTCTTCATTAGAGCTATCAAGATCCAGCTGTCACATTTTACGAATAAATCGAAAGCGACATACTATTTTGTAAGCATGTCGTCTTGTAGCGAGTCCGCATCGAATCTCGTACATACAAGTACACTAAAATCTTAATTTACGCGACTTTTTTACGCTTATAATTTGAATTTATTGTTTATTTTATTTACGCGATGATCGCGAAAGAAATGTGTCTGCATAATGAAGAAAATTTCAATTTATGTACATATATAAATCAATCCAACATGCTTCAGAGAATTGAATATTGTGAAATGTACATTACTGAATTTCTTGGTTTCAAAGAATCTTAATAAGATCGTGGGCATCCAAGAATTGTCTGGAGAACAGATACAGTATATAATCACTTAACAGGCGACTTTTGTATGACTATTGAGTGCGGTATGTACTCATAGTACTAGTATCTAGATCGAAAAGTTCTCGGAATTTATTCAGAAAATTCAAAATACAAGATTATTCATCAAAATCGGTATTGTCCCCTTCAAAGTACTCCCCATCGACTGCAATACACTTATTCCAGCGTTTGATCCAATCTTCGAAACATTTCTTATATTTAGTTTTCGGTATGGCCATCAGAGCCATCTGCGATTTTTCCATAATCTCATCTCGGGTGCTGAAACACTGAATAGAAAAAAGTCGCAGGGAGCCAAATTAGCTGAATTCGGTGGTTGGTGAATGGTATTTGTTTCGTTTTTAGCCAAATGTTCACGGAGTATTGGTAGTCTATCAATGATAGATGTGGCAACCTAAAAAAGAATCTAATCGAGTGACTGAGAGCACCACACGGTGGTGAATCCGGGAACGTTTTGATCAAGGTAACAATATAAAAAAATTGACATGCTGTGGTAAGATCTGTAGAAAAACTTGATCATCTATTGACTTATTGCGAATGTTCTAGGTCATTCAAAAACTTTCTGAAATTCAGGATTTACCAGTATAACAAAGTACAATAACGAACTTATTGATCAAGGTTCATGCTAGTGATACGCCATAATATTAATTGTCTTATTGTACAAGTTTTAGGCAATCCAAAAACTACCTAGAGTTTAGACCTCATGAAGAACCAGCGTAACCGATGACACAGGAAACAGATCAAAAATACACAAGTAAACAGTATGTAGGTTTACGACTATGAACAGCATAGAAGAATTGTTCATAAACTGCTGAATGCTCGTGTATATCTTAAGACCTGTTTTTACCGAAGTTC
This sequence comes from Malaya genurostris, assembly GCF_030247185.1. Classification (NCBI taxonomy): domain Eukaryota; kingdom Metazoa; phylum Arthropoda; class Insecta; order Diptera; family Culicidae; genus Malaya; species Malaya genurostris. Next base: position 62,756,656 of record NC_080570.1, on the reverse strand, counting down.
TGGGAGGACTGGGAATGTTCTGGGAACAGATGAAAACAGACAAGTAAGCAATATATTGCTCTAAAAATATGAACAACAACCGAAAACGTGCTTAATCCACCTAGCAGTGAGATGATATCTGTTAATGTGGAACATATTTTTGTTTTCTATATAGGGGTGCTAATTAGAAACTCAAGAAAAATACTCGTAGAAATGTGGTCAGCTTTTGAACAATTACAGCCCAGTCAATTTTGTATTAATTATTAATATTGTGTCACCATTTGATTGGAAATATTTCTAAGTTTTGATTTGAATGCATCAAGACACGTATTTTCAATTATAAATTATTGAAATTTTGATTTGTAGCGAGTAGTGTCCTATTTTGTCTGCTAAAATCCCCGGCCTACCGGATTTCCCTGCCATAGATGACGGTTTTGAAGGAGTAAGCGATATATCAAATCGCTCTGATTGGTCAATCGATACAAAAACGAAACTGTTGGAAGCACGCGAAGCTATAAATATAAGCAAAGTTATAGCTAACGTTTCAGTCTTACGCTTGTTCAATATTGCCCTGGAAGGTGTGATTCGAAGAGCGAGGATCGACACGAGTGGCACGATCTTCCGAAAGTCCGTACAACTTTTTGGCTTCGCTGACGATATTGATATTGTGACACGTAACCTTGAGAAGATGATGGAAACCTACATCGGACTGAAAGCTGAAGCTAGGCGTATCGGACTGGCCATAAATGCGTTGAAAACATAATACATGAGAGGAAGAGGCTCTAGAGAAGAAACACTACGCCGAAACCGCACGAAATTGAACTAGAGATGGGCAATTCGCTCCTGAGCTGTTCCAGTGAATCGAATCTTTGAAGTGAGCTGACAGCTCACAGCTCTTTTCAAAAGAACCTCAGCTCTCTAGCTTACTCATTTGCTACCCAGTTCACTGCATTATGACGAAGGGAACACGCTACGAGCTGATCGGATCTTCGGCTCTTTAAGAGATTCAATTTAGTCGACATCAATTAAAGATAAATTAATTCGCATTGCATTCATTGCATCATTGCAAACCAATGATTTAATTTCGATCATGCATATGAAAGAAAACCAGTGCATAAGAAAAACAGCGCACAAAATGAACCGTAAGTTCAAACTAAAAGAGCTGATGAGCTGATACATCGAATCGATTCACTTTGGTGAGCTGATCGGTTCGGAGCTGTTCACCATAATGAGCTGTTTTGCACGCCTCTAAATTGAACATCTACAAAACGCTCATTAGACCGGTTGTTCTCTATGGCCATGAGACCTGGACTATGTTGGCAGAGGACCAACGCGTCCTCAGTGTTTTCGAAAGAAAGGTACTGAGGACCATCTATGGCGAAGTGCAGATGAGAGATGGAAGATTTCAACAGCTGCTAGGAGAATCACCTATCGTACGGATAGCTAAAATCGGACGTCTACGATGGGCTGGGCATGTCATAAGGATGTCGGACGACAGCCCAGTGAAAATGGTTCTTGAATCCAATCCGACTGGTACAAGAAGAAGAGGAGCGCAGCGAGCAAGGTGGATCGATCAAGTGGAGGGTGATCTCAGAAGCATCCGTGCCTTGAGTGGCACGAAGCCATGGACCGGGTTTAGTGGAGACGTATACTTGATACAGCAAAGGACACCCCAGGCCTATAGCTGTTAGGTAACAAGGTAAGGTTCAGTCTTACGCGTAGGGATGTCGGAAGTTTCGAATTACTCGAATTTAGTAATCGAGTATAGTTTTGAAACTAATCGATTGAAATTTAATCGATTATCTGGGTTATTAATCGAATACTCGATTATTCATTCGATTATTACTATGGGATTTTTTTAATTATTCGATTAGCTCAATAATCGAATATTAGTTTTGGGCTAATCGATTAAATACTACTCGATTATCTAGGTTATTAATCGATTACTCGATTAATCGATCGATATTACGACATTATTACCTCCGCGTAGCATGCTAGAAGTAGGTTGTTGCTAGACAGCAAGGCAAAAAGTGCCATAAAACGATTTGAAGCGAGTTCGGATGAAATTCCATATTATGTCGTTTTCACCTGAGAAATTTGCAACTATCCCAGGGTAAATTTTGAGTGCTTAAGATTAATTTCTAATTTATATAAGATGAACACGATTAATAATGAGAAAAAGTTTATCGCTTCAACCGACATCGCAGAATGGTAGTAATGGTAGAGAAACGCTATAAAAATAACTGCTTGCATACAAAACTTGAATACAAGTTTGGCGAAGAGAAGCTTAAATATCGATATCCGTATCGCAAGTATGTACAAACATATAGTTGCATACATTTGGTCTATTGATATAATTTCGTCGGCTAGAAAACAAATAAAAATCACGACAAACAGAGTCTATATTCTGGGTTCGCGTGTTCGGTGATGGTTCCTAATAAAGATCAATCTAAGCAAACTCTCGTGCATTTTCGGATTCAAAAGTGTGACGATTAATTGAAAATGTCGATCATTAGAAATTTTGATTGCCTTGTTCCACATCAATGGCTCGAACAACTCGAACATAGGGCTGATCCTTGTAGTTTTACTTTTTTTATAAATATATAAAATAGGTATAGAATTTGCTCAAACTTTAGAAAAATTTTCCGAGGCCCGGAGGCCCGATTGTCATATACCAGTCGATTCAGCTCGACGAACTGAGCAAATGTCCGTGTGTGTGTATGTGTGTTTGTATGTGTGTTGTCAACTAAGAGGTCGAGATCTCAGAGATGGACCGATTTTGATCAAACTAGTCGCAAAGTCGCACCTAAAAATTTAATTCGTGCTATGATTTCTCAAGGATGTCTTCACTGATTTTCAAATATTTTGAAACAAATGTAAACTATACAGCTACTCAGGTGAATTTATCTGACTTCGGCCATACCGATTTTAGAATTCCGGTTCCAGTATAAAATCGTTTCTCAAAGCTCAATCGTTTTCTCAAAAAAAGCCTAATCAAATTTCAGAAACAAAAATTCAAATTAAAATTAACTTATATACAAAATGAATTGATATTATACATACATACAAAAATTAATTAATTTTATCCAATTATGACTTCCGGTTCTCGAATTACATGATGATGAATTTTTAAAATTCAAAGCGATATAGAAGATGACAATCCCGAAAAGCTTTAAAGTTGGACTCAAAAATATTGCAATTTATTCGTCATATGACCATACGAATCGATTTGGGTTATGCTGGTTTCTGAATACCGGTTCTGGAAGTACCTTAAATTACCATAAACTCTAAAGTGGAAATTACTTCGACATATCCTGGAATGTTTAATCGATTGTCCCACTTTTAGATTCAAATTCGATCCGATTTGCAGTTTCGACATTACAGAGTAATGAGTGATTAAAATCTCCAATTGCCGCTTAAAACAACGGACATTAGAATAATGTCATGAACACTGAAACACCGAAGAATATTCATGCAAAAAAACACATGCGGATTGATGAAAAAAAGGTATCATCTCACTGCTAGGTGGATTAAGCACGTTTTTTTATCAATCCGCATGTGTTTTTCGATGTTGTTAGTTGTCATGAAATTATTTTAATGGCCGTCATTTTAATTAACAGTTTGAAATTTAAATCACTCATTACTTTGTATTTTTGGAGCTGCAAGACGAATTAGAGTTAGAAATTGCATGAAATCTTTCCTTTTAATCTAAACGTGTGACAGTAGAGCATTCCATGAGATGTAGAAGTGAGTTCCTCTTTGAAGTTTTTTTCATTATTTATTCAAAGAAGATTTTTTTGATTCATCATATTCTATGACTATTCTTTAAATTTTAAAACTTCATTATTCTGTAATTTCAAAATTGAAAGTCGGAATCGGATAAAACTAACCTATTTTGTGTGGGACCATAAGTTTATTTTAGTTTAAATATGAATTTTGAAACGCAAAGCTTTTTTAGATTGACACAGTTGATTCAAATTGTGTAGGATTATTCGATGACGGTCCCATTGCAGCCCTACTATGGAGCCGATAACGTACAATTGACATAACATGTTCAATGTAAAGCTGTACACGGATGAAAATCCATTTCAGAACTATCGTTCAACAAAACAAACTCAAACGTTTTCCATAATACAAAGAATCATTTGAACAACGTTTTGTATTTTTTTCGTGGAAAAATATTGAGGAAAAAGTCGATGAAAAAATATTTTTGTGAACGCTTCTTAAAAATCATGATTTGCGGTGTCCACTGTATCTCAGCGCAGACTAAGCAGAAGTCAACAATTCGAAGCAGTAACGATTCTGTTTGATTTTTTTTAATTTTCTTTAATTATTGGTGGTTGTTTAAAGTCAAACATTCGATTTTCAGGAAAAAATCCACCATTTTGCAGCTGTAAAACCTCCCCAAAGTTGTAACAGTAAAGTTTAGTTGCCAGGAGAGGTGGCTTCGGACATGGCAGAGAATATCTCCAACTATACTAGACACCTGATACTTCAACTTTTTCCACACAACGATATGCCCTCCTGTAAACTACCCTTCTGAACTCCTTCGCTTAAGCGCCAGTACAGGGGATCCTGCACGACGAAGGAGCGTGTTTTACCGGCCCGGCTAACTTTCTCAGGGCAGGTCAGGTACGAACTACCTGAACCAACTCCAACTAAAGGAAAAGAAATCTAGAAACGAATCCAAAAGCTCTTGAACCTCCACCAAAACAACTGTACGGTAAGTGAAAACTATATCGGCAGTTTACAATTTATATTCATTAGCTTAACTCTGCTCTACAGGTATCTTATTCTAAGAGGTGAACTGAATGATCTGACCTTTATATTCCGGTGTCGATATCACTGACTGCTTTCTGCTTCGATGTCGCGGCGCCTTCCGGAGCGTTTCAGAGCCTCGACTCGGTCGTCACCGAGGAAGCTTGCATAGGAAACGAAGATACCAGTTGGTATGAGTGGTGCACGTGCAGATGATGTTCTCGGACGGTGAGATGAAACGGCGTGACTATCGGATCAGCCGTGTAGACTGGACTTACGGGATGCTGAACGAGAACGATGTGACTAGAATGATATCAATACACGATGGCGAAACGATCGATAGCGTTATGGCTGCCGTTTCGGAGCGAGGCGGTATCGTGGACCCTGGAAAAGGGTCAGGCGGAAATAGACATTCCTTTAGCACTTTTCATGAGCGAGATTCAACTAATCATTTACCTGTATTCGAACTATGTCGCCTAGTACAATTCTGGTTCACGCTATTTTATCTAGTGGCAATTGTCCTAAACGTATACAATTATATTATGTATGTTACATAAGGCTTGCTATGTAATAAAACTCACTTTTCTGAATAAATTATCGTTTGCCCTTTTCTGGTCACTTTACTGGATTGCCTACGTTTGCCACATTTATTCTTTTATCACCGTCTGCACTATCGAGTGATATAACGATCAAGTGATTTTGACTTTGCTCTCACGAATCCGAGAACCCCTTTCTGGTTCGGTAGTTATCGCGTGATCTCATAAAGTTCCGGACGTGTCCTGCCCTGATTGGTTAGTTTTTGTCGGACTTAAACCATTCGGCTCAGTCTCGCGATCTATCCAATGTTTCAGAAAAGTAGCCGTGTAAGTCAATATTTGGTTACTAAACTCACCACCGCCATACTCATGTCACTGGCGTCGCTTGAGGTTTACAAAGTAACAAACTACGGAAAGGAAAACGTTGGTATTTTACATGTAGAAAGTGTGTTCAAAATTTAAAAAAAATTGATGCAGTAGTTTTTGAATGACGATGGACACGGACTTTCAAAACCTGCTATCGAGAAAAACGCGTTTAAAATTTTTTGTATATAAAATTAAAAGAAAAAAATTATAACTCTAGGGAGCCCGTAGGGTTCAACTTGTAAAAAAAAACATATATTTTCTTGTGTATTTTGCTAAAAAGAAACTTGTCAAGAATGTTTTATCAAGTTTTTAAGTCAATCGTAACAAGAATCTTGAGTTCATGCGCCAAGCTCATGCTTCTGCGCAGTATGAGAAAAGCAAAGACTTGCTGAGTTTTGTTTCGATAGGTTAGAAAATTTCACAGAAAATTCTTGAAATGTTTTACCATAAGAAAATACAAAGAAAACAATAAATGATTTATCAAAAATTTTTGACCCTACTCGCCCTTTAATCTAAAGGGCGTAAGAAAAATAAACTGTTTTATTCCACCTTGTAGTGGAACCTCATCAACTCATAAGAAATTAATTGTAATTCTCATTTTGAGTATTTTAGACACAACCTCCGGTGCGTCCGGAACCGGAAATTGCAAAAAGGCATATCGAAATTTGTTTGTTTGACCTTTAAAAAAATGATAAACAAATTAGACTGATTTTGAATACAGCTAAGCAGGCTTTATTGCGTTTATGGCATCGTTACTTCCTACAAAATGAAACAGTTCTCAGATCGGTCAGACCATCTCAGAGAAAACGAAGTAAGTTTTACTATTGCAGGTACTTCCGGAACCAGAATCCCGAAATCTGTATGGTCGAAGTCGGTTCGAATGGCCATAGGTTGTTACCGATTTAGAACTGATACACTGATGAAGGTTGCAACTAGCATACCGAAATACTAGTATCTGTGTCTGTTACTGTTTTGTGACATTAGTGGCGAAATAGTAAAGATTGATTTTAAATTTACTAATACATTTTCAATATAGAACCTATTTCCTCTAGAAGAGATGTAGTTCATTTCATTATCCGTACTGTAAACGTAATATTTTCACGAGTGATAATGAAATGAAATCTGATCATGATTTTCCCAACACTGTTGCTAATAATATGTGGATAAATTGACAGTAGATGTGGCTATCTTCAATGTTAAACCACTGCACAATGGGGAAAATGGACCAAAAACGCGACGATTTTTTTGGAGGCATGATACAGCTGACCACAAAGCACTTTTTTGGTGTAAAATGGTCAGTAAAATCGTCAATTTGTTCTGATTCCAGTACTAGCCTGTTTAACCCGTTTTACCCCAATTCATATCAAAAGTCGTATTTATGGTTAAACTTTCTTTCGCATACAGAAAGCAGGCTGATTGTGGTTGATGAAAATCGATTGGTATGACAAAGAAAGACCTAACGATGTAGCACGAAGCATGTGATCATGAACACTATTTGTAAATTATTATTTGAGGTTATATGCGAAACATAGAACTCTCTTGTTTAACCAAAATTGGTCCAAACACCGATAAGCAGAACTTTTTTTCTGTAAATTCAGGGAAGAAGATGACTGGGGGTAAAACAGAATACAGTTGTTTGCGGTCAATCTTATTAAAAACAATCCATTTATCTAACTTATGAGCATGTCAGGAATACCTTCCAATTGGTGGAATTGAATTTTTCCTGAGTTTCACAGTTAGTTTTCAAAGTAAAGTCAGAAAAAAGAGGTATAGAAACAAAACGGGCATGATTTGAGGATCTTCTAATTATCATAAATCGATTCTACAGAAAAATTTGCATAAGAAATACTAATTTTGAAAATATTTGCTCATGTTTTTATAAAATTATTGAGCAAAGTCACGTTTTTGATCGTTTTTTCCCCACTGTGCACTAATGGAGTCACTTTCGTGAACTTTCGTACGAATCGAAGCATGCAGCGCCATCAAGTACGTGGCAAACAACGAGACAAAAAGATGGTAGTCGGATTGGGACAGGTCTGGTTAGTAAACTGCATGGTCAAGCACTTCTCAATGGAGACTGCACATTGAACCGTGAACGGCTTTCGACGCCTAGTGCGATGGTGCTTTGTCATGGATCAAAACTCCTTTTTCTTGTAGGCGTTTAGAAAATGCTTGCAATGTATGAAGACTGATTGAAAGATCTTTTCTTTAAAAACGTCAACACCGTTTCGAATATCAAAACATCGAAAGGAAATCGCTCTTATGTTTTACCAAGACCGGAACATCTATTGGAAGAAATCAAATATTAGTACTCTTTGCATGATTAAAGTACAGCCTAAAAAATGTTTGCGTCCATTCAGTAGTAAAATCCAGTTCCCCGCTTGTGCTTAACTGTTAACTTACTGCATGCAAAAATAAAAACGCTCCATCGATGTTTACACCACCGAAGCTCGATGCTGTTCTGGAACATTCAATGAACAACCACACACAGCCCACACTGACCGAGTTTTCGGTAAGCCATAATCAGATACTTAATTAAATTGCTTTGCCGGTTTGCTGCAGACTGCTTTTTTGCCCTACATCATATTTGCCTATTTTCTGGTTGGCTGTGGTCACTGGCACACTGGTGCAGTGGTTTCGCCTTCCCTAAGTATCCCGAGATCCAAAAAAATCACCAGAAGCAAAAAAATGGCTTTGGTCAGAATTTCAGAGGTTCGATACAAACAAAAGCTCGCCACAAACGAACAGGATAAAAAATCTTTCTCTCTCTCTATTCGCTAGCGCACCCGTGTGAGGATGAATAAACATAATACAGCATTTGTTCGAAAATCTTCCCCATTGGGGGGGTGGTTCCACTCCTGCTACTCGCATCGAATTTTTTTATTTTGGTTCCTGGAATGTTTGCCGGCCTGTCCAAACCACGGAGCAGTGATTATAAATGAAATAGAGACGAGGTTTTCGGTTTGTTTGTGTATCTGCGGCCCCGGAGGCTGAAAAAATAAATGCGTTATCTGTGATGTTTGCGCTTTCGTTAAATAGTTTTCGTTTGAAATAATTTCGAATTGTTTATTTACTGTGGCTTTTTAAATTTTCCACAAACACGCTGCTCCGGAGTGGGTTGAATTGACGTGCGAATGAATAGGAATACTAAATTAAATTAAATAAAGCGATATTTTGAATCGAAATCAATTCAAACTTTGCGTGTGTGTGTGTGTGTGTGTGTGTGTCCTGTGAAATGATACTGTTCAATTCAGATAGATAAAAATGCTGCCGTTTGCAGCAATGGATCGTATGAAATAAATGTAGTTAACTGGAGTTTACGGTAATTTAGATAGTAAATGCTACAACTTACTGTTTAAAGTTTATCAGAAGGATAGTAAAACATGAAAATGAGATAGGGGATATTTTTCTCTCCGGAAGGTTACTTGAACAGCCTACTAAAATCGCCGATAGAATTAGGTAACTGCACTATATCTCGTTTTACTGGTAGATCCCGAGTACCATCAGGAAGTCATTTGGGACCGTTCATATTATTACTCTACCTCAATAATCTGAACGTCGCAAAGAAATTTTCCCGATTATCATTCGTTCTGGGTCCCCGGATCAAATGACCAGGTGAGTGACCCGCATTCTAATCATCGTCGAAGGCGGCCATCGCATCGGCGAGCCACGTAGACGAGAAAGAGAGAACAAAGGGGAAGGAAAACGAGGGAAGCTAGAGCTGGCAAAAAGATCTTATTAGTTGACAGCAGAGATGACGAAGAAACGGGAAGGGTAGGGACGAAACGGTTAGTGACGTCATAAAGATCAAATTAATTCCGATGAAGATGGTGAACAGCCAGGGGATGAGGAGGATCGAGCGGATGTTAGAATCGGTCTGAAGGGCTCAACACGGCGGAGATTTGTGTTGAAAGTGTAGTGATTTAACATGAGCCGTGACATAACACGAATGAAATCGCGACTCACGTTCATCCCCCTGAACCAAGGTTTCGTCGATACCCTAGGGATAATGGAATGTAGCCATTGTCCCAGTTCGCCATTGCTTCATGAAGTTTGCCAACTTTCGAAGTTTCTTGAAGAGAGATACTGAAAAATTCATTGAAGCAGATTGGTCTTTATATATCACCTTCTAGTGCGCCCACCTTAGCCAACGAGTCTGCCTTTTCATTGCCCGGAATGGATACAACCAGCTCAGTTTTCTCCGTACTTATTTGAAGAGCCCATATTGACAAGTTGTCAAGGGTATCTTGTAATAGTCCTTGGCGATCGGCAGCTTTGGTTCCTATAATAGACACAACGCTGTCGTCGACAAGTTGTCTTAACGTGCAAGATGAGTTGATACATTCATCGATATCATTTACGTAAACATTGTTTAAAAGGGGGCTTAGACATGAGCCCTGCGGAAGACCCATGTAGCTGAATCGTATTGTCGACAAATCACCATGCGCGAAATACATTTGTTTCTCGGTTTCTCGGACAATAGATTATATAGAAAGTTATTCAAAACTAACGAAAGACTATGCTGATGCAGCTTCTCAAATAGGATATTTATAGAAACTGAGTCAGAAGCCCTCTCAAATAGGATATTTATAGAAACTGCAGCTTCTCAAATAGGATATTTATAGAAACTGAGTCAGAAGCCTTCTTGATGTCTAGGAATACTGATGCCACTTATTCTAGCTTGATGGCCGCTGGCAAGGTGTGCGTCGGCTGGGATAGGTGTTCGGTTTTCGAGTCGTTCTACGTATTGCGCTGTTTCAGGTGTGGTGAGTTTGGTCACAAGAGCACCTAATGTTCGAATAAAGCAAATTGTTCCAAATGCAATGCTGCACATAGAACATCTGAATGTACTTCAACTGATTTTAAATGCGTTAATTGCCTGAAAATGAACACTGTACGTAAAATGAATTTGGACATCAACCATCCAGCATTTAGCAAGCAGTGTCCGGTGTATTTGAGACTGCTTGAATCGAGAAAGAACAACATAAGTGAATAGCAACTAACGAAGGGGAGATTATCGGAAATATTGTACTTAAATATTGCCGGTTTATCTACTAACTTTATCGCATTGCGGCATCTTGTGGAGAATAACTGTCCTTTGTTAGTTTTGCTCTCAGAAACACATATAGTTGATTCTGATGCTTTCGATCAGTTCAGTGTTCCGGGTTATACTATTGCTTTTTGCTTGTCACATTCCAGACACACGGGTGGAGTGGCCATTTACGCCAGAGAATCGATTAAGTTCAGCATTCTATCAAACGAAGTAGTTGGAAATAATTGGTTCTTGGGTATATCAGTTGAGAGAGGCATGCAGATGGGAAACGATGGAGTTGTAAAGGGTGATTTTTTAAGAGCTTGAGAACTTTTTTAAACAATAAAACGCATAAAATTTGCAAAATCTCATCGGTTCTTTATTTTAAACGTTAGATTGGTACATGACATTTACTTTTTGAAGATAATTTCATTTAAATGTTGACCGCGGCTGCGTCTTAGGTGGTCCATTCGGAAAGTCCAATTTTGGGCAACTTTTTCGAGCATTTCGGCCGGAATAGCCCGAATTTCTTCGGAAATGTTGTCTTCCAAAGCTGGAATAGTTACTGGCTTATTTCTGTAGACTTTAGACTTGACGTAGCCCCACAAAAAATAGTCTAAAGGCGTCAAATCGCATGATCTTGGTGGCCAACTTACCGGTCCATTTCTTGAGATGAATTGTTCTCCGAAGTTTTCCCTCAAAATGGCCATAGAATCGCGAGCTGTGTGGCATGTAGCGCCATCTTGTTGAAACCACATGTCAACCAAGTTCAGTTCTTCCATTTTTGGCAACAAAAAGTTTGTTAGCATCGAACGATAGCGATCGCCATTCACTGTAACGTTGCGTCCAACAGCATCTTTGAAAAAATACGGTCCAATGATTCCACCAGCGTACAAACCACACCAAACAGTGCATTTTTCGGGATGCATGGGCAGTTCTTGAACGGCTTCTGGTTGCTCTTCACTCCAAATGCGGCAATTTTGCTTATTTACGTAGCCATTCAACCAGAAATGAGCCTCATCGCTGAACAAAATTTGTCGATAAAAAAGCGGATTTTCCGAATGGACCACCTAAGACGCAGCCGCGGTCAACATTTAAATGAAATTATCTTCAAAAAGTAAATGTCATGTACCAATCTAACGTTTAAAATAAAGAACCGATGAGATTTTGCAAATTTTATGCGTTTTATTGTTTAAAAAAGTTCTCAAGCTCTTAAAAAATCACCCTTTATATCATTCCCCTAGTTCAAGCGATCGCCAGTTTCTGGAAATTCTAGAAAACTGGTGGGAAAATTTTGTAGATTTTAGTGAACTTAATATTATTGCGTTCGTGATCAGAGTTCGAATCACTTGAAACAGTTAGCAGAATTCTTCAGTTTCAGACAAACTGTGAATGAATTTACAAGAATTTCGAGACATAGCAGAACTTTGATAGATCACGTATATTCCAATTCTGACGGAGTTTATTCGTGTGTGGAGACCGATTGCAAGATTTCAGATCATGAGACAATTGCAATTTCCATAGCGAGTACCCCTAGAGATGGGAAAAACACAGTGAAAATTAAATGTTGGAAAAAATATTCAAAGCAAGCCATGTCTCGACTTGTGTCAAGAAGCTTGTATTGTACGCAGTTGACTGGAAATTTGGATCGCAGGGCATCTATTCTTACGGACGTATTAAAAAAGTGTACTAATAAATTAGTCACTGAAAAGTACGTTAGTTTGAACAGCTCAAGTAGCTGGTACTCAATGGACCTCTTACGATTAAAACGAGAGAGGGATAAACAGTACAAGAGGTTCTGTAGAACTAATAATGAATGTCACTGGCGTGCTTATATCAATGCACGGAACATTTATTCACGGGCCCTGAAGAAGACTAGATGTGAATATGTTCAGGGGAAGATCGATCAAAATCAGAAAAACAGCAAGGAGTTATGAAAAATTCTTAAACAATTACTAAAACCTACACATTGCTCAGCAAAAACTTTAACATTTAATGGCAGAGAAGAGCACTCAGAGCAAGTGATACCAGAAAAATTAAACAGTTATTTCATAAATAGTGTACAGCAGATCAATCAAAGTATTGATTTGGTTGGTGAACCTGTTGAAATAACACAGCCGATTAGTAATTATTGTAGATTTCTTGAATTTCACCCAATCACTTTTGAACAATTGAAAGATATTTGTTTTAATTTAGGAAAATCGGCTGGTATCGACAATGTTAACTCAAAAGTGATACAAGATTGCTTTCATGTTATCGGACACGATCTACTGGATTTGGTAAATGAATCGTTGAACACGGGGCACGTGCCAAAAGTGTGGAAAGAATCTCTGGTGGTTCCTATTCCCAAGGTTACTGGAACGGATAAAGCCGAGGAGTACCGTCCCATTAACATGTTGCACACGTTGGAAAAAATTTTGGAACTTGTTGTTAAAGATCAGCTGATTAACGAACAAACGGGATACAAAAAAAAAAAGCAAAATGGAAGGAGAAAATCGAGATTAAAGAGACTATTTTTGCAGTGTTCTTGGATCTCAAGCGCGCTTTCGAAACAATTTCTAGACCTATACTGTTACAAACACTACAACGCTTTGGTATCGAAGGAGTAGCATATAATTGGTTTGAAAGCTATTTATTTGATAAAACTCAGAGAACTGTTTTCAACGATGTTGTGTCTAGTTTCATTATGTACATAAATGACATGAAACGAGTTTTACAGTTTTGTGAAATAAATTTGTTTGCTGACGATACTGTTCTGTTCATTACAGCTAAGGATTTGGACGAAGTGGTTGCACATTTGAACGAAGACTTATATTCTCTGGCTCAGTGGATGAAATTTAAGCAATTAAAACTGAATGTCGCAAAAACCAAATATATGGTTATTTCTTGTTTAAGCACTGGACGTGAAGCCAACATTGAAATTGATGGAGAGATTATTGATCGCGTTAGAGAGTTGAAGTATCTTGGAGTCATAATTGATGAAAAGCTAACATTCAAATCTCACGTTAACAACATCATCAAGAAGGTTGCCAAAAAGTACGGTGTATTATGCCGTCTGAAAAATGATTTAACGACCAGTAGTAAAATTCTCCTGTATAAATCAATAATCTCTCCTCACATTGACTTCTGCTCATCGATTCTGTTCCTTGCTAAACAACACGCAAATATTGAGACTCCAGCAATTGCAAAATAAGGTCATGCGATTGATTTTGAAATGTAATAGATATACTTCCTCTAATATTCTATTGAACGCATTACAATGGCTTTCAGTGAAACAGAGAGTATATTATTTAACAATGGTGTTCATTTTCAAAATCTTAAATGGAATGCTGCCTCGATATTTGTGTGATCGGATTGAAAGAGGAAGTGACTTACATAGGTACAATACTAGAAATGCGTCTGATGCGAGAACACCAAGCTTTTTGTCAGCCAGATCGCAAAACTCGTTATTGTACAAAGGGATTATTTTTTTCAATTCGATGCCAGGACGAATCAAGCGGGCTGCAACATTGGGGGAGTTCAAAACATTGTGTATTTCACACATAAAATCTATTTTATAATTAGATCTTTAATAAATTAGTGCAATTTGATCGAAAACTGTGTAAAATGACGAAGATTGTATTTATTTTATTTTTGTTTTTTTTTTTCAAGTAAGACGCATTAGGTTGTTATGTTCTGTATGATGATGATGGATTTTTAATAATTTGTTTAGTTAAAAAAAAATGAGTTGTCTACAAAAGTATGAGCCTCGCGCGCGCAAAGCAGGTTGAGGTAATCTGGAAATTGAATATGACTGGAACTGGATATGTTCTCTTTTATTTTTGAGAGCTTTAGCATTCTACGTGTCGAGTTCGAATCTTGACTTTCTAAGATTCGATTAATGATTTATTGATTATATTTCGGAAATAATCGGGATCGGAAGTTGTTGATGGAATTGGGCTTGGCTCTGCTCAACCGCAGTCTCGTTACTCCATCGTAGCTGATGTGTGTAGCGATGAACTGGTCCGGCGGGAAGGGCCAGGTGAATTACTGTCTGTACTGACAAAGATATCGGGTTCGATTCCTGATTTGTTCAAGGATCTTCCCGGGTTGGAAATTTTCTTGAATAACCCTGGATAGTAAATCGGAAATATTTGAATGTTTTCTTGTTCTCAGTTGTACTTTAGAAGGAGAATCTATACCTGCTGGATTAACCAGGTCGTTTTATATTTAGTTAACTGGTTAAATATTTATTATCATTTAGATAAATCGTCCAGCTCACACCTTTGTAGGGGTATGAGGCGGGACCATCATCATCATCATCAAACAAAAAATTTGTTCTTTACGAGCAAATGCCATTTGAATTTCTGTTAAGAGCAGCGCAAGACAGTCGTTCATTTCTTTGCCTCTGGGAAAACCAAATTGTGCATCTGAAAGCAAGCCATTAGTCTCGATAAAATTGTCTAGACGGAAAAGAATCATTTTTTCGAACAATTTCCTGATACAGGAAAGCATAGCAATCGACCGATACGAATTGTGATCGGATGCTGGTTTTCCTGGTTTTTGAATGGCGATCACTTTCACTTGTCTCCATTTGGGTGGGACAATATTACCCTCAAGAAGTTTGTTCAATAAATTCAGCAAGCGCCTTTTGGCGGGGTCGAGCAGAATCTTCAACAAGTTGAATTTGATTCGGTCTAACCACGGGGCTTTATTGTTACACGACAAGAGTGCAAGTGAGAACTATACCATCGAAAATGGTGTTATGTTCGTATTTGATATCGCGGAGCGGGTGATCTTCTATTTTGAAACAGAGTCGAGGAATACTTTTTTAGCGAAATCAAATAATAATGGAACATTCCCCGCTTTAATTCGTGGTGCTATGATTCCGTCCACGAATCGACGCCAATAACTGCGTTTCTTCGCTTTGATCAAGCTTTTCATTTTAACGTCTAAAGACTGTCCCAGAAAGTATGGACGCCCTTTGATTTCGCTGTTAGTAATTCACAAGTGTTAGATATTCAAATTTTATTCGATATACTGATAATATTAGACTACAACAACAGAATATTATTCTCAACATTTGCTACTTAGCCATTGTAGACTAGCTGGTGCACCTTCTTGCGAACGTTCCTCATTCAATTTCGTACAGACTTCTTGGCGACAAGTTTTGACACTTTTTTCCAATCTTTTTCGAACTGTTGAATGGTTTCGGCTGCCGAGACATGTTTCCTAAGATGTGTCTTCGTTAATGCCCAAAATTCCTCAATTGGTCGAAGTTGTGGGCAATTTGGTGGATTCATGTCTTTTGGGACGAAAGTGACATTTTTGGTAGTATACCATTCTACCGTTGATTTCGAGTAGTGACAAGAAGCAAGATCTTGCCAGAAGACAGAACAGGATCCTTGTGGCTTCGAATCATGGGTAGAAGTCGTTTTTGTAAACATTTCTTGATGTATATTTCGCTGTTCATTGAAGCAGTGGTGATGAAGGGTTTCGAAATCTTACCGCAACTACAAATTACTTGCCAGACCATAGCTTTCTTACTAAATTTTTCGACTTCAATCGATGTCTCGGACTGATTTAACACTTGCCCTGCTCGCACCGAATAATATTGTGGTCCCGGCAACGATTTGTAATCGAGTTTCAAATTCCCAGCAAGAATCGTATTGTACAGCTTTTGAATCCTCGGCCTGATCGATGCTTCTTGTTTCGGACTACGTTTTGGTTGTTTCTGCTTCTTATAGGTCGAAGATTTAAACGTTCTTTAGCACGAAGAACATTTGATTTCGAAGTGCCCACGTTTTTGGCCACATCCCGAACTGAAACCTCCTTCTTTTCTCGAACGCCTTCAGTATACGTTTATCCAACTGAGGGTTAGCAGGACCTTTTTTCGACCCGTTTTTGGTTTATCCTCAAAGGTGTTATCCTCACCGAACTTCCTGATTGCATTTCGCACGGCTTTTTCACTTACTCCTTCCATTTTTGCTATCTTTCTCAGTGACAGTCCGCGTTCTGTGCACCATCACAATTTTTCGACGTTGTTCTGCTGAAAGTCCACGCATTTCGAAATAAACTAATGAAAACGAATAAACAACTGCACAAGTGGTTAGAGAAGAGTGTAAACAACAGGACGCAGCCATAAAAGTTGACAGATTCTGAACCATTGCGAAATGGCAGCGGTTTTTGGTTGCGTCCATACTTTCTAGGACAGTCTTTAGTGCCGCGAAGTTTCTATAATACATGTTCCAATTATCCTAAACTCGACAAATGATGAAACTGTTTTAGCGTTTAATTCTGAGCACTGTTTGTCCTACCACGGGTTGGGCGGACGGGTGTTAGTTTTTGCGCCGGGTACATGTTTTGTCTGAGCTTGAATCGCGGTGTCGAGAATCAATCTAGCTAAAAACGTATACTCTTATTGTGTTGTTTCTTGTTTTTCAGACATCGAATTTGCGTCGCATTTCCAATAAATATTTCGTGTGAGGTTATACGAAACATTGATTGTCTCCGATGGTCTTAATCCGCTGGCGATTGAAATTACGATAGTACGTGGTCGAGGTGCAAAAACATTTTTTTTGTCTGGTGAGGTAGGCTGAGGTAAGTAAATAAATAAATAATTAATATTCAATTATTTACGTTTCGCATTCAGCTCGTCAGTGCATTAGCAGATTATGTTGATCTACTAATGCCACCTCGCGGATCAACATAATCCGCTAAGCAGACGTGAAGTCATTGCTATTTACAACGCACTTATTTTACACTAAATGTGCAATGTAAGCCATCGGAATGTTTAGTGCAAACATTCGAAATTAGCAGAGTAGATGAAATTAAAAGAAGTCATGTTTCAATACTATTTCTTTTGAAAGATATTTGATGTGAGTTACACTTAAAAGCAATGTGTCGCGTCATATGCGGCGAAATTAAGTGTAAAACAATTATGTACAACGTGTCGATTTTTATCAGTGTATCTACAGAAAGCCGTGTTGCTCGAAATGATTATTTTTGTCATTCGCAAGGGACTACACGCTTAGAAAAAGTTACTCAGATTTTGAGTACTAGTTACTCTTTTTCAAATGATACATGGAAATGTCAAAATTTGAGTAGTTACCCGTAATTATTATGAATAATTTTTACTCCAAATTTGAGTTTTACGTATCGAATCATTTTAGGATTACTATTTCAGTGAACCGTCGAAAAATCGAACGAAAAATTTTGTGATACTTTTTTTTATTTTTTATTGCTCTTAATAACGTATCTGTGGTTGACTTTGTCGGTAATTTTGTGGAAATTTATATGGCTGCAACAAACGAATGCTGAAAATATTTGATGAAATTGACGCTAAAACGGTGAGGAAATTGCGAGGTAAATATATCAATATATTAAAAAAGTCGTGGCATGATAATTTATGAACACGCGAAAGAATTGAAAGAGTCATAATTTGAATACCAGCTCGAAATCAGACCAACCTTTCGTGTCCTCCGAGTGTGGTTCACTAAACCGAAACGTCACATAGGAAATGCCCATCTATTATTCGTGAAAGATACAAGTCACGAACCAATGATGGTTGATAATAATGAAGAACCAATTCCGGAAAACATTAATGAAGATCACTACTTATCGAAAATAACAAATCCAATATTTTTATAAATCATAACTTTTCTTGACAGGAATCATTTAAAAAGTGAATTCGCAGCAAATTTACGGAGGGATGTCTCACTTCCAGAGGTAGAAGTTAAAAAATGCTTCCTGAGATAAAAAAGTAAATTTTTATTAGCAATAACACAATTTGCGGTTCGCCTTGAGTTATACATACTGTACTTATATTTAGCGTAAATGCTACAATTAATTAAAATAAATTTCATCAATTTGAAATAAAATTTTACTCCGAATTTGAGTGCTAATTACTCTATTTTTGTCATTTTTGTTTTCTGTGGAAGAACTCAAATTTGAGTAATTAAGGAGTTACTCTAAATTAGAGTTGTTCCACTTTTTCTGTAGATTAGTGGGATCTTACTCATTTTTGAGTAACTATTTTTAAGCGTGTAAGACAAAACCTGACAACTGGCTTCTTATTTTTCCTTTCGAAACATCCTTGTCATACACTCTCATTGAACATAACTCAAAATTTAGTGACACATCACTCAAATTCATAAAAAGTGCACGTACTCTAAACTTGAGTTACCACCTATCTACTCATTTTAGCGTTAAGGGGTGAAATTGTCAAAACTTGAGTAATTTTTACTCAAAATAAGAAAAAATATTTTGTTCAAAATTTGAGTAAGTTCAACTCAAAATTTGAGCTCTCAAAATGAAGAAATTTTTCTTCGTTAATTTTCATATACAAATATATTCTTCTTACTTTTGAATGCGCAAAATAGTGATTCAAAACCATTTCCTTTTGAACGGTTTGGAGTAAAAATTGAATTCTTTTGATATCCTTATGATGCGCTTTTCACTAAGCATAATTGAAACCACAAAACATCTATGATTGACGTTGATTTATGTTTTTAAAACTAGATCTAGAAATGGCAATGGAAAACGACGTATTTTTGCATTCTTTATTTCGATAAGAATATTCCGAGAATGAAAACGCACTGAACTGCAAGAAGTATTTTTTTCACTCAAATGTTTAAAAACTCAACGCTTAATCTAATATATGAATAAATGCGAGAGAACTCATGGCAACGAGTTTATTTTACTCAATCCCATACTCAAATTTTGACATATTGTTCCAGTTTATGAATTTGAGTAATCGCAACTCAAACGATGAGTTAGGTTCTAAGAGCGTGTAACCATCAATTGTGGAATTAATACCAACTGTCTGTTTAAGTATCGGCTACAGTGTTGCCATATTTACAGATTTTTTAATTACTTTATATAATGAACAAAATATTAATCTAATGTGAATGTTTCGGCCTGACTTTTATTCGAAATAATCATGAAAAATGTTTTGATGAATGCATTTTTGTTTATTATCTATTAACGTTCAAAAACACTTAATTGAGCACACTCCTACTGTTGAATTTTTTTAACATTGTTTTTATCCTCTCCGCTACAAATCGTTCTATTAAAGAATGTTTCAATTTTAAATTTGATTTTCAAAGTAAATTTCATTGTTCACACAAGGAGATGTTAATAAATTATTGTAACTTTTTTCCACCTCAACTTATTCATCGCCATATGACACTTTTATCGATGGAACTTAAGTAAAACAATTTGACTTTTTTTCGTTTGTAAAATGTAACATTTAAAAAAATTAGTTATTTTTCTTTTACATTCCTACAGTTTGACTTACGCCACAAATTCTCATTCCTGTTTTGATGATAAAACACGAAATATCTTTCTCACGTTGAACGCACTGTTGACGTATTACCGGATCTTTTGGAAACCGGAAAAAGCCAAATTTGGATAGGATGCTTAGATGCAGTATACAACACAACACTTCATTCTTCTCATAAAAGTAAACTCACTTTCGAATCAACACTAATTTAAGAAATCTTTTTTTGGTTACACTTTAATTCACCAGTTGCCAGATTTTGTCTTACGCAAGGGGTGGCTCAACGTTTGAGTGTAAATCACAAAGGAAAAATTTTCATGCCAATATTTCTTCTGATTGGCTGGAAGTGACGTCGTCATAACAGTAAATCTATTTTTTTGTAATTAAACTGTTAAACTGCTTCATTCATAATGCTGAAAATGAGGTATCATAAAATTTGTCAACTCGAAATCACCTTGCTCAGATCATTAGGGTTGTTATAGAACAATGGCGGCTTCAGATTATATGTAGGCGATAAAGAGTATTCAACTATTATGTCGATATTTTGATGAACTACCGCAGTCTATTATAATTAAATGCCTGACGTAATCAGTGCTGTAAAAAACTCTTTGAATGGCGACAGTGCTTATGCTAAAATCACATTAATATAGCAGGTAATCTACCTAAACAACTTTGCTCTTTAGATGCATCACTTTTCACGAGTGTGTTCTGAAATTTGCTATTTCCGCAATACCAGAACTCATAGTTTTTACATGAATAGATATAAATCAACCTCTCACAGCTCAATCCAATTACATAGATAATGGCTGCTGACACAATCAATACCCTCCAGCAATCGAGATCAATGGTACCTAATTCGAAATCAGCACGGGACCATCCTTGCCATGCACAACCATGCCTCCGCTCCTGCAGAACCAATCACAAAACTATGCTAATCATAATTTAACAAACACTCCACATATTCGCACTCTGGGATTCATTAATTTATGGAACGCTATTTGCCACTTGCGGAGAGGTCAATTTGATTAATATTTATTGAGCCTCATTTGCATTGAATACCAGTTGAGATCGGTACGGAGAAGTTGTGCACCAGAATTGCTACAACTGTGCTGGATTTCCATTGCTCTGGAGACAAATGGAAAACCGGGACGAGAGAAGGAATCGTCACCGCCGGTTTCACGCTGTGATTGATGGGAATTTTATCTCCAATAACTTTCAGACCAACCCCTTAGAGTGACCATGCTGGGACGAACGACAGAATCGAATTACTGGGGAACTTCGTGTCAGACACTGAAAAATCAACAGACGTTAATTGCTGCTCTTTACAGCCAACTCGAAGAAGCATCTAATTTCTTCTCGCATGCTGTGCCAATGATTTTTTTAATTGGTTGAGAGAACTGTAATACAGAATTCATTATCAAGAAATATTACTAGAATTTGTGCAAATCAGAAACCAATTTGTTTCACGGATTTTCGAAACGATGTGTAATTCTTGTATAATATTTAAAAAATCGGAAAAACTACAAGGATCAGCCCCAAGGGGTTGTTCGAGCCATTGATGTGGAACAAGGCAACCAAAATTTCTAATGATCGACATTTTCAATTAATCGTCACACTTGAATCCGCAAATGCACGAGGAGTCTGCTGTCTTTATTATGAACCAACACCGAACACGCGAACCCAGAATATAGACTATATTTGTCATGATTTGTATTTTTTTTAGCCGACGAAATTACATCAATAGCCCAAATGTATGCAATTATATGTTTGTAGAAGATTGCGATACAGATATCGATATTTAAGCTTCTTTTCGACAAGCTTGTGTTCACGTTTTGTATGCAAGTAGTTATTTTTATAGCGTTTCTCTGCCATTACTACCATTCTGCGATTTCGGTTGAAGCGATAAACTTTTTCTCATTATCAATCGAGTTCATCTTATATAAATAAGAAATTAGTCTTATGCACTCAAAATTTACCCTGGGGTAGTCAATTTCTCACGCGAAACGACATAACATGGGATTTCATCCAATCTTTCATGACACAAGTCCAGGGCATAGCAATTAAAGCTTCAAATCGTTTTATGGCACTCTCTGTCTTGCTGTCTAGCATCAACCTACCTCTAGCAACTGAAACGTTAGCTATAATTTTGCTTCTATTTATAGCTTCGCGTACTTTAAACAGCTTCGCTTTTGCATCGTTTGACCAATCAGAGCACTGCTTTCCCTTTGATATATCGCTTACTCCTTCAAAACCGTCGACTATGGCAGGGAAATCCGGTATGCCGGAGATTTTTTGCAGACAAAATAGGACACTGCTAGCTATTAACCAACATTTCAATGATATACAATTAACAATACATGAACATTCAAATCAATACGTAGAAATATTTCTAATCAAATGGTGACATGATATTAATAATTGATACAAAATTGATTGAGTTGTTGGATACTTGATATTGAGCCGCCGTTCTCCAGTCGTTCTGTACTCCCACTACTCGCGCATCTTCTTCGATCGCGTACACCCAGCGATTGCGTGGTCTATCCCGCAATCGACGACCTCTCGATGGTATTCTGCTGAGTATCACGTATTCTCACTTCCGGCATGTAGTCTGCCGTCTGCTACATGTAGTCTGCCGCGTTTTATAAGTCTTCCAATGTCCGCATGTATACAACAGCTTGGTGCAGCTCAGCGGAGATTAATGCGTCTGTGCCATTCTACATTCTCTTTAGGATTTTTGGACAATGAGTACTCGAATATCTGTTTCCTTCAACGGTCATGTTTCATGACAACAACTCGTCAACAACCTCGTATTCTACCCCATCAATCTCCACTTTGGATCTAGTACCACTTGCACTGCTCCGTTCTCTACCAGCTACCATATATGTAGTTTTAGTAGAATTTATCGTCAACCCTATTCTTGCAGTTTCTTTCTTGAAGGGAACAAAAGCCTCTTCCACAGTTCTACGATCCACACCAATAATATCAATGTTGTCCGCAAAACTAAGGAACATGTGAGATATTTATTGCTGATGGTTCCGTTTCTCTGCATGCCGGATCTTGAAAGCGTGTCGGCCTGCTGTCGAAGAAGATCCATCGAACAACGATATTGTCCGTAATGGAATATGGATGCTTCTGCTTCCGATCCGCCGCGAACACCCATTTCATTAAACTGGAAAGAATTCAGTATCGTTGTTTGCGTATTACCTTAGGTTGCATGCAGTCGACTCATACGATGAGTCTCGAAGTGCTCGCGGGCGTCTTACCATTGAAAAATCGATGCTGGATCTCTCATATCGATTGCTTATCCGATGCGATATCTTGAATCCGATGCTAATTGAAAACTTTGAAAGGCTTGTCGAGCTCAATTCTCAGACTCGTTTTATTTCCTTGTATTTTGATTACATGGCTCAGAATATTAATCCTTCTTCGTTTGTTTCCGACCGTGCTAATTTCTTGGATGCTTCTGGTTCTACTGTGTTTTTCGACACATCCATGAGAGAAGAGATTCGTGGAATTCCGGATCACGTACGCCCTCGAGTGGCCCCTAATATCTTTCATAATAAATTTAGAACAGTCAACTGTGAAAATGTGTTTTACACTGACGGATCAAACATCAACATTTCCACAGGCTTCGGCATCTTCAATCAAAACATCACCGCTTCGTACAAACTCAGTGATCCGGCTTCAGTTTACGTCGCAGAATTAGCTGCTATTCAGTACACCCTCGAGATCATTGAAACCTTGCCCAAAGACCATTACTTCATTGTCACGGACAGTCTAAGTTCAATAGAAGCTCTCCGGGCAATGAAGCCAGGAAAGTATCCCCCATATTTCCTGGGGAAAATACGGGAACATTTGAGAACTTTATCTGAACGGTCTTATTTAATATCGTTAGTCTGGGTCCCTTCGCATTGTTCCATTCCGGGCAATGAAAAAGCCGACTCATTGGGTAAAGTGGGCGCATTGGAAGGTGATATTTGTGAAAGACCAATCTACTTCAATGAATTTTTCAGTATCTCTCGTCAGAAAACTCTCGAAAGTTGGCAAACTCCATGGAGCAATGACGAACTGGGACAATGGCTGCATTCCATTATCCCTAGGGTATCGACGTAACCTTGGTTCAGGGGGATGAACGTGAGTCGCATCTTAGAGCTTAAGCAGTGTGCCTTAAAATTATATCATAATATTGAATTCAAAAAAATCCATCGAACGTCACGAAAGCATCGCATGTCGTACCAGCTATCTTGACGGAACGTATGTTCTGTCGAAAAAAAAAGTTTTTGCAATAGTTACGGTATCTTCATATAATCGCCATTGAATTCTCACTGAAAAGGGATCACAATCACCTCATATTTTCATACCAACGTACCAATTTTCTTTTGTGGATGATCAGAAGAAGTTTTGGAAGAAGAAATTCGACAGAATCATAAAAAATTTGATGACTGTGGGTGTGGTAAATTCAGCATAACAACCGGCACCATAAACGGCCAAATTTATAAAGAAGCATTCCACCAGAAGCACCAGTGCAATGCTGACAATGACCCAGTATCTTCGACGCCAAGTTATGAATTCATCCAAAATTCAGATTAAAAGAACTTACTCCATAATGAGAGAAATTTAATCACTTTCAGAAAAATGAGAATCACAGACTGTTGAAAGCATAGCGTTACTGCGCTAAACGTTGGCAAATATATTTTATTATCAAGATATCCGTTTCACGAAAAAGTGTAAGCGACCTACTTTTTTGCGAGCATGGCACCCTCAGACGAGTCTGCATCGAATCTCGTACATACAAGTAGGGGAGCGAAATGTCAAATTAGGATAGGAGCAATGTGATGCCGTGCGATGGCGTTGCTGAACTGAAGACTGATTTCTGTCTAAGCTGACAGGGTCTGACGTTGGTAGGCAACACTTAATGCTGGAAATTTAATTGTATGCATTTGGGCTCCGTTGGTCCGATGAATGTCCAATAATTTATCCAACGGGAAACCGATTCGATACTTATCGTAGTATCGGACTTTTATTATCTTTCGATCAAAGAGACTTGAAAGTTCATCATTCGCCTTTTAGGGCCAGAAAAACTCTAGCCCTATGTTCAGAGTTGGAGATCTAACCCCGATATATCCCCTCCCCTGAGTATCAGGAATTCGTCGTGCTTCTTGCTCTGTTATATCTACACTCTTTTGTTCTATCGGGGAGACATCGAGACATCGCACAGTGGTTCGAATCAATAAAAACGTGGACATAAATCAGTAGCTGCCAAACCGTTCTTTTAATGCATATAGTTGCTTTGAAGAAATTATTTACAAATATATACCGCGTAATTTGATCCTATCAATAATTGTTCATGGCCTACTTTGACAAAAAATGTAACCATAACTTTTTTTTCTGAAGAGATAGAAATTTTTTTTCTTCCACAAAGTTTTAGAACTATTAAAAATAATTTACTTTGTCAAATATACCAAAAGTCTAAGTCGCACCGTTTCGGATATACAAAGCGTTTTTATGGCAACCCCCTTAAAATCAGTTTTTTATTTATAACTTGTTTCGAGTTAGTTTTTTATGAATACTTTCTTTGGAATAATTGAAGAAAATGAAAAATCCCATATTTTTGTAGAAGGTAGTGCATAGGTTTCTTGTTTCCTGGCAAAGTTATACAACATTTTACCTTTTTTTTACCTATCATAAAACCTTACACAGAAGCGAAATATGCAACTTTATGCAGCTGATTTTTACAAAATTTGTAGGAAAAGATGTGCCCAATACCATAAAAAAAAATCTAAGTGGAACTCGGTGGAACTTTTTTTTAGGTCTTTTCAAAGTTAGCTTTAATTACTGAATTATGGCAACCCCCTTAAAACTAGTTTTCTAGTCATAACTTGTTTCGTGTTATTTTTTTATGCATACTTCGTCTGGAATAATTGTAGAAAATATAAAATTTCATAATTTTGTAGAAACTAATGCATAAGTTTATTCTTTTCTGGAAAATTTATGCATAATTTTACTTCTTACCTAGAAAACCTTGTGCCGAAGCGAAATATGCAACTTAATACAGCAAACTTTTATAATACTTATAGGAGAACATGTACCTTATCAAATTTATTTTCCAATGAGAATTTCTAGAGTAATATTCGTGTGACTCATTTACACTATGGCCATGCTGAAACCATAAATGGTTAAGAAACAGAGGGCGCACAGTGGTGCAAAACTGGAAAAAGCGGTCACAAGTCTGTACCTTTCACTGATTTTTAAGAGCTAACGTGTCTTCGAAGAAGTTTTACAAAATTATATAACGCTTCTTTTGAAAGTAGCACCTTAATTTTTGTTAAGGGGGTAGTACCGATTACGAAAAAAAATAATTTTGTTTTTGACGAAAAAATTTTTTTTTCTATCTCATTTCAAAGAAAAAAACATTTCAAGTATTTTTGCTGAAGATATGAATAATGTAAAAAAAAATATTTTTTGAGATATTCGCTTTATTTCAAAAACAGTTTTTTTGGATTTACCTACGTAGAATTTATCTCTATTACCTAAGTATCTACTTCAAAGTTAGCAAAGTTACTCATTTAAGTTTTCCCAATACTTTTCACAACCTAATCAATCAACTAGGTAGTTAATGTTACCTAATAAATCATTACCGATCAATCAGTGTCAGTCACGCTATCGTCCGAGTTTTCCGTATCGCTAATTTCTTGTTCTGTTGTAAGTTCTAGCATATCAATTGCTTTCAGTGACAATTTCTTTCCAGTTTTGATAGGTTTGTAATAAATATTCGAAATCAATGGGTCAGACGCTACTAGGAGTCGAAAAAAAATTTGTCATCGTTTTTTCACGGCTGTTTTTCCTCGTGCCCAAGTTTGGATTTTTTTTATTTGTTTATTAATTTTTACCTTTTTTCATTCAATAAACTATAAAGGTTGTTTTATGGAATGGCTTATTTGAAACCTAAGAAAAAACCGTACATTCATGCCTTGGACGAATTTTTGTATCTTTGTTATATTTTACAGGCTGTTGAAAAAAGGCTTTGTGCGAAATACCCCATGGATTATTACTTTGTTACTTTTTACAATTGAATTTTTTGTTACTTTTTACAATTGACAATATTAGAATAAATCTAAGTGGAACTAGATGCAATTTTAGGCCTTGTCAAATTTAGTTTTAATTATTGAAAATCCGATAAATTATCAAAACTTCAACACATATTTCAAAAATGGAAAAATGTTTTCTAGACAAAATATGATAAAGTATTGTTAAAGTACAAACCTTTACGAAGAGATTTCATGTTTAAACGTGTAAATAAATTGAGTTATCGCAAAGCAACACGATTTTTAAGACGAGATGTTGATCGGGCGACTGCAAAAGTGAGTTACAGAAATAGCAGACGCGTGACGCCCTCTGTTTCTTAACCATTCATGGTTTCAGCATGGCCATCGTGTGACTCGAAGAGTACTCAAATATTCTCATTGGAAAATAAATTTGATAAGGTACATGTTCTCCTATAAGTATTATAAAAGTTTGCTGTATTAAGTTGCATATTTCGCTTCGGCACAAGGTTTTCTAGGTAAGAAGTAAAATTATGCATAAATTTTCCAGAAAAGAATAAACTTATGCATTAGTTTCTACAAAATTATGAAATTTTATATTTTCTACAATTATTCCAAACGAAGTATGCATAAAAAAATAACACGAAACAAGTTATGACTAGAAAACTAGTTTTAAGGGGGTTGCCATAATTCAGTAATTAAAACTAACTTTGAAAAGACCTAAAAAAAAAGTTCCTCCGAGTTCCACTTAGATTTTTTTTTATGATATTGGGCACATCTTTTCCTACAAATTTTGTAAAAATCAGCTGCATAAAGTTGCATATTTCGCTTCTTTGTAAGGTTTTATGATAGGTAAAAAAAAGGTAAAATGTTGTATAACTTTGCCAGGAAACAAGAAACCTATGCACTACCTTCTACAAAAATATGGGATTTTTCATTTTCTTCAATTATTCCAAAGAAAGTATGCATAAAAAACTAACTCGAAACGAGTTATAAATAAAAAACTGATTTTAAGGGGGTTGCCATAAAAACGCTTTGTATATCCGAAACGGTGCGGCTTAGACTTTTGGTATATTTGACAAAGTAAATTATTTTTAATAGTTCTAAAACTTTGTAGAAGAAAAAAAATTTCTATCTCTTCAGAAAAAAAAGTTATGGTTACATTTTTTGTCAAAGTAGGCCATGAACAATTATTGGTAGGATCAAATTACGCGGTATATATTTATAAATAATTTCTTCAAAGCAACTATATGCATTAAAAGAACGGTTTGGCAGCTACTGATTTATGTCCACGTTTTTATTGATTCGAACCACTGTGCATCGGCTCGAAAATGCTTTGTTTGATATCTCTTCGCTCTGTTGCTCTAGCGATACATAATGAAACCGTTAAGCTTCATTACGTTGACGCGGTTGATGCAAATGGTGCAGATCGAGCCGATAGGGCTCGACAAAATCCACTGGGATAATTGAATATTTCATAAATCTTACTAAGGGATTCATCAGAAACTTTTTTTTGAATATTGAATTAGAATAAAAAAGTTTGCTTGGGCATAAACTATCACAACCTTTTAAATTTTTTAATAGCTGAAATCGGTTCGTTCGGCCAGCAACTAGCATAATGTATAAATTGAAACAGTTTTGAACCAAATTTACGTTATTTACGAAGAATATTTACGTTTTTTGCATTATTGCTCTATATAGCTGCCCTTACACGTGACAATATTATTGTCAATCCAA
The DNA here is from genome assembly GCF_030247185.1 of Malaya genurostris. Lineage (NCBI taxonomy): Eukaryota > Metazoa > Arthropoda > Insecta > Diptera > Culicidae > Malaya > Malaya genurostris. The sequence continues at coordinate 62,727,946 of NC_080570.1, read as the reverse complement.
AGTATTGTCAATACCATCAATCCAATTGGTTTGATAACTTGAGTCCGAGTTTTTCGAGAAATTCAAGTATTTGGTGCTTTAAATATTCCAAATGAATATTAAAATATTGAGAGAAGAGGCCATTGCACATATTTAACAGTTTCTTTCTGGAGAGAAAGTATTGTCGGATTGATGGGCAGTTTTGATTTTTTGACAATATTATCGTCAATCCAATGAAGTTTCCATTACACGATCAAAAGTATTGTCAATACTCCTTGTATTGACAATAATATTGTCTCGTGTAAGGGCTGCTTATGACAGGTAGCAATTTCATACACACTACCGTGTATATCCGCAAACGGAAGAAACTCTGCATCAACTTATAGAAATATAACACTCTAAATTTATACGACTTTTTGAATGAAATTAGCTTGATTTTTCCGTGCCATGGAGAAAAACACGCTCCTGAAAATGAATTCTGTGTCTGTATCTGAATGAAATTAGGTTAGGTTATATGGGATTGTAAGACCTTTCTTTTGAACCTAAGTGTGTGAAAAATTGGATGAGCGGTCTCTGAGAAAATCGATGATCAACGCTTTTTTCCCAACTAAACTTTCATTGTTCATTCAAGTGTAGTAACAGTAGTGGCGAAAAGATATTGCTAGAATCACTGCATATATTCATTTTATAAATACGTTCCAAATCAATTTCATTTATTGACTTAAGTTATCTTCGAAAATATTCACATGGAACATGAAAAATGAAAACAGCAGTCGAAATTTGGTTTCCTTCGTTTGAATTTGAAAGTTTTTAAAAACCATTCAACAGAAAATCAAACAATCTCAACGGAAGCGTGACCGATTAGAAAAAACGCATTCGGATTATTTAGAAGAATATGCATTATCACCATCTGATACATCTTAACAGTTTGAAAAACCTATAAACTCATTTGGTGCATTTCACAAACTCAGATTCAAATGAATTTACGGTCTTACGGTCCCATAGACTGCTATAGAACTTTTTCACGATCCGACTTCCAGTTCCGGAATTACAGGGTGATATCCATAAAAAAAAGGAAAAATAAGGTCACTAACATTTCTCACAGATGACTGAACCGGTTTTCACAAACTTAGATCCATACGAAAGGTCTTATGATCCCAAAGCTTGCTATTGAATTTCATATCATCATTATCATTATCAGACTTCCGGTTCCGGAATTACAAGGTTGAGAATGAGAATGAGAAAATGAGCACTCAATTTTCTCGGAAATTTCTTAACCGATTTTCACAAACCATTTTCTGTGAAAATACAAAATTTCCTAATGTTTTTAGTAAATATGATAAAATTTCCTGTTAAACATTTTAATTGAAACAATATTCAATCGATTGGTGATCAACAATGCCTAAATGTTCCATATGAATTTCATGCTAAGTGTCAAACAGGTTTAATTTTATTTTATTTTGAAGAAATTTCTATGAAATATATAACTTTTGGATTTTCTTTAGTAAATTTGAAACTATTTTTCCCCGTACATTATATCTGGTATCAAATTCAAACGATTGGTGTACAAAATTGCTTGGCTGTATTTAGTATCAGTGTTGGTGATTGCCGAAAATTTTACAGAAGCTGCTATATTGCTATCTATATTATAAACAACATTTTCAATCCGGTAGAAGATGCTACAAGAACTCGAGTCAGTCAATGCATGAACCGCGAGAGAATTTTTCTATATTTTTTCGCTCCACTTCATACTCTGAATATTTGACGCCCTTAAAAAAATTTACAGTCTGATAATGATCGTCGCTGTGTGGAACTTCCCAAGAGAGAATCGCAAGATGACAATTATCGCAGAAAATCGAATCGAAGATTCAACTTGATGATTCTCATACTGGCCCTTATTACTGGTATCACTACACGGTGAAAACCAAGTGAAGTGATTGTGACCCTTATTATCGGTTTCACTTCACGGTGAAAATCGAGTGAAGTGAATTTAGGTCCTTAGTACGGAAGTCGCTTCAAAGATAAAAGTAATTATTTGTATGAACTTGATGTCATTATGAACATCACGCCATCAACATTTCGTTGAAAAAATGAGTTTTTTCCACTACAGTGATCACTTCACTATGCGTGATACTGGTAATAGGGAAAATCAAGTAAAGTGACATGTAAGTGAAGTGAATGTGAAAGTGGAAGTGAAAACGGTAATAAGGGCCACTAATGTCGTTTTCACGTGATGCCCAGTTTCCACCCTATCAGGTATCAGAATAAATTGGCTCATAACGGCACGTTCCCCATATTTTCGGGGATTTGTGCCTTGCCGTGACTTTTCATCATTTACCTGAATGATGGTGGGAAATAGAAGAGGATGGAAAATAAAGGAACGGGAGGAATACGGAATGAAACACACACACAACATAAATTTGTACAGAAACCAGTCGCAACTTACGAGACGTAGAAACCGCTTGCGAGAGTAATTAGAGCTCTTTTCCACATTGGGTTAAAAACCCAAGAATATCTCTGAGTTTCAGTTGCTTGAACATAGGTTCTTCAATGTAAAAGCAACCAAAAACCCGATACCGTAGTTGAGATACTGCAGGGCAGTTACATATTAGGTGATATGAAGTTCCGTAATCGGATTCACAGTGATCACATGAAAATGATTCAGCAAGATGTATGGTAGCCATGTGATAATTAAGTTTACAGTGGCCAGTCAGAGCCCTCACCAGAACACCACAATGGCGCTTCGAGAAATGTAAAAGATTCTTCGAAACTCCAGGGCATGGATTTTCCAAGAATACTTTTGTTTGACGACAAGTGTCAGAACTTCGCCAGTAGTTTGCATGCTCAGACGAAGTCCAAGACAGAGTTTTTTGTTTTATCCAGCATTTGGAAATTGGTAGTGCTGGTTCAGGACCTACAAGGTCGTTTTCTGCTCCCACTCTGGCCAGTTCATCCGCCCATTCATTTCCAATTATGTTGGAATGACCAGGTACCCAGACTAGATTTACAGCATTGAAAATGCTGAGTTCTTCGATCTGAGTACGGCAATCGATTACAAGTTTTGAACGTGAGTCACCCGAGCTAAGCGCTTTAATTGCAGCCTGACTGTCGGAGCAAAAATCTATTATTTTACCAGATATGCCTTGCCGGAGGGTACACTGTACTCCACACATGATTGCAAAGATCTCAGCCTGGAAAACGGTGCAATATCTACCAAGTGAGTACGATTGCTCCAACCCCAATTCACGACAGTAAACACCCGCACCAGCTCGGCCCTCCATCAGTGAACCATCAGTGTAACAGACTACGTGCTCTTGCTGTAGTGTTTCCATAAATCCAGACAGCCACTCCTGTCTAGATGGAATTTTTATTTGAAAAGTTCTATACGGGAAACTACACGTGAGTGTTAAGTCGCTAGGGGCAAGAAAAACATCATCCCATGCAACCAATTGGGACCACAGACGTGTATGACCTATTTCTGAATTTATTGATTTATCCTTCCATAGACCGGTAGCTTGAAGTCTATAGGCACAAGCGAGTGCTTCTTGCTTTAGATGCACATGAAGTGGTCTTATATTGAGAAGAGCTTCCAGAGCAGCGGTCGGAGTCGTTGTAAAAGCTGCAGTCATTGCCATGAGCGCCACTCTTTGCAAATGATTGAGCTTCGACTGAATTGTAACTACTTGCCTTCTCTGCCACCATACGAGGCATCCATATGCCAGTATTGGACGTATAATTGTAGTATAAATCCAATAGATATATTTTGGTTTCAAACCCCACGTTTTACCAAAAGTGCGTCTACATTGGCCAAAGGCCATGCATGCTCTTTTGATTCTAGACTCAATGTGAGCAGTCCAGTTAAGTTTGGAATCCAGGATTACTCCAACGTAATTGACCTGGTCGGTACACAACAGCACGCTCCCAAAAAACTGCAAAGGACGGGCCCCGGTTGTTGTTCGCTTCTTTGTGAAAAGAACCATTGAGGTTTTGTTTGGATTCACCGACAATCCAACCTGTTGACACCATTGTTCCACAACCCTTAAAGCCTGTTGCATCAGATCAAATAGCGTTGCAATGCATAGTCCAGTGTTTTGTATTAGATAATCATCTGCGAATCCGTACGTCGGAAACCCAAGTTCATTGAGTTTTTGCAGTAGACCATCAGCAACAAGGTTCCAGAGTAATGGTGACAAGACACCTCCTTGTGGACAGCCTCGAACACTCAACTTCCTCATCTCTGCCTGTCTTAATGATGAGCAGAGGATGCGATTGCTAAGCGCTGCGCTTATCCAGCCTGAGATACTTGATGATACTCCATGTCTGCTCATCGCTTGCACAATGGATTGGAAAGATACATTGTCAAAAGCACCTTCTATATCTAGAAAAGTTCCCAAGCTGGATTGTTTGAGCGAAAAGGCTTTTTCGATATTATATACAACATCGTGAAGTAGTGTGATCGTGGATTTTCCACGTTGATAAGCATGTTGTTTAGTATGAAGCGGTCGTTCAATTAGGCACTTATCTCTGATGTGATGATCGACAATTCGTTCCAAGGATTTTAAGCAAAAAGAGCTTAAGCTAATGGGTCTAAAGCTCTTGGCTTCCTCGTAACTCTGACGTCCGCCTTTTGGAATAAATTTGATGATTATTTCTCGCCATGCTTTCGGGATGTACCCAAGAGCAAGGCTGTTAAGTAGAATCTTTCTCAGGACATGTTTCGTAATATCAAAACCTTTCTGCAATAGAATAGGATAGATGCCATCTTTTCCAGGTGATTTGTATGGTGCAAAACTGTCAATTGCCCACTTTATCGATTCAAAAGTGATCAGCGATCTTGCTATTGCCCACGAATCAAGATTGTCTGTGCACGGTTCGTGAGCATTTAGAAAATCAGGATCAACAACCTTGCTACCTGGAAAGTGTGTCTCGAAGAGACAGTTAAGAACGTCCTCTTCGTTTGAAACCAGTTCACCATCCATGTTTTTTAGACAGTTAGCCTGGAAAACTTTTGATTTCGAGAGTATCTTGTTTAGCCTGCTCGTTTCATTTAGACTAGAGATATTTGTGCAAAGATTTTTCCACCCAATTCGTTCGGCAGATCTAAGGCATTTTTTATACGCAGTTCGAGCAGTTTTAAAAGCTCTCGAGTTGTCATGCCCACGCCGGTTCCAAGCTCTTCGCATGTCCTTTTTCAGTTTCTCAAGCTCAGCCCTCCACCATGGAGTACCCCTTGTAGTTTTTACGGATCTGGGCGGACAAGCCTCTTCATATGATGACACTATGAATGAGTTCAAAGTGTTTACAGCTTAAGTCCAAATCGTCGTGACATTCGATGGTGGGAAAATAGCCATGAAATTTTGTTGCCAAAGTTTCAGTATAAAGATCCCAATCGGTAGATTTCGGGTTCCGATGTGTTGTGACAGTTAAGGTAACACCTAAGTGATCAAAAAATATAAATTTGTGGTCATTGGATACACGCAATGCTTAGCAATCGACTTCTTTGTTCATCGCTTCGGCAAGCAGAGATTAGAAAGCTGAGTGTCTGTGGGTGTTCTCAAGGTGGTGTACTATCCCCACTTTTATGGAACCTAGTCGCTGATGGTTTGTTGAGGAAACTTAATAACCTTGGATTTCCGACTTATGGTTTTGCCGACGATTATCATATATTGATGACCGGTATAAGCATTAACACTCTCTTTGATTTAATGCAGCAAGCCCTCCGATCTGTTGAACAATGGTGTCAGGTTGGATTGTCTGTAAATCCGGGGAAAACATCAATGGTGCTTTTCACTCATCGTAGGATAATCACATGAGCTCGTCCGTTGCAGTTCTTTGGTTCAGAGGTCACTGTGGTCGATCAAGTTAAATACGTCGGGGTTATTCTTGACTCAAAACTGAATTGGTCTGCTCACATTGATTTCAGGATTAAGAGAGCTTGTATGGCTTTCGGCCAATGCAGACGAGCTTTTGGAAAATCATGGGGACTCAAACCCAGATATATTCATTGGATCTACACAACTATTGTTAGACCAATTTTAGCATATGGTTGTCTTGTATGGTGGCAGAAAGGAGAAGTCGCGACAGTTCAGTCAAAGCTAAATCATCTCCAAAGGATGGTCCTAATGGCGATGACAGGAGCATTCACGACAACTCCTACTGCTGCTCTAGAGGCGCTACTGTGCATTAAACCACTACATGTGTTCCTAAAACAAGAAGCATTATCTTGTGCATACCGTCTTAAGGTTACAGGGCTTTGGAACAGTAACCCATTAGATTATGCTACCAGCCACACTCGCTTGTGGTCTCAAATGGTTACGTGGGATGAGTATTTACTCGCTCCTAGTGACCTAACTCTCACATGCAGTTTTCCTTTCAAAACATTCAATGTGAGCTATCCTCTTCGTGAGGAATGGTTGTCTGGTTGTCTGGAACGACAACTTGATGAACACATAGTTTGTTATACGGACGGTTCTCTGTTGAATGGTCGTGCTGGTGCTGGTGTCTACTGTCGTGAAATGAGGCTGGAGCAGTCTCATTCACTTGGTAGATACTGTACTGTGTTCCAGGCAGAAATCTACGCGATTCTGTGTGGAGTACAATCGGCACTTCAGCAGAGGATCTGTGGTAAACGAATTTATTTTTGTTCCGACAGTCAGGCAGCCTTAAAAGCACTCAGTTCGAATGACTCACGGTCGAATCTAGTGATCGCATGTCGAACTCAAATTGAAGACCTCAGCATTTCAAATGCTGTTTACTTCTTATGGGTACCCGGCCATTCTGGTATTACTGGAAATGAATGGGCTGATGAGTTGGCTAGAGCTGGTGCAACGAATGATTTCGTTGGTCCTGAACCAGCTTTACCACTTTCAACTAGTTGGATGAAGCACAAGATTCGTTCTTGGGCTGCATCCAAACATGCCAGCTACTGGCGCAGCTTGCAAACTTGCGCTCAGACAAAAGCATTTCTACCAGATTTAAATCTGAAAATGTCAAAGTGTCTACTGCATTTCTCCAAGCAACATTGCAGTATTCTGGTCAGAGCTCTGACTGGACATTGCAAACTCAATTATCACATGGCTACTATTCAACGTGCTGAGTATTATTCGTGTGATTTGTGTGAATGCGATTATGGTACTTCATATCATCTGATATGTAACTGTCCCGCATTGACGCAGCTACGTATCCGGGTTTTTGGTTCTCCATACATGGTTGAGTCTGTGTATGCGGAGCTAAAATTGAAGGATATTCTCTCGTTTCTCACCCAATGTGGTAAGGAGCTATAGGCAGAAGGGTTCATCGTTCTCCCTGGAGTGAATGAATCCCTTCTGTATTCACCTTAAATAGGGTTTAGCAGATTGTTTGGCATTCTTTAGGGGGTGCCGAATTTACTTCTGCTCGTACATACTGCGAATCGTTCTGCATTCTTCCGGGAGTTCAGAATGGTGTCGCTTTTGTAAGATCTCTAAATCCTCTCGGGGGTTGGAGGTTTTATTAACAGCAGACTGTTCGGGACCTCGTAGAGGTTCAGAATTTACTTCTGCTTCCACTAAATGTGATCCTCAGCAGATTGTTCGGCATCCCTTAGGGGTGCAGAATTTATTTCTGCTTTTATGTGTTTTTGTGTCGTCAATTTTTCCCATCCTCCTAGTCCAACCCTTACCATTTCCTTTCAATCCTTCCCTCTTATATATCGGGAAAATGATGCTAAAAACAAATTGATGGCAAGGCACAAATCTCCAAATATCAAGGGGAACGTGCCATTTGAGCCAATTTGTTCTGATTCCTGATTCCTGAAACACCTAAGTGATCAAAAAATATAAATTTGTGGTCTGAGGGCGAAGGTTCAGTTTCATCTGACACCTTCCAGTTTCCCAGTTCGTGCTGAACTTCTTCAGAACAAAGTGTTATATCCAAGACCTCTTCCCTATCAGACCTAACAAAAGTTGGGCGACTTCCTTCATTGAGAATGTATAGATTCGTACTACTTATGTACTCCATTAGTTCAGATCCCCTGGGATTTATATCTGTGCTACCCCAGATGATGTGATGAGCATTTGCATCACTTCCAGTAATTAGTGGAAGACCAGTTCTTTCACAGTACAGCACTACTTTCTTAAAATCTTCCGAGGGAGACGGCTCATTGTGGGGCAAATAAGCCGAACAGTATATATATATTTCTTTTCAATATTTCCTATTTTTAAGTCAACTGCAATTGTACAGATATCACGAGTGGTTAGCTCGGGTAAGAGATACGCTGGAATTGAATCATTAACAAGAATGCATGCACGTGGCATTTGCTGGGGATTGTCCAGACCAACCTTGCTATAGATTGCAAAAGCAGGATTAATTAGTTTTCCAACATAAAAATGTTCTTTTTTGAAGTAAGGTTCCTGAACCAAAACTATTTTAACCTTACCTTCCTGTAATAGACGAGAGAGGTTCATTGTCGCGGTGCGCTTGTGCTGAAGGTTTATCTGCGCCACTTCAATCATCTCCAGACAGAATGAGGGCACAATAATGTCGTTTTCACGTGATGCCCACTTTCACGTAATAAGGGCCACTAATGTCGTTTTCACGTGATGCCCAGTTTCCACCCTAACTGCTGTCAAACCGTTTGTTTGAAGCTACCCTCTCAGCAGGCCGTTCTATTTTGTTGGTCTTTGAGCGCTTATTGAACGACATATTGCACGAAATATTCGTTCAATTTGCTGGAATGGTTTGTTGTTGTTTTTTCTCTTGCAAAAATAGTGTGAAAATTAAGTGTTACCTTTACATAGAAAGAAAATTTATTGTTATTCTACGTGAAGTAGAAGTATTGTGCAGGTATGTAGTGTTAGTTTAAAAAAATAACTGGAAAAAACTTCAGAAATTCTGCAGTAAAACTAGTTCAATGGGGCTCCAACAATGGACCTCTGTCTGCCGGGTTTGTTGAACGAAAAAAATGGCATTCGGTTCAACGGTCTGTTTCAAAATCGGCAAACGAAGGTCCCGTGTTGGCCTCCCGTTGAACGATTGATTGGACTTTCATTGGACCAATGATCCAACATATTGGACCAATGAAGGACCACCGTTTTTTTTCTAAGAGGGGTTATATGCACATAGTTAGAATAAGCGGCAATAGTAAAATAATTCTATCACAATTCTCGGTTGATTTTTCAATAGGGCGTATAAGCAAGTGGCTCTTTTGATTATTTTGATGTGATTAAAAAGATTTTCTTTGATATCACTATTCTGTTTGAAAGTCGAAAGTTTCGGGTATCATTTCATGCAAAGAGTTGAGTGATAAACGTGGGTACCCCTTGGTAATTAATAGAAGAGAAAGTAAACGAAGAGAAACTGTCACTTGCTTATACGCCCTATTGAAAAATCAACCGAAAATTATCAACTGCCTGTATAGAATCGGATCGCGAAATGAGAATAAGCGACCGTTTGTTGCTCCAGAGAGGATCCCCACAGCAGCGTGCTAAGCTTTGATTCTCGGAAATGTCATCGAGAGAAATTCGCTCTCGTACTGGTCTATTCTATGTTAAATGAACCATGCCGGGTTTGTTGGGATGATATCCGTCTCTCTTCTAATATTCTAAAATTTCTGTGAAAATATCACATTTTTTGAGACATTTTCAGTAAAGTTGAAATTGATTTCTTCTAAAACATATAGCTGATATCAAATGCAATCTATTGATATATAAAAATGCATAAATCGTCGCTTTGAATTTAAAGATATGTCGAAAATACGAAGTTTTCGATAATTTATACTTGGACTTTTGATTACGTTTTTGATCATAACTTTCATTAACGAAGTGTGATTGAAATATTTTCTATTCGATTTATGTTGCGATAGACGTACTTCTAACAGCTGAGATATAGCCAGGCAAAGTAAGCGTTCACACTTTTTTTTAAACAGACTTTAGTTGAAACTTTTTATAATAACTTTGAATAGAATTTTCAGTTTTCCATCGTTTCAAATGGATTTTATTCCGAATGAATTTATCTTTCTAATAGCAAAAAAAGTTTTAAAATTGGTCCAAGAATGGCTAAGATATAACTCAAAGTCAGTCAAAAATAGCGTTCACACTTTTTATTGTACCCTTGGTAGTCCGCGTAACTTTTTACCCCCTTGGTATTCGGAATGTTAAAAAAAAAACACTTGTTAGTATTATCACAAAATCATAATAACGATTCTAGTGTATGAAAGAATAGAAAGTTTATGCAATCACTTGAAAAATTGACTAGTGCAAATTGGCCCGGAGGGCTACGTGACCTATACCATTCGACACAGTTCATCGAGCTAAGCTAATATATATATATATATATATATATATATATATATATATATATATATATATATATATATATATATATATATATATATATATATATATATATATATATATATATATATATATATATATATATATATATATATATATATATATATATATATATATATATATATATATATATATATATATATATATATATATATATATATATATATATATATATATATATATATATATATATATATATATATATATATATATATATATATATATATATATATATATATATATATATATATATATATATATATACCAAACAGTGCATTTTTCGGGATGCATGGGCAGTTCTTGAACGGCTTCTGGTTGCTCTTCACTCCAAATGCGGCAATTTTGCTTATTTACGTAGCCATTCAACCAGAAATGAGCCTCATCGCTGAACAAAATTTGTCGATAAAAAAGCGGATTTTCTGCCAACTTTTCTAGGGCCCATTCACTGAAAATTCGACGTTGTGGCAGATCAAATTATCTTCAAAAAGTAAATGTCATGTACCAATCTAACGTTTAAAATGTAGAACCGATGAGATTTTGCAAATTTTATGCGTTTTATTGTTTAAAAAAGTTCTCAAGCTCTTAAAAAATCACCCTTTATATATATGTGTGTGTGTGTGTGTGTGTGTGTGTGTGTGTGTGTGTGTGTGTGTGTGTGTGTGTGTGTGTGTGTGTGTGTGTGTGTGTGTGTGTGTGTGTGTGTGTGTGTGTGTGTGTGTGTGTGTGTGTGAGTATGTGCCTAATTTTTATCAGTTCCATTGGTTGAATTTTATTACGCTTTCATAGAATTGAAAGCTGCACATCGTCATTTAGAGCGGCGATGCAAAAAAAGAGTAAAATTCTTCTAAATTTGGCTCAAAACGAACCAACTATACCAGTTCTCATTTTCCAGTTCCGGAAGTACCGGAAATAATGATCAAAAACTCTAAAACGAAATTTAATCAGTTTTTTGATTTGATCGATTTTCACAAACTTACACAGCAAAAAAAGAATTACATCCAAACCACGTATTGAGTGCATTACATCAACGTAACTGTACACTATATATGATTCTGATATGAAATTATGCATCTTTTCAAATTGTTGTGAAATTATATTGTAATAGCTGCACATCTGTAGTAATAATAGTGATAGTAACATCACAAATGTGTTGGTGGCATTCTAAAGGTGGTAATATTACACGAAAAGATGCATAATGTCCTATCAGAACCGTATGAAGTATTCAGTCAAGTTGATGTAATTTACTCAATACGTTGTTTCGATGTAATAACGGGTAATTTATGTGCAGTACTACCCGAAAACAGAAAATTATTGCATTTAATGGTCAGTATGTCTATATTTTTTCATATCAATTGATAATCACATCGAGATTGTTACGATTTTTTTTGCTGTGTAGGCTCGAATGAAAGGTCCTATAGTCTCATAGGTTCCTGTTGAATTTCATCCGGATCCGACTACCGGTTACGGAGCTGTAGGAAAAATTGTGTTTCAAATTTCAAACCATTTAGTGCGACGAAGCAAATTAAAGAAAAATTCATATTAATTTTACGTAACCGTTCACAAATTGAACAGATTATGTTAGTTTATTCCCAAAGAAAGTTTCTAATCTTATTCAAGTTTACACGAAAACTAAAAGCTATGTACTATGTTGTGATCAGGCACATTACTTACCAAATAATGCACTTGTACGATTGCATTTCAGTTGCAACAGTTTATATAAACACAACAGCTTGATACTGTTAATAGTGAAACTCAATTATAAACTGTACTGAATGTTTTTTATTCGAGCACAGGTAAAAAATTTCACACAGTAAACGTGACATGGGTCAATCGGTTGGTGAAATAATTTACACTATCACAAGGTTTCGAATAGAGGCTCTTTCATCACATCAACAGTACACGAAAAGCTCATAGAATGACCTTCCGATCAGCATTAATAATGCATCTGCTCCGAAATGCACTCTACAAAATCCCCCGAATGCCAGCAATCGGAATCAATAGTATGTATCAACCTTTCCCGACAATTGCTATCGATTTAGCACAGCTTAGGGGGGGATGATTGACGATGAGTATCGTTATCAGCACAGAAGGACTGCTTTGTGACCAACTAGTGGCACTCGAATGAACGAAGTCTAATGCGATTTCGCTATACTTCCGGTCGAAAATAATGACATAAAAACTCATAAATTCTGTAAGCATGTTTGCCGACAAGTTGGTTGACACTGCTGCAGTTTTACCTCACTTGGTACCAACGGGTAGTAACGGGGCCTTGACGGGGAAATATCAAATGAATCAGACGAAGCGTGCAAATTTCCAACCATTGAACTTGGGTAACCAAGAACTGTCGCTGAATGGAAATTTATTGGTCATATTTATGTTTTCTTTTGTTAATTTCAATAGAATTGAAATACTGACATGAAATCTGAGGTATATTGTTAAACAAAAAACATGTTGAAATCATTAATTAAGTAGACACCGCACCACCACGTAAGTCTATTCACTCATCACTGGAACTAAGCATTTTACTTTCTTCTAACCTATGCTGAAGTACTTTACTCGGCAATGACTTCGGTTTCTTCGGCAGTGACCAAAACCGTTGATTCTTGCCAAACTTCTGAGCCTGCTCGATAGATTCTGGCAATGCTTGATGTAGGGTCTCGGGTAGGAACGATGAACAAACAGCTCCCACGGTGGTCATTAGGCCAATAAGGATGAACGGCCACCGGACGTCATACTCCATGCCCAAATGTACCACGTATGGTCCCAAGATGCCAAACAGATTGGACATTATCACGGCGAAGGCCAGCCCTGATTGACGCAAACAAGTTGGGTAGATCTCGATGGATTGCAAGTTCACGGCAAAGAAGTTGATACTGCAGCAAAATTTCACTGCAATCGTAAGAACACTGGTGGCAGTTGCGTACTCCGAGTTTCGGATGATCAACAATATCGGAACGCACAGGGAGCAAGCGCACATGTACGCCATGGAGTTGGTCCATCGACGGCCCAAACTGTCCGACAGCAGCTGAGCAATTTTATACGCCGGCAACTCGATTGCGCTCTGCCACAGAAAGTTTAGAAACGGGTTTCCTTCTAGCCTAGAGCTACACAGCACCAGCGTGAAGTAGGTTACGTAGGTGAACATCCTGCAAAAAATTTGAGACTTCATAAAATCAAGTTTTACATGAAATACAGCCAATAATAATAATAATATCGGACTCCTCCGCAGAGTTCACATCACAATTGTTATGAATTTATCCCAGAACTACGAGGTATTGTCATCCCAAATCAACGCTTCTATATATGAACCATCAACCGATATTTTATTGTCCTCCTGCTACGACCCCGTCGTTCTGATCGATTCTTCGTTCTCGATAACTTCGTCTTGCTTGAGTCTGCTGGATTCGTCCAATTCTCGACCCACTTCAAGCTGCGGGTGCAGCTTTGGTTTCTTCGGCAGAGACCAGAAACCCTGATGCTTCCCGAACTTCTGAGCCTGCTCGATCGATTCTGGAAGTGATTGATGTAAGGTCTCCGGCAAAAATGCAGCGCACACTGCTCCCAGCGCGGACAGAAGCCCAATCACCAAAAACGGATACCGGACATCGTATTCCGTACCCAGATGTATTACGTAGGGACCAACAATACCGAAAAGGTTGGCCATAATGGCGGCGAATGCAAGACCGGTCTGCCGCAGACAGGTCGGATAGATTTCGATGGATTGTAAATTAACGGCGAAGAAGTTAATACTGACGCAAAGCTTAATCGCTACCGTGAGCACAATGACGGCCACTTCATAGTCCGCGTTTCGGATGATCATCAGGATCGGTATGGAAATCAATGCCGCGACCAAGAACGCAACCGAGTTGGAGGCGCGCCGTCCCAAACTATCCGACAGAATCTGTCCAATTTTGTACGCCGGTAGTTCGACCGCACTCTGCCAAAGAAAGTTTAGGAATGGATTGCCTTCCATTCGGGAGCTGAGTAGAACCAAGGTGAAATAGGTGATACTGGCGACGATCCTGGAATAAAGAGATGCTTTCATACAGTAAGTATTCAAAAGAATTGTCATTACGGCAAACGTTATTCCGAATCCAATGTGGTGTGCCAATTGATGCCGTTCATTCCGGTCAGCAACATGCTTTTGAACAAGTAGGCGAAATCACATGCTTAGAAAACGAAGATTACCATGAAATGAGCTTAATCTAGATAAAATGTAGTTTTATTTGTATGTAGTTTCTTTGCACAAGAAACGAAAACTGTTTGAGTTTTGTATTCAGATCCACAGCGAGCACCTTGTCATCTTTCAATCTGTCATGTAATTTTCAATGTATGTAAAGTATTCTCTTTAATATTGCCACCATATTTATCTGCAAATCACTCGGTAAACAATTAACGTATTGAAAAGGTTTTGAAACCAATGGGCCGTATGAATAAAACGTAGCATGCTTGAATTTCGGTAGTGAATGCTCCGAGTCGATACGGCATACAATAAATGCTCAAATTCGAAGGTAGCATTAACTACATGTTCGAATTTGTTTCCTTATTCATACCAAACGTGTTTTACTCGGTGTACTATGTTTTTGAGAAGATACTACAAACAACAGACATCACTACATTTTATTCATACGGCCCAATATCTTCGCTTCTCATCAACCTTTATCTATGTACTTTGAATAGAGAAAGCCGATCTCACTCAAACTAATGAGCAATTCCAGAAATGAACAGCAGATAACATGATTAATTAAGAATACTTTTTATTTTTTCCAAGCTGGATGAAACTTTGTATCACATCTTCAGTAAGACTAACAATTACATTAATTTTGACAAGGGTAGATGCATTTTTTGCATGTAAGTTTTTCAAATCGTTTTAACTCGGAAACTGTTACTTGTACAAAAATAGAGTTCACAAAGAAGTTGTTGGAAATAAATTAGGCACTCAAAAAGATCATGCACTGAAGAAAAAATGGATATTTTTTCATTGACTAGATTGACCGGACAAATCTGCATCTTCAAATATTTTTGCAATAGTTTTATTTCCGATAAGTTATATGAACAAACATTTGACGTAAATTTGGTTAATGTCTCTTTGAAAATGAAAAAATACTAACATTATCCATAACATTTTCAATGTTTCCTATTTATTTATTTATTCATTTGTTCATTTACTTATATATTCATTATTGTATTTGATTATAAACTAATTTTATTATTTATCTATTCATTTACTTAATATTCATTTAATAAATTGTTTATTTAATTATATGTCTTATCATTTAATCATTCTTTTTAATATTGATTTTTTTTTGTTTATTTTCCCTTTCTTTATATGTTAACTTATATATTCTTATTAATTATTAATTTTTTATCGGTTTATTTATTCATATATTTATATGTTAATTTTTATATATATTTATTTATTGCTTTTATTTATTTATTTATTTATTTATTTATTTAGCATAAGAACTATATTTTTAACAATCTTTAGAGCTTCTACTCAATCAATCTGTGAGATGAAAATTGACGACGGTGTATTTGTTGATTTATTTAATTGGAATACAATATCTATAAAATGACATCAGTTTATAGATGAAAATTTTAAACCGTACATAAAAAACTTAATATTTGTCAATTCATTATTTCTGATACAATTCCTCACTAATTCCTCATTAATTACAACCGTCAGCTGGCACACATGTTCACTAGTGCATTTCCTACATTATTGCTAGGTAAATCGAGTCAGGCGTGCAGACGTGTGTAAATAACATTAGAAATGAATTTCCTTTATCATTATTGATTACTTCAATACTCAAGACCTGACTTCAAGGTGTAAATGAAAACTCATCGTATTTAACGATTTATTAATTTTTAGTTGGTTTGACGTAAAGCCCCCATAACTAAGTTCAGTTTTGCAATGACTGAGCGGAAACATATATTGGAGAAGCCGAGTGAATGAAAAACTAACAGAAAAGATGATCTTGTTCTAGTCACTCTAAAACGCCAGTCAGACACAGTAGCACGTACATCGAACATGGTCTACATCCTGGCCGTCACCCGACCGATACCTTATATATCCAAACATCTTCTCTGTCCATCAAACACTAGTCCTCTCGCTTTATACCTATTTCTCCGATCAAGCATTGAGTAGGAGAGTGTATTTATAATCGCTTGTCACCTTCTTTAATGGTGCCGTGCTACTGTGTCTGACTGGCGTTTTAGAGTGACTAAAACAAGATTCAGAGTGGCGAAATGGTAGCGCGTATGCACGGAATCCATAAGAACGCAGGTTCGAGTCGTCCTGTCTCTGAGCGTATCTTTTTCCAATAAATCATCTTTTCTGTTAGTTTTTCATTCACTCGGCTTCTCCAATATATGTTTCCGCTCAGTCATTGCAAAACTGTCATCGTATTTAGTTCTGAAGGTGAGTGGTGAATAATTTCACAACTAAATACCATGCGTCTCCATCTGATGATAATTTGAAGGAGACGCATGACTTTTGGGTATGTTTTTAAATGTTCGTTATATGAGTATTAAAACTATTTTATTTTATTTTTTATTTTAAAAAACGCGTAATGTACTCATAAATGATTTATTTTTTATGTAAAATCTAATTGAAGAAAAGAAATATTTTAGGAGTTATGGGAAAAATCAGAATTTTTTAAAATGCATTTTATGTGAAAAAAATGTTCAAATTTTTTTATTCACGCTTACAACTTTGGTACCACTCTGGATTTTACATCAAAAATGAATCATTTATAAGTATTTTTTCAGAATTTTTTTGAAAATGTGGACGGGTAGAATATCAGACTTTGAAAAAACATTCGAAAACCCATGCGTCTCCATTAAATTATCATCCGCTAGAGACACCTGGTATTTAGTTCTAAAATCATACACCAGTCACCTTCAGAACTAAATACCATGCGTTTTCATCTACAACTTGAGTTCAGGGCCTAAGTATTGACGTTATTAATAATGATAAAAGAATTTCATTCCATACGTTATTTACACACGCCCGCACGCATGGCTCGATTTACCAAGCAATGATGTAGGGAATGCATTAATGAACATGTGAGCCAGCGGACTGTGAGGGAAACATGAATCAGAACTAATGAATTGATAAATATTTGGATTTTAATATAGGTAATTTTTCTAACATTTATTGTTTTCAAATCAATGTAAGTACACAGTAGTTAACTTTAATAATTTATTTTTGATATAATTAGTGAAAGCTCTAAGGAATATTAAAAATACAGTTCATTTGCCGACCAAAGTTTTTACCAGACACCATGACCATGTGCGAAGTCAATAAGAATCGAAAACCAAGCGAAATAAAAAAACTCTTCAGCTATCAGTTTGAGAGCAAACTGTTCGTCGACGTCCTGTATCACATGGTATGTATAGCCAAGTTGCCTGAAATTGCACTTCAAGACAATTAAAATCAAACGGCTTAAGCCGCTGAAGACGCACAGTGAAATATGAGGAAGAAAATTAGATGGTCTGGTGCAGTTTTTCATGAGGTGGTGTAGGAAACCTCGTGAAAATCGACGAGAAAATTATGACACTTTCTCACTTTAACATCTTGCGGAAAGGCTGGAGGTTTCGAGGTTAGCTATTACCAGTCCTAAGATATACTATAAAACCTGATAGAAGTTATGTTGAAGCGCCTGCAACAAGTCCCGAGCGGGCGTTTGTAAATAACATTAGGAATGAAATTCTTTCTTAAGTCCTGAACTCAAGTTGTAGATGGAAACGCATGATATTTAGTTCTAAGGGCATGTGATATATGATTTTAGAACTAAATACCAAGCGTCTCCATTAGATGATAATTTAATGGAGACGCATGGTTTTTCGAATGATTTAGTTTTTTCAAAAGCTTGATATTGTAAGTGCGAAAATTGAAAATTTCTGAAAAAAATCAGGAATGTTTCCCATAACTGCTAAAATTACAATAAATGATTTTTTCAATTTTTTTTGCTGGAGAGGTTTTTGAAAATTTCCACAAAAATGAAGGTTAAGATTAAAATTTTGGGAAAATCATTTCCAATACAAACCCTTTCAAACAGCTTATATCAATTTAATTTCTTTTTGAGGGCAGTTTTTATATGCAAACCATGCTACACCCTTCACGTGATATTTTCAAAGTGTGAAGATTTATGGATTGACTCGAAATTACCTACATTTTTTGAAAAGGGGATAAGGAAATTTCTCGAAAAGAGTTTTTGAAAGCGATGGAAAGTACCATATTTTCGCTATTTCATTCACCTATTTTACCTCCCGGCCTGCTTCTTGTTGGCACTGATGAAAAGTAAATACTGATATCAGATCATTTCAGACTAGAACTTTTTTTAATGTATTACTTATTGCAATATGAGTTAAATTTAAATTGTTGAGAATTTAAGATGGGTGTTCAGCCACAAGTGATGATTTTTCAGCCCTGTCATATACATGGTTTGGTTAACTACAGTTAAGACATCAAAAACTTCTAAACCTACTTGTATTGTGTAATGGGGAAAAGGAACTTATATACTAACTTACTAACTAATACAGAGAGCGAATCGATTCAATTGAAGATTGCATCGATTTTTGTCGGAATTTGCTTATAATATTATGTGACATTACATCTAATGGTTCTATATTTGTGAGTCTGTGTAACTCATTTGTACTAAACCAGGGAGGACGCTTCAAAATCATTTTCAGAGTTTTATTCTGAATCCTTTGAAGCGTTTTCTTCCAACAACTTGACTAAATTGGTACTGCATAAAGCATGGTTGATCTGAAAATTTTTCATAAATTGATAATTTCTTCTTTCGACAGAGCTTAGAATTTTTGTTTATAAGAGGATATAGACATTTAATATATTTATTACACTTTGCCTGGATTCCTCCGATGTGATCCTTGAAAGTAAGTTTTTTGTCATACTTTAAGTATTTTGCTTGATCAGACCATGTCAATTCCAAGCCATTCTATTTGATATTGTGATTGTTGTTTGGCTTAAGAAAAGAAGCTCTTGAGTTATGGGGAAATATAATTAGTTGCGTTTTTACTGCATTTGGTGCAATTTTTTTTTTAACAGATAAACATTGAAAATATTTCAGCATTTTTGTAGATCACTTTTAGGTTTGTACCTGTGGCTAATAGACTTGTACTGTCGCAGAATAGTGATTTCCCAAAAGATTTATTGGCTTTTATCATATTCGTTATTCTAACAAGTTGATGAGTAGTTGAATGTTTAAAACGAAACCTAAACTGCTCTGGTTTCGACTAGAACCTATTAGGGCTATTATAATCCGTTCACTTTCATAGGTCGTATATTCAATAATTATTCTGATTTCGATTATTTTCTATCACTGAAACTCTTATTACCCCTCACTGTAGAACCAATATTAATTCATGAGTAGTAATGTTTTATTTGATGTATCTAATTTAGTATTAGTCACACATGCATCATTTGTATGTTTGTAATATGTTGCTACGAAAGACATCTGTAGAAAAAAAACACCATGAACACATTAATTTACCGACACTTGCATATTGTAACAATCGACTGAGCAAATTTTCAAAAACCTTTCCAATACTTCATGCACGATGCAAACTACGCGATGATTTTCACTCGTCCATAATAAATTGACAGGATGATTTAGTCTGAGGAAAAATGGCTCTACTTTCTAAACAAGTTCCCGCTTAGTGATAACAAAGAATTAAGCTAGCGTTCGAACTAAACTTACCAGCAAACCACACACAGCACGGTGTTCTTCGCCATCCGCCAGCCGCTGAACAGGGACGCCATGCCGTACACGGTTTCGATTTTCCGTTGGGCGAAGAGTTTTTCCAGCGTCCGTTCGTCGAACGACAGCCGGCGGATACCGTTGCTGGTGGCAATCTTCCGCAGTTCTCGCATCGACCGACCGTACTTGCCTCGGGCAGCCAGCCACCGGGGGGACTCAATCAGGTATCTGGATATGGCACACGGTAAAATGGGAAATAAACGAAGAAGGAAAAAAAATATGTTATGGAAACAGGACAAACAAAATTGAGCATAGAGCGGGTCTTTCTGTGGTCGGGAAAAACGGTTCGCAACTGCCGGGTTCAGGAGCCATATTGTACCGTTTCCCACCTAAGCTGCGTGCCAATAGGCAAAAAAAAGCGCAGCTGCAAAATTACTTTCCACCATGTTATTGCGGGTGCCTTGTATCTGTGTTTGCATGGTTCTTTTCGGGCTCCCGGGATCTGCATCCGGCGAAACGATGTGCATGTTTTCAGCTCATTTTTTTTCTTCTTGTATGAATGAATGTTGTTGTGAATGGGATTATTTATTGGGTGTTGCTGTTTTCGTTGCACTCCGGTGGAAATTTGTTGCCGTTGGCGGGAGTGCGCGGGAATTGAAACTAATATGCATAAATTACCACTTCCGACCGTTTGGAAGGGCAACATAGTTTCGTTTGTTTGAAGAAGGTGAAACCTATTGATCGGTTTAGATGCACGTTAGCCATTCTAAATTTTCTAGAAAAAAAATAACTTCTTTGACCAGAACAAACTTACTTACTGGGGTATTAAAATGAACAGAAAGATAGGAACGGTCGTGATCATAAGCGCCCAAAACCAGTCCCGTGTCGCCCAGAACACCATCGGTAGTATGCAGAGTCCCGTCGTCCAGCCGATGCACTGCATCATAGAGATGTAACCTCGACGTTCGCTGAAGGAAGGATAAGCAAAACAATTCAGTTATCACTCGGCAGAGAGCAAACTCGTTAGCATCATTGGCGCGTTTACCTTTTGGACATTTCCATCGCTATAATCAAAGGAGCCTGGAAAATAGAATTAGCCGTGAGCGATCCCAACACCGCCGCAATGCAGAACACGATGTAGATTGAAGCCGTGAACATGGAGATAAGGCGACCGGCGGTGATTATCAGGACACTGAAGTAGAACACCGGTTTGCGTCCGAGGCTGTGTTGGAAGAGTGAGTAAGTGAATCAAGTTTTAATAAATTTAGAGTGAAATCTTCATCAGTTAAATATTATAGTATTAAATTTTGTTAATAACGCACATAATATCTATTAAAATATAACACTCTCGAGTGTGCGATACTAAATCTGATGATTGAATCACTTCCTCAACTAACAACTGATTTTCTTTGGGGGATCGATACAGCGTGGTGAGTAAGTCGATGACATTTACGCACCCTTCCTGGGTTCGATTCCAAACCACACACATAGAATCAGAAAGGTTATTTAACTTATTTAACATAGTGATAAACTACACTACTTAATTACAAAAAAAAAATTTAAACTTAAGCTTTTTGGCGATTGATCTAACACAATGAAGGTTAAAGCACCGTCGAACCAATGGAAAAGGACGTGATTAGTGAACCATGCAAAGTCAGATCAATTTGATTGATTTCTGAAATGTGTTTATCGTATCCAGGGTAGTTCAATTGACAATAAGATTTCCACGAATAAAAGAAAGATACGGGTTTAGTTTGTACGGTATTTTCTCACTTATATTTATTAAAAGTTAAATTGAGTTCATAGCACCTTATGCATGAAAATTAAAATAATTCCTCCGCAAATGACAAATTTTATTGATTATTTTTTGATTTGGCCCAAATTTTGCATAAGCGTTATTCATGCCCGAACGAAACAATTTGCATCATAGGTTTGGCATTTTTACTACAGCTTTACTTTAAGAAGCGACTAAGCAAAAATTAATTGAAAATTTTCAATCATATATTTTTCAGAAAAGGTGGGTCCGATCGATTTGGTGTCTTCTGCAATTTTTTTTGATAATTATAAAGACTGTCCCAGAAAGTATGGACGCAACCAAAAACCGCTGCCATTTCGCAATGGTTCAGAATCTGTCAATTTTTATGGCCGCGTCCTGTTGTTTACACTCTTCTCTAACCACTTGTGCAGTTGTTTATTCGTTTTCATTAGTTTGTTTCGAAATGCGTGGACTTTCAGCAGAACAACGTCGAAAAATTGTGTACTAATGGTGCACAGAACGCGGACTGTCACTGAGAAAGATAGCAAAAATGGAAGCCGTGCGAAATGCAATCAGGAAGTTCGGTGAGGATAACACCCTTCAGGATAAACCGAAAACGGGTCGAACAAAAGGTCTTGCTAACCCTCAGTTGGATAAACGTATACTGAAGGCGTTCGAGCGAAAGAAGGAATGTTCAGTTCGGGATGTGGCCAAAAAAGTGGGCACTTCGAAGTCAAATGTTCTTCTTGCTAAAGAACGTTTCAATCTTCGAACCTATAAGAAGCAGAAACAACCAAAACGTAGTCCGAAACAAGAAGCATCGATCAGACCGAGGGTTCGAAAGCTGTACAATACGATTCATGCTGGAAATTTGAACTGCATAATCATGGACGACGAAACCAACGTGAAACTCGATTACAAATCCTTGCCGGGACCACAATATTATACGGTGCGAGTAGGGCAAGTGTTAAACCAGTCCGAGACATCGATTGAAGTCGAAAAAATGGGTAAGAAAAAACAAGTTTACAAAAAACGACTTCTACCCATGATTCGAAGCCACAAGGATCCTGTTGTTTTCTGGCTAGATCTTGCTTTTTTCCACTACTTGAAATAAACGGTAGAATGGTATACTACCAAAAATGTCACTTTCGTCCCAAAAGACATGAATCCACCAAATTGCCCACAACTTCGACCAATTGAGGAAAAACTCGGCAAGTTATGGGCCTTTATCTTTGCTTATCTCATACTGCGAAGAGATAAGAGCTCGGCACACAGGTCCAAGATTTCTGCTTCGATCGACTTGAAAACTTGACAAAACATTCTCGAAATGTTTCATTATAAAAGAATACAAAAAAGTATGATTTTATGAAAATGTTAGACCCTACGGGCTCCCTTGAGTAGTAAATTGTTTCCATTGATTTTATAGACAAAAAAAATTAAACGCAATTTTCTCGAAAGCAGGTTTTGAAAGTCCGTGTCCATCGTCATTCAAAAACTAGTGAACCATTTTTTTTTTCAAATTTTGCACACACTTTATACATATAAAAAACCAGACACCAACGTTTTCCTTTTCCTTGTTTGTTACTTTGGGGAGGTGTTACAGCTACAAAATGGCGAATTTTTTCGTGAAAAATCGTACTTTTCATTTTGAACAACCACCAAAAATTCAAAAAATTAAAAAAAATCTAACAGAAACGTTGGGGTCTAGAAAAAACATCTACTCTATCTATACTGCTTTGATTTGTTGACTTCTTATCAGTCTGCGTTGAAATACAGTGGATACCGCAAATCATGATTTTCAAGAAGCGTTCTCAAAAATACCTCTTCACCGATTTATTTCTCAACATTTTTCCACGAAAAAATTACAAAATGTTGTTCGAATGATGGCTCTTATCATGCAAAAAAATTGAATTTATTTGGTTGCACGATAAAATTCTTAAAAATGATGTTTTTTTCATCATTTAGACCCTATCCCCTCCCCCCCCCCCCCCCCTTTTTCCCCAAATTCGACGAAATGATCCTTTCGGCGAAACGGCCTTCAGTGAAACGGCTTTCGGCGAAATGACCCTGATCATTATAAAAATAAAAATTTCCCGTTTTTATATATAAAATGTGCTTAATCCACCTAGCAGTGAGATGATACCTTTTTTCATCAATCCGCATGAGTTTTTTGCATGAATATTCTTCGGTGTTTTAGTTCTCATGACATTATTTTAATGACCGTCGTTTTAAGCGGCAATTTGTGATTTTAATCACTCAATATCCTGTAATGTCGAAGCTGCAAATCGGATCGAATCTGAATCTAAACGTGTGACAATCGATTCGTATGGCCAAAAAATAAATATGACGAAATTGCAATAGTTTTCAGTCCAACTTTGAAGCTTTTTAGAATTGTCATCTTCTATATCGGCTTAAATTTTAAAACCTTATCACCCTGTAATTCCAGAATCGGAAATCACAATCGGATAAAATTCATAAATTTTGCATGGGACCATAAATCCTTTAAGTTGAATTTTTGTTTTTGAAATTCAATTTTTTTAGAAAACGATTGGATACTGCAACCGAAATTCAAAATCAGTGTAGCCGAAGTCAGTTCAATTCACCTGAGGAGTAGTATAGTTTACATTTGATTCAAAATGTTCAAAAATCAGTGAAGACTGACTAAAAAGCAAGTTGTTTCATAGAATCTTAAGACCCTTCATTTGAATCTTAGATGGTTCTTAGATTTCATTTGAATCTTAGATCGGTTCAGCCATCTATGAGAAACATGAGTTACACTATTTTAATTTCGTTCGACATATCATCCTATAGTTCAGGAACCAGAAGACGAATCCAGACGTAATTCAGGAACCTTGTTTGGAAGCACTTTTCGTATGAATCTGAGTTTGTAGAAAATGGTTGAGTCATCTCCAAGAAAATTTAGTGAAATTATTTCCCACACAAGCAATTGCTGATCTCGACGAACTGATTCGAATGGTATATTTTTTTTTTCCATAAATACGTTTATTTCTTAAGGCAGTTTACATAAGTTTTTCTTCGCCGTAGCATCACTTTTACATAATATTCTTATCCTAATTTAATTCTAACATAGTCACAACGTTTTGAATTTATTAAAACATATTCTCTTAGAGCTTAAATATCATCTTAGGTAACTCGTCATTAATTATGAAATCTACTCGGAAATATTATTTGAACCAAACGATTAACTTCTATAAATTATAAAATAAGCTGTTATTTTCAGACATTTTGTTGATAATTTCATAAACTGTTTCGAGTTTGTTTGTATCATTACATAATTTCTATTCTAAATTAGGTATTGGTTGAACTCATGGACGCAGCTGGGATCAGAACTAAGTCTTAAAAGGGGCCTTTATTAAATTGAAACTCCAATTTTCTTTATGAAATGATAAATAAGTTTCATGTATGAAAGGTCACGACAAGCAAGAATGTCTCGAACTGGGATATTGGATAGTTTACCTTGGGTACGCAAAGAATTTATTAGTTGAGATCTGACATCACGATACTCCACGCATGTCCAAACGACATGATCAATATCGCGATAACCTTCTCCGCAAGCACAATGATTAGTCTCGGAGAGCCCAATTCGAAGGAGATGTGCATCTAACGTGTAGTGATTGGACATGAGTCTGGACATCACACGAATGAAATCCCTACTCACATTCAGTCCCCTGAACCATGCCTTTGTCGATATTTTCGGAATAATTGAGTGCATCCACCGACCCAGATCATCTCTATCCCAAGATGCTTGCCAGCTGGCAAGTGTTCTTTGGCGAGACGAGCTATAGAATTCGTTGAAAGCAATCGGTCGCTCATAAATTTCACCCTCAATAGCACCACGTTTGGCTAAATTATCGGCTCTTTCATTGCCTGGAATGGAGCAATGAGCCGGGACCCACACTATAGTGATTAGATAATTATTATTCAATATGTCGTTCAGACACTGTTTTATTTTACCCAAGAAAAACGGTTCAGTCTTGCCAGTCATGTTTGAGCGAATGGCTTCAATTGCACTCAGACTATCTGTGAAGAGGAAATAATGGTTTGGAGATAATGTGACGATTACACTCAAACTATAATGAACTGCTGCTAGCTCTGCTATATAAACAGATGCAGGTTCTTGAAGCCTAAATGAGGCCGAAACATTATTGTTGAACATACCAAACCCTGTCGCTTCTTCAATTCGCGATCCGTCCGTGTAAAACATTTTCTCAGAGTCAATATGCCTGAACTTACTTGAAAATATTTTTGGGATTTCCGTCGAGCGTAGATGATCCGGGATTCCACGCACTTCACGCTGCATGGATGTATCGAAAAATAAAGTTGAGTCAGGGGCACTTAGGATGCTGACACGGATAGGAATATATCTTGAAGGGTTGATTTCCTGTGACATATGGTTAAAATATACTGTCATAAATTTTGTTTGAGATCGAAGCTCGACTAGTCGTTCGAAATTATTAATTACCATGGGATTCAGCACCTCACATCTTATTAGCAGGCGTGATGAAAGCTCCCAAAATCGATCTTTTAATGGAAGAACTCCCGCCAGAACTTCAAGACTCATTGTATGTGTCGAATGCATGCAGCCTAAGGCAATTCGCAAACAACGGTACTGAATTCGCTCAAGTTTGATAAAATGAGAGTTTGCAGCGGAACGAAAACAAACGCATCCATATTCCATCACTGAAGTATCGTTGTTTGATACAATTTTATTAGATCTTGCGGATGAGAACCCCACCAAGATCCTGTTATTGTTCGAAGAAAATTTACTCTTTGTTGGCATTTCGTTATCAGATACCTAATGTGTCCTCCCCACGTGCATTTGGAATCGAACCACACCCCTAGGTATTTAAAAGTTAAAACCTGTTGGATCATTCTTCCCATCATATGGAGCTGAAGCTGCGCGGGATCATGCTTTCTTGAAAAGACGACTAACTCTGTTTTCTCCGCAGAGAATTCGATACCAAGATGAACAGCCCAAACGGACAAGTTATCTAAGGTATCTTGCAATGGTTTATGCAGATCAATAGCTTTGGGCCCAGTAACTGAAACCACGCCATCATCTGCCAATTGCCTTAGTGTACATGGGGTTACTAGACAGCTGTCAATGTCATTCACGTAAAAATTATAGAGGAGCGGACTGAGGCATGAGCCTTGCGGGAGACCCATGTAGCTAATTCTGAATGTTGCCAAATCGCCATGTGTAAAATACATGCACTTCTTTGACAAAAGGTTGTGCAAATAATTATTTATAACCGCTGGAAGTCCATGTTGGTGGAGCTTGTCTGAAAGAACATCAATGGAAACTGAATCAAATGCTCCTTTAATGTCTAAAAATACAGATGCCATTTGTTGCTTTTGAGCGAAGGCAATTTGGATGTCAGACGAAAGTAATGCAAGGCAATCATTCGTCCCTTTATTTCTACGGAAGCCAAACTGAGTATCTGACAACAAACCGTTCGTCTCGACCCAAGTGTCGAGACGTCGTAGAATAATTTTTTCGAACAATTTTCTGATGCAGGACAACATCGCAATGGGTCTATATGAGTTGTGATTGGAAGCTGGTTTCCCCGGCTTTTGAATGGCGATAACTTTCACTTGTCTCCAGTCAGGCGGAACAATATTTTGCTCAAGAAACTTGTTGAACAATTCCAACAAACGTCTTTTTGCGAGGTCGGGCAGATTCTTCACCAAGTTGAATTTAATTCTGTCCAACCCAGGGGCGTTATTGTTACAAGACAAGAGTGCTATAGAAAATTCCATCATTGAAAATGGGTTATTAATAAAACCATTATTTGGAGGAGATTCCCGTATAATGCTTTGCGTAGGAACAGAATCTGGGCAAACTTTCCTAGCAAAGTCAAATATCCATCGGTTCGAGTATTCATCACTCTCATTGCCCACGTTACGATTCCTCATTCGTCTGGCCGTATTCCAAAGAGTGCTCATTGAGGTTTCTCTTGACAAACCTTCGACAAAATGTCTCCAATAGCTACACTTTTTGGCTCGAAGTATGCTCTTGTACTTGGTTTCTAAAACCATAAGTTTTTCAAAATTCTGAGGAGTTCCTCCTCCCCGTTTTAGAAACGTCTTGCAAGCATTTTGTTTTGCGAGTTTAGCCTCTGAGCACTCTTTGTCCCACCAGGGGTTGGGAGGCCTTCTGTTAGTCGTTGGCCCAGGAAAGCGTTTAGTTTGGGATTGTTCTGCTGCCTCCAGAATCGAACAAATGAGGAAGTCATATTCTTCAAGTGGAGGGAGCTCTTCCATTGAATTGAAAATACTAGAGATTCTACTTTGGTATTTAATCCAGTCGATATTTTTTGTCAAATCATATGGAATACTAGCTTAATTAGCAATACATTTGTTACAGCTAATTGAGATGATGATTGGTAAATGATCGCTACCGTGTAAATCAGGCAATATTTTCCAGGTGCAATCTAGTCGAATTGATGTTGAGCAAAGAGATAGATCTAATGCACTTGGGCGTGCAGGAGGTCTTGGGATCCGTGTCATGCTACCCATATTTAATACCGTCATGCTAAAATTGTCACAAATGTTTTGTATTAAAGATGATCTGCTATCATTGTAAACGGAACCCCAAATCATTCCGTGCGAATTTAAATCCCCCAGAATCAATCGTGGAGCAGGAAGGGCTTCAACCATTTCATTAAGCTGTCGCTGTCCAACTTGTGCTTTTGGAGGAATATAAACCGAAGCTATGCAAATATCTTTGCCTTTAATGTTTATTTGGCAAGCAACAACTTCTATACTAGAAGTTGAAGGGATGTTTAATCTATAAAAGGAACAGCATTTCTTAATTCCCAAAAGCACTCCACCATACGGAGAGTCTCTATCGAGACGTATAATGTTAAAATCATTAAAATTTAAAGCTATGTTTGAAGTAAGCCATGTTTCGCATAAAGCAAATACATCACATTTTTGACTCGATTGCCGTTTCAACCTTCCGAGCGAACGGACGTGCTTTGTGTTTACTGCGAAAAAAACCAGTGCCGTGTGTGATAACGTGACCGGACGATCAAAACTAGATTATATCGCTATTGTGTAATAGACAATAGTGCTTTTTTCTGTGAGAGGTTTTTTGTACATTATACACTGAAGCAGTGCATTGTTGTGAGCGGACGATCGAAACAGTACCGTTAGCCGGTGATTGTTTGATCGATCAAGGCCAGATTTCAGTGGCCATTGTGATTATACTGTGCGTATTATAAGTGAGTGTGCTTTTTCCTCTCGGAGGTTTTTTGCACACCCTCGAAGCGGCGATACGCCGATCGACGAGGGCTCGGCCTTGGTGGCCCCCGTTGGATTAAAAGTTAAGTACTATTATTGTCTTTATTGTCTTCGATTAGAGTTAACCTTTCGCACAGACTTTGGCTGTATAACTTAACACTAATGGTAACTTAATAATATTTTTGATTTAAACATGTCTTTGCTAATATTAAAATCAAACAGATGATACACGCTGTTGAAACGATGGCAACAAACATCCATTGGATTATTCTGACCATACTGTGTGCGATGAAATGAGCGTCTAAGAAAATCCGTTCTTCGCAATGATCTTCCTGGAACGTTAAAGTGAATTCTTTCGAGTAGCACGGGGCAATCGATGTTATCAGTCAGTAGATCAAAAACGAAGATCCTTTGTAGATGTACTCGTCTATTTTGCAGAGTCGGTAGGTTCATGAGAGCACAGCGATTCTCGTAACGTGGCAATTGAAGATGATTCTGCCAAGGTAGTCGTCGAAGAGCAAATCGGACGAAACACTTTTGGACCCTTTCGATCCGGTCGATGTGAACATCATGATGCGGAGCCCAAATTATAACTCCATATTCCAAAATACTTCGTACTAAGGCGATGTAAATTGTTTTTAGACAATACACATCGTTGAAATCTTGCGTGTTGCGTTTAATGAGTCCCAAAACTGCAAAGGCTTTCGCAGTAACAAAGGCAAACTGTTCGATGAAGCGGAGCTTGCGATCGAGAATGATGCCTAAGTCTTTAACAGATGAAACTCGCCTAATTGTAGCCGCCATTATGGAGTAATCGAATAAAATCGGTGAATGTGCTCGTGAGAAGGTTGTTGAATTACATTTCTTGATGTTCACTGTCATGCCGTTTCTATCACACCAGCCTAAAACCCTCTTAATGTCCATTTGTAGAGCACAGCAATCTAAAAGACTTGTGATGATGCGATAGAGTTTGAGATCATCAGCATACAAAATTCTGAATGACGACAATACACAGCAAAGATCGTTAACGAATAGAACGAAGAGGAGTGGGCCGAGATGACTCCCTTGTGGAACACCCGATGTAACATTGAAGGATTCAGAGAGTACGGTTCCGACTCGTACGGTAGCACTTCGATCAGTGAGATACAACATAAACCAATTAGTTATCCAATCAGGAAATCCGTTTCGTCTCAATTTTTCCACTGCGAGCTGATGAGGAACACGATCGAAAGCTTTTGAAAAATCAAAGTAAATCGCGTCGACTTGTTGCCGTTTTTCAAGTTTGTCGATCAATATTGAAACGTAGCTCATTAGGTTTGTAGTAGTAGACCGCTTTCTGACAAACCCGTGCTGATCAGTGGATATGATATGTTTTACTGAGGGGTAAATAAGATCTAACAGCATAAGCTCGAATACTTTAGGTAAGCAGCTCAGAATTGAGATGACTCTGTAGTTTGTGACGTCGTGTACGTTGGCGGTTTTGTGAACTGGAACTATCAAAGCTTTTTTCCACTTCGCTGGGAAATATTGTTCACCAAGAGAGCGGTTGAAAAGCAGAGATACAGGTAAAGCCAAAGCAGAAGAACACTCCATCACGAAAGAAGGTGGTAGCCCGTCCGATCCTGGCCCTTTGGATCCATCGACTTGTCGTAGATTATTGTGTACTTCGCGTTCAGTGAAAGCCGTAGCAGGTAAGTTCAGTAAATACATCGGTAGACTACTCAGGTACGATTCTGACAAAGGCGGTGAGTTATTACTTAGCACACTTTGAAAGAATGACGAGAATAGGTTAGCAGAACCTGGAACTGTCGATGAAGATTGGTCGCGATAGTGGACATTAACTGGAATTCCACGGGAGGACGTTTTAGTCCGCAAATAAGACCAAAATTGCTTCGGGTCGTCCTTCAAATATGTCTCCATCCGAGAAACGTACAACCGAAAACACGATGCGTTCAATGATTCAAATTGCAGTTCCAAACTCCGTACGAGTAGTTTATCGTCTGCATTTTTTGTTTTTATTATTTTGTATATTTTTTTTTCTTCTTCATTCGACCGTTCAATACCCCCCCCCCCCCCCCGAATCATTTATTTCTGCGCGGAGGTAGCTCCGCGACATGTTAAATTTGAATCCCGACCCCTCCGTTATCGATGATCAGATGGAGACTTCTGTTGGCAGCAATAAGTCTCGCATAAAGAGTTATCCCGATGGGCTTGCACTCTCGGCCGGGCCTTACTCGGTTTATTTCCGGACCTCGCGATACAATACTATAAAAAGTATTGATAAAATACGCCCAGATAAGCTCAGGGTTCTGCTCACCAGCTCAAAGCAGGCTAATGAGCTCGTTCAAAATGATCATTTTACGCGGGAGTACCGCGTCTACGTGCCAGCTCGCGAAGTAGAAATCGACGGTGTGGTCACCGATTCGAGTTTGACTTGCGAGGACGTTCTTAAGTACGGAGAGGGCTGTTTTAAGGACCCCTCACTTAGGAACGTCAAGATACTGGACTGCAAGCGATTGCATTCAGTATCGATCGCCGGGGATGGAACAAAGTCTTATCCCCAATCCGACTCTTATCGTGTGACCTTCGCCGGCTCTGCTTTGCCCAACTACATCCTCTTGGACCGGGTTCGTCTGCCTGTTCGTCTTTTTGTACCTCGAGTAATGAATTGTACCAATTGCAAACAATTGGGGCATACAGCTTCTCATTGCTGCAATAAGCCCCGGTGTGCTAACTGTGGGGAGGCTCATGCGGATGGCTCTTGCGGTAAGGATGCTGAAAAGTGTCTCTACTGTAAGGAGGGTCCGCATGACCTCTCTGATTGTCCCGCTTACAAACTGCGAGGAGATCGGATGAAGCGTTCCCTGAAGGCACACTCCAAGCGTTCCTTTGCCGAGATGCTTAAGAGTGCCACCCCTCCTAAACTGACAACGAACCCATATGCCTGCTTGTCAACTGACGAGAGCGATTCTGACGACCCTTTGGAAGGTCCATCATCGGCGGTCCCTCATATCTGTAGGAAAAGAATGAATAAATCCTCTCATAAGCTACCTAGTAAGGGTTCGAAGGTGTCTTCTGAAGGGCTTCGAAAAGTTACAGCTAACGGGAATCGGGACAAACCACCGAAGCAAAAGGCTCCTGGTCTCGGAAAACTCAGTTCCGAGATGGAATTCCCACCACTTCCCGGGACAACAAAATCCCCAAACGTCCCTGAAAATCTACCAGAGAAACAACTAGGTGCTGGACTTATCAAGTTCTCTGATGTTGTGGACTGGATTTTTACAACTTTTAATATTTCTGACCCTCTTAAAAGCATTTTAATTGCTTTCATGCCAACAGTAAAAACATATTTAAAGCAGTTGACTGCAAATTGGCCCCTCCTCTCAGCGATTGTATCCTTCGATGGCTAAATCATCCATCGAGGTCACGGATCTAATCACTGTTTTACAGTGGAATTGCAGAAGTATCATTCCAAAAATAGATTCTTTTAAATTTTTAGTAAATAATCTGAAATGTGACGCATTTGCATTGTGCGAAACTTGGCTAACTTCTGAAATATCCTTAAACTTCCACGATTTTAACATTATTCGCCTGGATCGAGATGATCCCTACGGAGGAGTACTTTTGGGGATCAAAAAGTGCTATTCTTTTTATCGAATTAACCTCCCCTCGATATCAGGTATTGAAACTGTCGCATGTCATGTTACAATCAAAGGCAAGGATCTTTGCATTGCTTCAATCTATATTCCCCCAAGAGCCTCGGTTGGGCATCGGTGGCTCAGTGATATCATTGAGCTCCTTCCCGCACCGACGTTGGTTTTAGGAGACTTTAACTCACACGGTACGGGATGGGGCTGTCTTCACGACGATAACAGATCAGCTATGATCCATGATATCTGCGACAACTTCAATATGACAATCTTGAATACGGGAGAAATGACACGGATTCCTGCACCACCAGCAAGACCAAGTGCGCTGGATTTATCACTTTGCTCGACATCGCTACGGTTGGATTGCACGTGGGAGGTAATTCCTGATCCCCACGGTAGCGATCATCTACCGATCGTAATATCAATCACCAGCGGCTCAAAACCATCGAAGACAATCAATGTTTCGTATGACCTCACACGAAATATTGATTGGAATAGCTATGCGACCGCGATATCTGAGAAACTTGAAAGAACTCAACAACTTCCTCCGGAGGAAGAGTACACGTTTTTGGCTGGCTTGATTCTCGACACCGCGACTCAAGCTCAGACGAAACGTGTACCCGGCGCGAAAACTAACATCCGTCCTCCCAACCCGTGGTGGGACAAAGAGTGCACAAATTTAAACGCGGAGAGAGCCTCCGCGTATAAAATATTCAGAAAAAATGGAACACCTGATAATTACCGGAATTACGCGGCGTTAGACGTTAAAATTAAGAACTTGATTAGAGCTAAGAAACGCGGTTACTGGCGTCGGTTCGTAGACGGCCTAACAAAAGAAACATCTATGAGCACTCTTTGGAACACAGCCCGACGAATGCGCAATCATAACACAACGAATGAAAGCGAGGAATATTCTAACCGCTGGATATTCGATTTCGCTAAAAAAGTATGTCCAGACTCTGTTCCGGAACAGAAGATCACCCGCGCCGCGACACCAAATACAAACGAAACACCGTTTTCGATGGTAGAGCTCTCACTTGCGCTCTTGTCATGTAACAATAAAGCCCCGGGATTAGACAGAATAAAATTCAACTTGTTGAAAAATCTGCCTGACCCCGCCAAAAGGCGCTTGCTGAGTTTATTCAATAAGTTTCTTGAGGACAACATTGTTCCACATGACTGGAGACAAGTGAAAGTGATATCCATTCAAAAACCAGGAAAACCAGCCTCCGATCACAATTCGTATCGGCCGATTGCTATGCTTTCCTGTATCCGGAAATTGTTCGAAAAAATGATTCTGTTTCGTCTAGACAATTGGGTCGAGACTAATGGCTTACTTTCAGATACACAATTTGGTTTCCGCAGGGGCAAAGGAACGAACGATTGTCTTGCGTTGCTCTCAACAGAAATTCAAATGGCATTTGCTCGTAAGGAACAAATGGCGTCAGTTTTCCTAGACATCAAGGGGGCTTTTGACTCAGTTTCTATAAATATCCTATCTGAGAAGTTGCATCAGCATGGTCTTTCACCAATTTTGAATAACTTTTTGTACAATCTATTGTCCGAGAAATACATGTATTTCGCGCATGGTGATTTGTCGACAATACGATTCAGTTGCATGGGTCTTCCTCAGGGCTCATGCTTAAGCCCCCTTTTATACAATTTTTACGTAAACGACATCGATAAATGTATCAACACATCTTGCACGCTGAGACAACTTGCCGACGACAGCGTTGTGTCCATTATAGAACCCAAAGCTGGCGATCTGCAAGGGCCGTTACAAGATACTCTTGCCAACTTATCCACATGGGCTCTTCAAATGGGTATCGAGTTCTCTACGGAGAAAACTGAGCTGGTTGTATTTTCAAGGAAGCGAGAACCAGCACAACTACAGCTTCAACTAGGGGGTGGAAACATAGCTCAGGTCTTCACATTCAAATATCTCGGGGTCTGGTTCGACTCCAAAGGCACCTGGGGATGTCACATTAGGTATCTGAAACAAAAATGCCAGCAGAGAATCAATTTTCTTCGTACAATAACCGGAACTTGGTGGGGTGTCCACCCAGGAGACCTGATCAGGTTGTACCAAACAACGATATTGTCCGTTATGGAATATGGATGCTTCTGCTTCCGATCCGCCGCGAACACCCATTTCATTAAGCTGGAAAGAATTCAGTATCGTTGTTTGCGTATTGCCTTGGGTTGCATGCAATCAACTCATACGATGAGTCTTGTTGGCGTGTTGGCGGGCGTCTTACCGTTGAAAAACCGGTTCTGGGATCTCTCATATCGTTTGCTCATTCGATGTGACATTTTGAATCCTCTGGTGATTGAAAACTTCGAAAGGTTAGTTGAGCTTAATTCTCAAACCCGTTTTATGTCCTTGTATTTTGATTACATGGCTCAGAATATTAATCCTTCTTCGTTTGCTTCCAACCGTGCTCATTTCTTGGATACTTCTGATTCTACTGTGTTTTTCGACACATCCATGAGAGAAGAGATTCGTGGAATTCCGGAACACGTACGCCCTCGAGTAACCCCTAATATATTTTATAATAAATTTAGAACAGTCAACTGTGAAAAGGTGTTTCACACTGATGGATCAAACATCGACAGGTCCACAGGCTTCGGCATCTTCAATCAAAACATCACCGCTTCTTACAAACTCAGTGATCCGGCTTCAGTTTACGTCGCAGAATTAGCTGCTATTCAGTACACCCTCGAGATCATTGAAACCTTGCCCAAAGACCATTACTTCATTGTCACGGACAGTCTAAGCTCAATAGAAGCTCTCCGGGCAATGAAGCCAGGAAAGTACCCCCCTTATTTTCTGGGGAAAATACGGGAACACTTGCGAACTTTATCTGAACGGTCTTATTCAATATCGTTAGTCTGGGTCCCTTCGCATTGTTCCATTCCGGGCAATGAAAAGGCAGACTCATTGGCTAAGGTGGGCGCACTACAAGGTGACATTTATGAAAGACCAATCTGCTTCAATGAATTTTTCAGTATTTCTCGTCAGAAAACTCTCGAAAGTTGGCAAACTTCATGGACGAATGACGAACTGGGACGATGGCTACACTCCATTATCCCTAAGGTATCGACGAAACCTTGGTTCAAGGGGATGAACGTGAGTCGTGATTTCATTCGCGTTATGTCACGACTCATGTCAAATCACTATACATTCAACGCACATCTCCGGCGTATCGGGATCGTGGAGAACGGGCTCTGCACCTGTGGCGACGGTTATCAGGACATCGAGCATGTCATGTGGTCGTGCGTAGAGTATCGCGACGCCAGATCGGAGCTATTGGAATCCCTCAGGGCCCGAGGTAGACCGACTGAGGTTCCGGTTCGGGATGTGTTGGCGAGTCGGGATAGTTCATATATGCTTCTGATATACCAGTTCCTCAAACACATTAATATACAAGTGTAATCTGTTACATCTTGCTTAGAAAGTTCCTCCTATTTATCGACGTTATTTCAACTGTGGCTAAGAATTATTTTCACCTGCAGGTTCGACACTAACTTCCGCCGATTATCCCGATTCCTCATCTGTCCACCATCTTCATCGGAACTAACAAGATCTTTTTGCTGTCACTAACCTTTTCGCTTCCCCCCTCCCCGTCTCTTCTCCATCTCGATGTCAACTAATTAGATCTCTGTCGTTCTTAGTCATTTCGTTCCCATATCCCCATTTTACTTCGTTTTCCGCAATATTTACTTCTCTATATTTTTTCGTTATATTTACATCACCATCATCGCCCACGGAAGGTCGCTCTAGTCATGCGGGCCACCCGCCGGGTATTCGTAGCCTGGGGGTGTTTCCCGCGGACCCACACGGACTGAGGGATGCGGCCAACGTCATCTGGAAGACTCATGACATATTCCATCCACCGGCCGGTGCCGATCGCCAGCTGAAGGTTGGATCAGCCAAAGTCGACCACTGCGACCCCAATACAACATTATCCAATCATACTATCCTAGTTTTAAGTTAGTCGTTAATAAAATTAGAAAAAGTCCTTGGCACCTTAGAGCTAAAGCAGTGTGCCTTAAAAATAATTATATTATTGAATAAAAAAAAAATCACATTTTTGACTATGCAATAAAATTTTAAATGAATCAAGTTTTGGCATGATGCTTCGACAATTCCACTGCAGGACAGTGATTGTATCATTTGCGGCGGGTGATAAATTATCCATCAAAAGATACAAAACCTGAGACAATTGGCCATTGAGCTGATAACTGCTTCAAAAAATTTCTAGCTATTGGAAGGAATGCCATTATGAGGGTCTTTAAGGGTTCAGATATATTGAATGCTGAGAAAATCCATTCAACAATTTCCGAAAACTTCAGTAATCCTGTTGGTGGC
Source organism: Malaya genurostris (assembly GCF_030247185.1). Classification (NCBI taxonomy): domain Eukaryota; kingdom Metazoa; phylum Arthropoda; class Insecta; order Diptera; family Culicidae; genus Malaya; species Malaya genurostris. Next base: position 62,690,867 of record NC_080570.1, on the reverse strand, counting down.
TGTGAAATGGAGCCCACAGGATTATTACCTTTTTCTGTGCTAGATCCTGGATTGGTTTGTGAATTTGACAAACCAGGAGGCACAGTCTTTGGTTTTGACTTTTTTTGTTTAACACGGGGATCTTTTTTTGAAGATGAAACTTTAGGTGTCTTTTTTGGTAATTTGGGAGAAGACTTCTTTCTCTTAACTGACCCTTGGGTAGTGATAAACGAATTACCTTCACTATTTTCGTCAGAGTCAGAGTCCTCTGTTTCCTCTAGATTTGAAAACCCGTTTTCGGTTTCCAAAGGGGGGACATCAATGACCGTTTTAAGCATTTCTGCATATGTGCGCTTAGACCGTGCTTTTAAAGAAAGCTTAATTTTGTCTTTGTGCACTTTAAATGCAGTGCATACTGAAATATCCTCATGAGGACTTTCCCCACAATAAATACATTTTTCAATTTCCTTGTTGCAATCATTATCTTTATGAGGTCCTTCACACTTAATACATTTTGGTTTATTGCTACAGTAAGTAGCTGTGTGTCCGAATTTTTTGCAGTTCGTACAATTCATTACATTTGGAACAAAAAGCCGAACAGGGAGGCGAATTTTATCGACATAGACATGGGACGGCAACGCAGACCCGGCAAATGTCACTCGAAACGAGTCTGATGGGCGATAAACTTTTTTTTCCTCTTCATGAACTACTGAGTACAGTTGTTTGCACTCAAGTATTTTCACACCCTCAAGCATAGAGTTCTTGAAACGACCAACACCATGCTTGAGTAAATCATCTACCGAAAGACTCGCTTCGGTAACAACACCGTCAATTTCGACATCTTTGGAGGGTATGTAAACTTTATACTCTTTAATGAAATGTTCCGAAGAGACAATATCATTCGCGTGTTTCAAATTATTTACCACAACACGAATTTTATCGTTATTTACTTTTATGATCTCTTTGATTGAAGAGTATCGTGATGTCAAACCTTTAGAAATTTGGTAAATGTTTAATGGCTTTGATATACGTCTAAAAAAGACTATCCAAGGCCCAGAAGAGCTCTCCTGATATTTTTTCGCTCGTGGGGGTATAGGATTCATGCTAGGATTTACGTCCATGGATTCATCCATCCCATTAAAATTTTTAATCAAACTTTAAAATAAAAAATGAAACCAACACTACACAGTACTCAATCAAAAGGAAAAGAAAAAACTTCTACCTTGAAATTGTTGTCTATCTCCGTTGCACTGCCGTGTAGATCCTCGTTGCTCTAGATGTTCTTGTTGGATGCTGATTGTTGGATGTGATGCTACTGCTACCTGACATCCAGCACCACTCGAATTCCGATTTGCTTTCGTCTTCGCCAGCTGTAACCAGCGCAGGTCACCGGTGTATACCTGCGTGTTGTATGGCAGTGGAAAGACCGAGTTGTCTTGTCTCCTTCTTCCTAGTGCTCCGCACCGATATGCTTCTGCACCGAAGTGCCTTCGCACCGGTGTGCCTTTGCACTCTCCTGCTTCTATGTGCCTTTGCACTCTTCCTCTTCGATGTGCCTTTGCACTCTCCTGCTCAGCACTTGTGGCTGTATATTGCGGCCTGGGTAGAGTTTGGGAAACGCCCTTTGTTGTTTCCTTCACCAGCTTGGCCCAGCACTAGGGCTCTCTTATGCAGCACGACTATACGTTTTAACGGCTGCTGCCAACAGGTCTCTACCTGTAGTTCAACCGTTGTCGTATTTAACGCGTGTAAACTAACCAGCGTTATTAAACTGTACGCTTCTATACACAACCTTCTCGGTTGAACGGCTATTACTGAATGACGAATGGTATATTGGTGTCATGTTCTTCCAGCATTCATTACTGTCAATAGTTTAAATCAATATGATTAAGCAATTGTTTTTAACTCGAAAATGCTGCCATCTTGGCCATCATCTGATTTTCATATGTCATATTCGAACGATTATGTTGCCAAAAACGAACCGTGCTAAAATCGGTCCGGGGCAAATTGTCATGAAAAAGGATATTGTACACAGTCTTAGTGGTACTTAGAAACAATCGTATGTTTCTTATTTTTTTTTATAAAAATTCGTGTTTCACGTTGCTTCCAAGCATTGCATTATCATATTGCGCTCAAAATTCCTACAGCTGGAATAGGAGAAAAAATCGTTTACACAAAAATATCGATATCTCCGTTAAAAATGGACGGATTTTAACAATCTATGGCTTGTTGGATAACTTTTACCGTGCGGAATTTAAGTCTGGAAACATATTCTGTTTTCAAGGTCAAGTGTGACAGATACTGTCAAAAAACTGAAAATTTTGACATAAAACCTCGTATAACTCAAAAAGTAAACATCCATAACATAATTTCACACGGTAATAGCTATCCAACAAGCCATAGATTGTTAAAATCCGTCCATTTTCAACGGAGATATCGACATTTTTGTATAAGCGACTTTTCCTCCTATTCCAGCAGTAGGCGTTTTGGGCGCTGTATGACAAAGCAATGCTTGGGAGCAACGTGAAACACGATTTTCTTACTGATACATACAATTGTTTCTAAGTACCAAATAGACTGTATACAGCATCCTTTTTCATGACAATTTGCCTCGGACCGATTTTAGCACGGTTCGTTTTTGGCAACATAATCATTCGAATATGGCATATGTAAACCAGATGATATCAGCATTTTCGAGTTGAAAGCAATTCCATAATTATATTGATAAACACTATTTACACTACTTACAGCAATAAATGCTGGAAGAACATAACTTCCATATACCATACAACTCAGTTCGTCGAGATCAGCAAATACGTGTGTGATAAATAATTTCACTCAATTTCCTCGGAGATGGTTAAACCGTTTTCTACAAACTCAGATTCATATGAAAAGTAGTATACTCCCAAACAATTACGTTTGGATCCGGATTCTGATTGCGGAACCACTGGATGATATGTGAAACGAAATTAAAATAATGCAATTAATTTTTCTCGTAGATGGCTGAGCCGATCTAAGATTCAAATGAAATCTAAAAACCATTTATGATTCAAATGAGAGGTCTTAAAATCCTATAAAACATCTTAATTTTTAGTCAGATCCGACTTCTGGTTTAGGAGATACAGGGTGATTAGTATAAAAATGACCATTTCACATAAATTAATCAGGTTTATCGGGTTGGCAGATTTGTATAGTCGATTACCAAATAAATTTATTTCAGTTTAAGCGGTATTCGTGATTCATGATATGCAATTTAACATTATTATTGAATATTGCGGAATCCCAGTGGAATTGATTTCCTTTTAAGGGATCCACAATGATACAGGCTAACTAAAAAAATTATACAAGAATGAATTACTGTTGACAGTTTGTAAAACAAGGAATACATCAATACATTAAGGAACTACATTAATTAAATATCTCGTTCAGTCTATGCTTAAAATGATACTTCAGTCTAGCCCCGAATAAGGCACGGCTGGATGTTCTTTGAATGTCAGATGGAAGTGCGTTATATTTTATTGGACCAACAAAAAGAATTCTTCTTTGGCCAATGTTTGTGATTGTTCGAACGCGAAGCAGGTTGTTACTACGACGTGTAGTTCGAGAGTGAGTTAAAGTTGGAAACTGTAAATTATGATGAGTTGAGGTGTTGTGTAGGATATCATGAACGAACAGTAATGTTTGAACATCACATAAGTATGCTAGAGGTAAGATGTTATGGGTATTATCGGAGTATAACAATAAGCTTGGAAACAGTAGGGGTTTATTGAAGATGATTTTGAAACACCTGTTTTGTAGAGTTTGAATTTGTTTTAGATGGGAGCTAGCGGCGCGACCCAACACCGATACCAAATAAATGAGCTGTGAATGACTTGACCCTCCACAAAATTCCGCAGTAGGATGCCACATGTTTTTCACTAGATTTAATATGGTGAGTCCAGGTTAACGTGGGGTAAAAAACCACTCAAATATTTGAAACAGTCCACTTTTTCAATAATATAATGTCCCAATTTAGGATGACGATGGATTGGTATTATTTTCCTTATGGACCGGAAAATCATATATTTAGTTTTTATAAGATATAAGGACAATAAATTTGCACTAAAATATTGATCTAAAATACTTAAATCGCTCTCCATTGAGTTTATAATTGCATTGATGTCATAAAATAGAGCTGTGTCGTCGACAAATATCCGCGGAATCCCTGTGAGTTGCAGGTTACCTACATCATTAATATACAAAAGTAATAATAGTGGTCCTATATTGCTACCCTGTGGCACTCCAATGTTTATGGCAGTAAGATTGCTACAATCAGGGCGATGGACACGAATTGTTTTCTGTTTGTCAAGTAGCTACTGATAATAGAGTTCGCGATGCCCCTGATGCCGTAGCACTGAAGTTTGTCTAAGAGAATACTGTGATCCAAAGTGTCAAATGCATTTTTGAGATCTAACAATAATGCACCATTCATGTTTTTTTAGTCAATCTTGTTCATTATATTGTCTACTAATTCTATGATAGCGGTATGTGTTCTAGAACATTGCCTGAAGCCATACTGAAATTTATAAAGGACACTATGTTTGTTTAAAAAATCGAGACCACTATTAACCAATAGTTTTCCGAAGATTTTGTTGAAGACAGACAGAGTCGATATAGGACGATAATTATTACAATCACAACAATCACCAGACTTGTAAATAGGAATAACTTTAGCCACTTTGAGGCAGTCAGGGTAATAACCAGTCTGAACAATTACATTGAAACATTGAGAGAGAATTCTAGAAAATATAACAGGGTTACTTTTTAGCACACTTGCAGAGATGTTGTCGGGGCCACTGCTCTTTCTTTTGTCCAAATTTTGTATCAGTAGAATGACTTCGCTAGAAAATGACGGACGTAGGAATATAGATTCACTAACACGACGAACATTATCAGTGGGACAAACAGTTGGGTTTATACGAATATTTTCAGCTAATTCTTGGCCGACATTGGAGAAAAATTTGTTGAATATCTCACAAACTTTAGAGTTTACATTAATTTTTTTACCATTGTGAATCTTGTCACTTTTTTTTTTGTTATTCCGAATATATTTTTAATAATTCTCCAGAATTTTCAATGAGGTGTCTTTGTAAGAAGGTTTTCATAATATGCTTTCTTGCTATTCCTTTTCATGATAATGACCTTTTTAGATACATGTAATAGCATTTGTTCAAGGTGCTGATCCTGTGGGTTTGCTTTAACACGATGGAGATAATTGCGTTTAATTTTTACCAGTGTCCATAGACCCAAATTCATCCATGGACAATGAGAGCCTTTCATTTTAACTGTTTTGAAATTATTCTTGTATGTTTTTCAAGTAGGGAGCACATGCACTATATTTTGTAGAACAGTTTCAACGTCGTCTATGACATCAATACTATTAATGAAATTGAAGAACTCTTGATTCAATTGACGATTGTTACACGGAACGACCGGAATCAGCATTTTCGCGAAAAATTTAGTTGATTTGCTGATTTTCGTTAGTTATTTTTTGAGACAACTACAAAAATCTTACTTTTGCTAATTTAGATTTTTTATTCTCATTCCCTTGATAATAACAAAATATTTGTTGAAATGACTATTTTTTTTAGTTAAATTCCCAAATTAAACGTGCTGTCATTTCTTAGCTGCGGCACATTTCATTTCCATTCATCTAATTTTTTAGTTGAATTAAAGAAATAAAATGTTATTTTCAACCAATATGAATGGTTGAATTGGCTTCTGCAATCTGCAGCTATATGGCGCCCTGTCACCGAAACGGTAACACCGTAATGACTACTAGCCACTAGATGGCACACTACTGCCGAAAAAAAAATCAGACGCGGTTGTCTTTTCTATATTGGCAGGTATAAAAACGATGTTGTATTGGAGAAAAAGACATAAACGAAACATAAACATCTTTTTGAATTTTTTTTCTTCTAAATCACTGTTTTCTTCATTCTCACTGAAAACTTTGAGCACTCGGAAAACAAAAACCGAATACAAGTAGTACACCGGACGGCGCAGCTCGGAAGGTTTGAAGATACAAAAAAACTTCGTCACAGTTAGAGTGAAACATTCGAAATTCACTTCACTGTTCCGCGTAAAAACATTATTACGCACAATCGCTTCAAGTGCGCACAAATTCTGAATAAATACGATTTCCACTAACAGTTTACGACATTTTTACATATCGGTTTAGAAATTTAAATAAAGATATATCGAACACATGCGAAAAACATCAAAACAATTTTCAAGCAGTTTCAATAAGACTGTCCTTTTTAGCTTTTTAATGGATTGTTTTGCTTTGACACTTCTCATGAGTTTTTGGCTAATAAACTTGTTAATAATACCCATTTCAGTTTTGTTTTCTTTGTGCTGTCCTTCAGTAATGATGGTGATAGATAAATAGAAGCAAATTTTCTGATTTTAATATCAAAATTAGTTGTCAATGAGAATTTCGTGTTGGATTGAAATATTGCTGGTTTGTGTCCAGGATATTCACCAACTAAACACATTCTCTAAAAATAAGAGTTTTTTCAGCAAGGTAAATTCTCAATTTTAACTAATTTTATAGTTATTTTGGATATTTTGTTGTTAAAATCAACTAATTCAAAAACAGTAATACGAATTAGGCGCAGAGCTAATTTCGGTCGTTCCGTGTAACAATTTTTTTCGTTAAGGTCATTGGTTCTCTCTCAACAAATAATTTGAAGTTAGAGAGTGGTCACTTAACTCATTATATATTGTGTCGTTACGAATCCGGTCGGTGTTTTTAGATTCGGAATGTACCCCCAAATTTTAATACGCACTACAATTTCTCAAAGATGTCTGCACGCTCCTCAGGTGAATTTAACTGATTTCGGCTACACTGATTTTAGAATTCCGGTTCCAGTATCGAATCGTTTCTCAAAGCTCAATCATTTTCTCAAAAAGGCCAAATCGAACTTCAAAAACAAAAAATCAAATTAAAAGACTTAAGGTCCCATACAAAATTGATGAATTTTATCCGATTCTGGAATTACAGATGATGAGTTTTTAAAATTCATACCGGTATAGAAAATGTAAATTGTTTGGCGTATTAATTTATGGCCATTCGAATCATTTTTTTTTTTTTTTTTTTTCATAAATACGTTTATTTCATAGGCAATATACATAAGTTTTTCTTCGCCGTGGCATCCAGAATCATTTTGGATTATGCTATTTCCTGAATACCGGCTCTGGAAGTACCATAAATTATGACGAAAAACTTTAAAGTGCAATTTACTTCGACATCTCATAGAATGTTCAATGATTGTCACACGTTAAGATTTAAATTCTATACGATTTGCAGTTTTGACCGTACACGGTAATGAGTGATTAAAATCTCAATTTGCCGTTTAAAACGACGATAATTAAAATAATGTACTGTGAACTAAAACACCTAAGAATATCCATGCAAAAAACACATGCGGATTGATAAAAAAAGGTATCATCTCACTGCTAGGTGGATTAATCACGTTTTTTACTTGAGTTTATAGCTTCAATGCAAGATTTGTGAAGTTTTACTAAAGACTACTACAAGTATTTATTCAAATTAGAAACTGTTACTTGGGCATTTTTCTTCATTAAAACCTGAAAACCCCACACATTTTTTGTGGCAGGATTCGAAGAACCAGACTCTACTTAAGCCTAGCAGCCATTAGGAACCCGGTGAGCAATTTCATAAATTTTACTATGGGAAAATTTCCGTGATACAGAAAATACTTACGTGTCACCAAGCTGCCCAAATATGAAGGTCCCGACCAGCTCCCCGAAGCGATTGTACACGAAAATGTTCGTCTCTCGAAAGCCCTTGTCACAGATCCAGTCGTGTTCGGTGATGGGCGTACGATCGTAATATGTCCGATCATAGTCGTAACCGTAGGCGCAATCTGAAACAGTAAGCATTATTAGACACGTATCGGATTACAACCGAAATCATGGTGATCAGGAACGGAGATGGTATTTAAATTTATTAATGTGTTGAACGGTAATGGCTAATGTAAGCGATGAACGACCTTAAACGAGGTTTATGCAAATGTTATGAAAATGTACTTCCACAGGAGTCCAAATCACCCATCAGCGATTTGCGAATGAGGAACCAAACCATTTTGGTTATTGTTTCTAATGAAACTTTCACCCTGTGCTTCCATTAAAAACAATTCAGAAATGTTTGTTGAATGAAATTACGCCAATTCGTAGCAGGCAGTAATATGAAATGGATACTTTTTTCTCTCAAAAAGCATCAAAATAAATTAGATACACAGAATTGCTTGAGAGTTCGACTTTTATAGATTCAATTTGCTTAAGTGTTGCTTTAAATTGTTCCATAAAGTGATTATCAACGTATTCGTAATCAAAACAATCGGAAGCAAAAACACACACACACGAAGCCTCTCAAACCGGATGGTAGTTTCACGATAATCCTTTCCTCAATCATCATCATCAACAGCGGCGGCAGCAAAGGAAGCGAGGAAACAGTGAACATTTCGTAATCGAGCGAAAATCCTTTCCCATAATGCTCTATCTTGAATCTCAAGATGAAAACTGTTCTACCATCGGATGTCGAGCCTTTTTTTTTTGCTGTTTCTGCTTGCTGGAAACTTGAAATAAAAATAACGGCTTGGTTCTTCAGACATGCTCGTTGAGGAAAACACGATCTTCCGGAGGTTGGTCGTTTCAACCTGAAGATGAGCCTTCAACAATGTGTATGCAAATCAAATGTAGGATAACAATAATAATAATAATAATAATAATAGTTGCCGGAAATACACGAGGCCAAGCACCCTTCGCTAGTGTTAGAAGTTTGATGGATCAAATTTAAAGCATACTTACTAATGATGTCCGACTCCTGAAAGTGCCATTCGCTGTAGTGCACCCGCAAGTGTTCCTCGGTTACGTTATACATCTGACATTTGCTGTAACTGAGAAGACCTTTGTTGTCCTCTTCCCTGCAAAAAAAAAACAAATTATGTTTTGTGATGAAGTAATTTTTGCACATTTCTTGTGTGGCAAGCAGAATCGCAAACGTCCCGTGTTGCAACCCCAACCACACGACAACGACGTCTTCTGGCAGCCTAAATCTCAGTCCGCTTGGCAGTTGCAGTGTGCAAACGAAATAAAAGCCACGGATGTATGAACATCTGAACTAACACCCACAATAAATAAACAATACCCCACCATAAAACGAAATTAACTCACCTCGGCAACGTCAGGTTCTTCCAGATCTCAACGTCGGAGATGTTGTACTGCTCCATGCCGGGCACGTGGCAGTTGTGCGGGGGTTTGTTTAGTGCCAGGATGATGCTCATGTAGGACATCGACGCGAACATGATGGCTCCCACGTTGAAGATTAGGTTGAACCGATGCTGGAACTTGCCATCGTTGCCGACCTTCTCGAGAATTCCATCGAAAATGGCATCGTCCGCGTCTGCGTCGGCCATCGCGTGATCCGGTTTGCGGTTTCTGGCCGTCGCACGTTGTAAGCTTGCAGGTTTGCACGGGGATTTCACGCTCTGGCGAACCGCGAAGAACGTCAGTCCGTCTCACCGGGTGTCAGTTGGTTCCGAGGGCGGTGTGTTCTACAGCGGCACGAAAGAGAACCATTGAAATGCATTCCGTCGTCATGAAAGTGTAAGCCATTTGAATTATTTTTAAATCTTAGGAAAACTGAAAGCTGTTGCACAGCGAAGGAAGCGAAATACTTATGAAGAAATGAGATTCTCTGGTTTATTTTTCTGAGCTACGGAATTGCGGACATTATCATTCACCGTTGAGGGAGGGGGTAAATAAAGCTTAAGTTGAGATTTTTCTGCTTTCACAAAAAGTATTACTGTAGAGTGCTCTTCGTCTGATGACAAATTCTACAGTGACATGAAACAAATTTCTACGTCTTGCAAATGTGCAGCATTCCGAAGCTTTGCTAGCTTTTAATCTGTAGTTTTTCTTTTTTCAACCAGCTTCAGCTGCACAGCGACGTTATATCAGTGATATTGATTTCAACATACAAAGCTACCGAAAGGACGGACCATCATTTATCCATTTTGATACTCTATGCTGTTAACTCATTCATTGAATTAACTGTATTAATCTCGCTCCCTACTAAAAATCCCACAAATAAAAATGTTCATACAATTTAGACGAACTTTTCCTACTGAAGTCAAAGTCTGAAGATGATTTCAGGTGTTTTCATTCCTAATGTGATTTCAAGTGTTAGGGATCTTTCAATTTAATAAACTGCAAAAACCGTAATCCCGAAATCGATAGTCGGTATTGGGAAAATGATATCAGGAAAAATGTCACAGATTCATTTCAATCTGGTGTAAATTGGCCTGTTTGAGTTTCAAACTATTGTTTCTATTTTACCCCGTTCTGTGTCAGAACTCTGTGCAACCACGCTAATCAATCCATCGCTTTGGAACCGGAACACGGATTCATATAAAATCTATTAGCAACCAAAATGAATGCCGGGCCTCATTAAAAAGTTTGTTTTTCTTAGTGATAGCTTATGAACGACATGTTTGACTTTTTATCGATGCAAGTATATTTCGGTATTCAAGGTGGGTGGTGGTAAGCTCAATTCGCCCCCGTCCTTTATTGTTAATTTTTTAAATGGCGATTCGTCAGCATTAAGGCAATCTACATATGTTTTTCTTCACCCTAGCATCCACAATACATAGTATTTGTTTATTTGTTTATTTGGAGCAGGGAAAAGCCCGGTGGAGTTAGTTTCTGTCAAACTTGCTCTCCAACAGGCATAAAACCTCCTCATCTTTTGAATCAACAGATTACAATCATCCAAATGATACATTTCACTTAAACATAGTATTTCTAAACTAACTAAAACTAAAACTAATTTCGTGATAGATTAAAGTCGGATGAATTGGAACAGTGGTTGAATATTCGGTACATGTTGGCAAAAGGATCGTTATACCCATAATTAGTTCCAGCGTAAGGAATCCTAAGAAAAGAATTGTTTCTAAGATATCGGCGATGGATATCTATTTGTAAAAGCTGTAAAAGCTTGGAGCAGTCTATTTTTGATTGGAGGAGATCTGCCACATAAATAGCCTTGCTGACATTGCGAAGGACTTGTAACAAATCCAAGGAAGCCGACGCAGAGCAAGCATTGCTGTCATTGAAATTTTTCGGTAAAATAATGTGTGTACTATTTCTGATTTCACATTTCACTTTCCTAACGTAAATTAAAATCTGAATTTTGTTTCAAATATTGTATGTATAGTATGAACTAGTTCGGATAGAGAGTTTGTATCACTGGGAGAGTGTTGCCCCCATAAAAGTCTAATTTCAATGTGTATCAAACAACGCATAGTGAAGTATTTGATCAAAACAGTTATCTTGAGTGATAGTGCAGCTTTGGCAAGTGTTGATTGATTATTGAAAAATGTTTTTTATCGAATATTGCTGATTCGCGAAACTGAAAAATGTCCCAGCGACGGAAACTGCGAATTTACCGCACAACATTAAACGGCGTCTAGCGAGGCGAATTTACCACAACCAATCGAAGCGCCATCTGCATATCACTGTCGGTGTCATCAGATTAATATGGAATGTGTGAGAATTTACAAGTCAATCGTGTGATTTAAGCTGAAAATCTAATATTGTTTTGCAGCAAACCCACCCGCGAGTGTTTATTTTATTTTGTTTATTTAGTAGTGGTGTGTCATCTCGCGTTGTTTACAGCAATGCGAATGCGAGAAGCAGGATACTGGTGAGATCGTTTCTTAGAGATATTTCACATTTTTTCTAATTTACAATATCTTATTATATTTCTCGCTACTAAAAATCGGACTAGACTAAATTCCGTCGATTTTTGGAGAACGTTTGATCTATTCTTCTTCGGATTAAATGCTAAGTTAAAGACGCGCGCGTGAAGTTTATGATCATGCAGATATTTTTTGCGACCGCGCTTAACTAGGGCGTATGTAAATATATCACGGAACGACCGAAATTAGCTCTGCGCCTAATTCGTATTACTGTTTATGAATTAGTTGATTTTAACAACAATATTTTCAAAATATCTATAAAATTAGTTAAAATTGAGAATTTACTTTGCTGAAAAAACTTATATATTTAGAGAATGTGTTTAGTTGGCGAATATTCTGGACACAAACCAGCAATATTTCAATCCAACACGAAATTCTCATTGACAACTAATTTTGTTATTAAAATCAGAAAATTTGTTTCTATTTATTTATCACCATTATTACTGAAGGACAGCACAAAGAAAACAAAAATGAAATTGGTTTTATTAACAAGTTTATTAGCCAAAAACTCATGAGAAGTGTCAAACCAAACGATCCACTAAGGTGAAATGTAGCGGAATGCGCGAATCGCGTTTTTGATCAATTATTCAAAAACTAATTTTCGAAAAACCAAAAACACTTAAATTTTCGAAATCAAATTTATTACAACTAAGTATTCCTATAATTTTGAAATTTTGCTTTGCCGAGCCGTAATTGGTTTTTGAAATCTATAAACGGTAACTGTTCCGTTCCGTTGTTATAAAATTTTAGCTGAAACAACCGAAATTTGAAAAAGTTTACATCAACTTTCCCGCATTTTTTTATTGCTTACGCGCTGCTGTTTCGTATCGCGGTGGTGTGAGAAATACACGGTGGGCAAGGTGGCATTATATCGTGAGCAAAAATTACACATCAAATAATGACGCGAATTTATGCAGCATTGGGTTTTGTGTTGAAATGAAAACGAGTTGAATACAATAAAATGGGTATTGTAAGAAGTCGTCTATTTTCTAAGTAACTGTCATTTATAATGCTAAAAATGTCCAACTCTGTTGAGCTCAATGCATTGATGTTGCTGAAGCAATAATGTTTGGCTGTGTAATATCATTGAATAGGTATTATTTTACACTGTAGCAATTTTTATACCAAAACTAAAACTTTAACTTTGACAGGCTACTGAATGGAATACATACAAGCCTAGTATTATCGTTCATGTAGAATATTTGAAAATATAACTTTTATATAACTACTGTTTGTGAACTACTGGCAAAAATATCAAGAATACTTGAATGTTCTCTTGTCTTCAATCGTTCTTTTGAAGAAGAATCCATGCTTGCTACTAAACTCAGGCATATACAGCAAGTTAGTTAATACATATACATATAACCTCATGTTAGTCATTCATAATTACTCGTGATTCATAGCTCTAGTGTAATAGTAATCACTAACAATAACGATTGAATTAGCATATATTCAAAGTGTGAAGGATTCAAAAATCCATTACGTCCAGTCTTATTTACAAGTTAACATAACGAGAAATAAGCCCACTGCGCTCAATCACTGAGAAAAGTTCTGGTTTCTATGTGTCGGTTTTTCTCGTTATGCTTTGTGCGACGGTTCGTTCAACTGAAGCGGATAAAATTTTGCGCGCATTTTATAACGCTACATTTCACCTTAAAAAGCTAAAAAGGACAGTCTTGTAGAAACTGCTTGCAAATTGTTTAGATGTTTTACGCACGTGTTACGATATAGCCATATTTAAATTTCTAAACCGATGTACAAAAATGCCGTAAACTCTTAGTGGAAAGTGTATTTATTCAGAATTTGTGCGCATTTGAAGCGATTGTGTGTAGTAATGTTTTTACGCGGAACAGCGAAGTGAGTATCGAATGTTGCACACTAATTGTACATGCTAAATGATGATTCCTGTATCTTCCAACCTTCCAATGTACTACTTATATTCGGTTTTTGTTTTCTGAGTGCTCAAATTTATCAGTTAGAGAGTCGATTTCGCGAAGTCGAATGAAAAAAAAGCGATTTAGAAGAAAAATTTTCAAAAAGAAGTTTATGTTTCGCTTATTGCTTTTTCTTCAATACAACATCGTATTTATACCTGCCAATATAGAAAAGATAACCGCGACTGAAATTTTTTTCGGTAGTAGTGTACCATCTAGTGGCTAGTAGTCATTACGGTGTTAACGTTTTTTCGGTGACAGAACGCCATATAGCTGCAATTCAACCAATTCAACCATTTATGTTGATTGAAAACAACGTTTTATTTCTCTAATTCAACTAAAAAATTAGTTTAATGGATATTAAGTGTGCCTTAGCTAAGAAATGACAGCACGTTTAATTGGTGGATTCAACTAAAAAATACCCATTTCAACAAATATGTTATTATTATTAAGAGAATTTGAATTAAAAAATCTAAATTAGCAAAAGTAAGATTTTTTAGTTGTCTCAAAAAATAACTAACTAAAATCAGAAAATCAACAAGTTTTTTCGCCAAAATGCTGAATTCGGTCTTTCCGTGTAGTTTATACTGCGAAAAGGATCTATTTGGTATTTTATTATTTTGGTTAGGGAGCGACATTATTTCGTATCGCGTAAGATTTTTTCGTTCGATTGATAATTGATAATCGAGTGACATCTTGCTAGTTTTACGGCTGTTGAAAAAAAACAGAATAAATGTATGAACTGATATCGAACCTCCCGACCGGAGTTTCTCGAGTTTCGAAAGAAATTGTGTATTTTAGTAGGAAGCACATATTAAAACAAAACACGATAAAATTGCAACGTATTCTCGGTAGTCGGTTACCCAGAGCAATAAGCATATATTATTCGAAAATTTACTATCGAACAACCCCTTCCTGTGATGCATGTGGAAACGCAGAGGATTCCTCGGTTTCTAGTAGCAACATGCATTGAACTAACAATCCTTCCTTCCCAAGTAGATCTACATTCGGACGTGGCCAGTGTCGGTATTGATCAGCATGCAGGGATCAATGCAGTTTACATAATGTGAAACTACGTGCTATTCCCAAGCAAGTTGGTTCAGAAAAAAAAACATTTTGCAAGCTTAATTGGTTCTGATCAATAAGTAGCAACACACGGGCAGTCTCTAATACTAATACTAAATGCTATGGAGCAATTCCATGCGCAATCGGCTGACTAATTGGCACGACCCCCTTCGATTTTCATGAAACTTTACATGTATGTTCGTTATAGCAAATGAAGTATTTTTCACTGGTCTAGAGATTTTTTTCATTCAACACTAATTTTTGAAAAGAGCGTATGTGTTTCTGGCTACGTTATTTTCAAACAAATATACTTAGATTTTTCGTTAAATCAAAAATAAATTTATTTTCAAAATTCTCATCAATTTTACCGTACGATTTTCTTAATTTTATATAACAAAAAACGTCAAGTTACAAGGAAAGTATCATTCTCCAAACTACGTTCAATGAAAAAGCACATAGGAAGCTTCTTCCTAAATACAGTCATTTTCGAGATATATGAGGAACTAAATCGAGAAAATTGATTTGCGAATTTCAAAAATTAATTTTATCTTTGATTGGACAAAATTTTTTCAATGTATATTTTTTTAAAAAGTGCGATTGACTAGCTACAACTTTTTCTTAGACATATTTTTTGTAGAAGTTATAGATGTCTAGTTATAATTGTTCGAAAATAATGTGGCTAAAACACATACGCCCTTTTCAAAAGTTTAGTCCTGAGTGAAAGAAATTCTTAGACCAGTGAAAAATACTTCATTTGCTATAACGGACACACATGCAAAGTTCCATGCAAATCAGAAGGGCTCGTGCCAGAATTTTTCCAATTCTGGGCGATTTGGTGTTGAATGTTTGTCGAAAAAGTAATTGAATTAAAATCAACACAAGTTTCGAGCTATGGCTCATTTCATAATATATCTAGCACAATTAGAAAAAATCGTGTAAACTCACGTCTCTATAGATGCCCATAAAGGGAGTGTCGCAATTCACGTAAACTTACATCTCAGAGTAAGTAAAAATTAATCATATCACGAACTTCAAAATATTCATTTTTAGATGGTAAAAGATGCAATACTCTGTCATCAACCCAGAAATTACGGCATGCTTGAATTTACGTCAAGTGAAAGTTTCATTTTTTCTTATAGTGTACTGGAGTAGACTAACTGCCTAGCGAACTGTTAAATATGGTAGTGAAACAATGCCAGGTGGGGGAAAGAACGATGAAAAAACGCGACTCTGCTCAATAATTCTATAAAAACCCAAGCGAATATTTTCAATGTTAGTATTTCTTATGTTAATTTACCGTAGAATCGATTGATGATTGTTAGGAGATTTGCACTACCATTCCCATTTTACTCCAATTTCTCTTTTTCCTGACTTCACTTCGAAAATTTATTATGAAAAAATTAATGGAAGGTACTTCTGACATCACCAGAATCAGAACGACCGCAAACAAACTGTATTCTGTTTTACCCCCAGTCATCTTCTTCCATGAATTTATAGAAAAAATAGTTCTACTGATCGATGTTTGAATCGTGCTAAATCGTTTTACAGCAATTTTCTCACGAAAATAATTTTATGTTGAATTCAGATTTACAATATTGAAGCAGATCAAATATGACCTATCAATATTTGTCTATATTACGTAGAAAACTTCAGTGATCCAAACACACATAATGGGAATAACAGTACTAGCCCGTTGAACCCCATTTACCCCAATTTATTTTATAAGTTGTATCTTTCTTTCGCATTCCGATAGGAGACTTATTGCGGTTGATTAAAATCGATTGATGTTACAAAGAAAGACCTGAAAATACAATTACAAATAGATTCAATGACTATTGTTATATCGTTTTACCCCAATTTATTTCATAAGTCGTATTTCTGGTTAAACTTTTTTTCGCATACCGGAAGGAGGCTGAATGCAGTTCATTAAAATCGATTGATGTTACGAAGGAAGACCTAAAAAGTAGAGCACAGATAGGTTACTCATTACTCGTATTTCTGGTTAAAAATAACCAAAGAAAGTTCACCCAGCAATACAATTTATAAAATGAAGGGTAAAAAAAGGTTAAACAGGCTGACCAATATTGACAGTTCGTATTGGATCTGGTTTTGGATTGCAGAATAATATTTATCAAAAGACTCAGATATAGAATAAATTGGGGTAAAACGGTATAACAAGGTTCGTGCGGTCATTGAATCCATTTATAATCTTATTTTTAGGTCTTTCTTCATAATATCGATCGATTTTCATCAATCGCGATTAGCTTCTTTTCGGATTGGGAAAGAATATTAAACCAATGATATGACTTATGAAATAAATTGGGGTAAAACGGGTTAAACAGGCTACCACTGCCATTCCCATTGCATTTATTTGAACCACAGATGTTTTGTTCGCAATTTGAACCAGACCAGAGTGAAACAGTCAAAGATTTGAAAAATCGCATACGTTTTTTTTCTGACGCAGATTGTGCAGAGAAATCGCAAAATTAAGAAACTTGAAAAAATTTGTGCAAAATTAAGAAACTTGAAAAAATTCCGTGCTCCGAACAGGTATCTGAACATAGTGAAACACATATTTTGGATTTAGTACCTTCCTGTCCCTAATTCTTCTGGCCGAAATTAGATAATAATCAGCAAAAGGTTGTTTAAATTGGGCCCAACAATCACAAAATAATCTCACTCCATAACAGATCGGCTGAAAAGTTAGTATCGTTTCTATGAGAGGGCGCCACTAGAATTAAATCCATACCATTTTCAGTTAGAACCAACCTTCAAAAAATACGTGTATAAATTTGACAGCTGTCTGATTATTAGTTTGTGAGATATTGCATTTTGAGTGAAGCTACTTTCGTTATTGTGAAAAAAATGGAAAAAAATTTCGTGTGTAGATGATACACTACTTTTTGATGAAAAACGTTCCGCCGATACCAAAAAATGGCTTGATGAGTGTTATCCAGACTCTGCACTGGGCGAAGCAACAATTCGTAAGTGGTTTGCAAAATTTCGTACTGGTCATATGAGCACCGAAGACGATGAACGCAGTGGACGTCCAAAAGAGGCTGTTACCAATGAAAACGTGAAAAAATCCACAAAATGATTTTCAATGACCGTAAAGTGAAGTTGATCGAGATAGTTGACACCCTAAAGATATCAAAGGAACGTGTTGGACATATTATTCACTAATATTTGGATATGAGAAAGCTTTGTGCAAAATGGGTGCCGCGTGAGCTCACAATCGATCAAAAACAACAACGAAAAACCATGCTGAAATTGAACAAATTGGGCTTCGAATTGCTCCCTCATCCACCGTATTCTCCAGATTTGGCCCCCAGTGACTTTTTCCTGTTTTCAGACCTCAAGAGAATGCTCGCTGGTAAAAAATTTAGAAGCAATGGAGAGGTCATCGCTGAAACTGAGGCCTATTTTGAGGCAAAGGACAAATCGTACTACAAAAATGGTATCGAAAAGTTGGAAGATCGCTATAATCGCTGTATCGCCTCTGATGGCAATTATGTTGAATAATAAAAACGAATTTTGGCAAAAAAATGTGTGTTTCTATTAAACAATACGAACTTTTCAGCCGAACTGTTAGAATGCACTTTTTCAAATTTTTTATTAGTCATGACAGCTGTAACAATTTGTACTGTTAAAGAAAACAAAAAATGTTAAGCTACACGTGAGACTGTTCAACTCTGTAAGTTTTTAGTCTGATAAACTCGGATTTTCTATTCAACACGAATAAAACGACTGCAGATGTGGAACTTTGATAGTTTTAGGAAACACATATATCGGTATCGGTCCCGGGTTGGCGGTTCAATGCATAGGGCACTGGTCTTACAAATTAGTTGCCGTATGTTCGAGCCCTGACCTGGAAGCATTCGTAGTGTCAGTAGAATCGTAGCACCAGCCATGCAATGGTTCTGTACACTGTGGAATCGGCTGCGAAATCTGTTGAAACAGAAGGTCAATGTAATACCAAGGCTTTGCTATATATCGGTAAATTATTTACTTCCCAAAACCAAAAAATTCAAAAATTCGTTAGTCAACACTTACACACGAACGATTGAGATATCGCATATGTGACGAAGAAGCTGTTGAGATATTCGGGTATTATTCCAAAGTCGGATGTTTTTTTTTTGTTAATCGCGTAAATAAAGATACGTTTTTTTTCAAGTTTCAATAAACACTACCGTTCACTACAAAGTGTGTACAGTTACTAGAAAATGCAATAGGTTTTCAATATGATTTCTCCTGCATAATTTCATAACAGTCTAGACCGCACTCTCACATTGTTCATTTTTATTTTGGCAACTTTTCAATGTTTTTATAGCGTGAATTTCAAAAGGAAACATTATCTTCAAAAGACGAAATTAAACTTGAAGAGTTAGTCATGTAAGCTGTAATCTGGTAGCGTCGTAGCACGTGCAATATTTTCTTGATAATTTTGACAGTTCCAGCATCCAATCATCAATGCAATAGGAACGACTTATCACCGGGGGCCTCCATTCATTATTCTTTCTTTCTGCCCGTTACGATCCAATTCACAAATCCACAATAACACAATCACGCAATCACATCAAAACGGTTAACCGCCTTCCGTTAACCGGCTAATCACTTCACTAGCAGTGTTAGATTCGACAAGGGTTACTTCCACCTACCTAGACTTAGTAGACACTATTCACTGCGCAGCCTATTGACTCATCTACGGTACTACTATCATCTCGATCGGATTGGACCACCTTGGAGATCAGTTCCGATGCGAAAAACATCCGTTCGGTGCCGATGCTAGGCCGTATCTGCCGTTGAACTACCGGCACTAGTGCCGTATGATGAGTGAAAGAGTTTGTGATGGATCTTGTGTCTTAGTTAGGGCATTATCTTGTTAGTACTATAAACGGGAAACAAGATGCGAATGATCCGGCTCCAGTAGTCAGTCGTTTTAGCGTCCTCAGCTGGAGCTAGTCTTATCAGGTTTGAAAATTAAAGACACACACCGACACAAGCAAACGCCATTTTTTATTTGCGGTAAATCGTCAAAACAGTGTCCCGCGGCAACCGAGGCAGAGATGTCCGTTTGCGGTGTCAGTGTTTCCTGATTGGCATTTATCACCTTGTTGACGGGAACTGCTAGCTTAGAGTTAATCCGTAACTCGAGATGACGACAGATTCGGCCTCCGCACCGAAACTGGCGGGTCGTCGATTTCTAATCGACCATTATTCAATTCCGTCGTTGATTATTTACTGCATTTTGATGAAGATGCTCTGGAAACTCGTTTCAATTTCAATAAATATTTTGCTTGGACATAAACTTTTGTTTACTTAAGGTGTCCAAAGCAAATTCTCCGACATTCCAGATAATTCCTGGAATACGAAGATTGCTGGATAAGTTTTGATATATGGCAACACTGATTCCAATACGTCAAACCTGTCATCTGCAAGCCATAGTTGATGGTTTTAAATGGTATACATTGTCAGAACACTTTACCATTTGAACTTTCGTATACCGGTAGCTTCAGCAACTTACTTACAGGCAATCTCGACCAATAGGATCATTGAGTTTATTTAAAATATTTCGATATATAAGCCCAATTTGCAGATGTACAACTAATATATTCAGGTAATGTTAGAATAAATACCTCTCAATCTTTAGAGAAGTTTGAAGACAAGTGTTATTTTAAAGAGTTACCAAAATCTTGATGTGAAAAGGGGTATCGATCCGAAAACATTACGGATGGATTAAGCTAGTTTTTTTTACGGAAAACAGTACATTTTGCGTAAAAACAAAGAAAATACAGTACATCGACTTTGAAAAATTGTACAGAGAGTACGACTTTTTTCTCACAAGAGTGGCTCAAAATCAAAAGCAAATAATTATCAGATGATTTATTTTGATAATCTCAACAGTTCAACAAGAACTAAAAAAAGAACAAATTTATCATCAAACATTTTTTGCACAAAACTTCACATTGTTTTTATTTTGTGAAATAGATTTTTTTGGAGTGGTAATTATACTTTTTTTTGGTATGTGTGCATATAACTATCTATAGATTTAATTACTAGATATTTAACAATGTGTACGATATGTGCATTTTTTTATCTATGTGAGCTGATAATATTCAGAATAAGGCTCGTTTTCAGCATGAATTGTCAATCTCAGCGAAACATCGTTATTTTGAAAAGATTAGTAGTGAAATGTGAATCATATTCGACTATTCTCGAAATATATCGGTTTCCGCCAGTTTCCGAGCGCCTTGAGACTTTACTACAATAGCAATGGGAAATTTAGTTGATTTAAACCACTCGGTGACGTTTTAAACTTCAGCCATTTCATTTCTATATCCGGCTTAGGAAAGTTAACCAAAATTTGTGAGTTATGGCCAACAATTCAACCAGCTGTTAAAATTATAGGCAAAAAGACCATTTGGCAAGACCCTGGGCATAATGTATTACCGACTAATAACAGTGTACAAAAAGCTTCGGCATAACTACACACTAAATATACTGAAATCACGACGAATTTACATTGTTGCTTCTGTGTAGTAAAATAGAAGAAATAAGTACATGCACGTGAACATGAAATATTTGATTTTATGAAATTTTAATCGAATGCAACATTAATAAAGTTTAAAATCAAAATTATAGATTGCAAAATTTGAGCTAAATTAGACACAATTTAGAGAAAACCCTTTTTCATTATCACCCTAATACACATGCTAGGCTATGTTTACCATGTGCGGAAAAATAGCAGAACTTCCGCAATTTTTCTATAAATCAATTTGTTCATCACTAAAATATACAAATAGATAATCTTCCAGTAGTTTTACTCGATGAAAATTCACATCTGAATAGATTGAAAAATAGACTCAAATACATCATTTCAAAGGCTTGAAAATGCCTTCTCAAGACCGTATTATATATCAAAAATCGTTAAAAAATTCTGGATAAGCATATTTACCATTGTCCAAAAACCAAGGATGGCTTTTATCGTATCAAAGAACGCTCACTGACAACTCTTCAAGGATTGAATCAGTACCATCAAGGAGAGACGGATATCATCGCAGCAAAAAAACCCGGCATAGCTCATTTAATATAGAATCGACACCAGTGTGAGAGCGAATTTCTCTCGTTGACATTTCTGAGAATCAATGGTTAGCACGCTGCTGTGGGGATCCTCTCTGGAGCAACAAACAGTCGCTTATTCTCGTTTCGCGATTCTATACAGGCAGTTGATAATTGCGATAGAATCATTTTACTATTGCCGCTTATTCTAACTATGTGCATATAACCTTTGTATAAGTTGTGTCTATGAAAATGTCTGTGAATGCTCCACACAAGGGTTTTGAAATATTGCAACCTAGTACGAGAATCATCAAGTTGAATCATTGATTCGATTTTCAGCGATAATTGTCAACTTGCGATTCTCTCTTGGGAAATTCCACACAGCACCGTGAAATACTCAGAGTATGAAGAGGAGCGAAGAAATGTAGCAAAATTCTCTCACGGTTCATGCATTGAGAGACTCGAGTTCTTGTAGCATCTTCTACCGGATTGAAAATGTTGTGTACAATATAGATAGCAATATAGAAGCTTCTGTCAAATTTTCGGCAATCAACAACACTGTCCAAAACTATCAATGGCAGAAGAAAATATGCGAATCTAACAAGTATAAGCCTGGATGCAATATAAAATAAAGAGGATCAAGTTCTCAATTTTAAATGCCGTATTTTAGTTCAATTATACTAAAATTTAAAGAACAGCTCCAGAAAATCCATATCGTTAAAGCGATATGAATCTTTAAAAATCGCTGGTCGTTCTGCAGCCCGGAAGATTTTTTTTAGCCCGGCTACTTCTAGACCCAAAACTGCCAGACGAGGCCCTTGCAGGTAGTAAACAGTACGCAGTATTTGGATCAGAAATACAGCACAATACTATTAAATACAGTACGAATGTGAGCGTTACGAATGAGTAGTGTCAGAGATATAACCGGATTAACCAGAATACGAATAACATTGGCTATCTAAAACTAAAACTGTGCTATTTTAAAGCACGATAACTATAATAACAATAACGAACTTGTAACGAAATTCATGGTGAAAAGTATTTCATTTTATTTTGACGAGCATGAATCGCATGATATTATCACAATTATTTGATAATAAATATTCAATTTATAACGCCAAAAATTGTAATACAGTTCAATTAAAAATGTTTGTTCGATATTTACAAAGTGACTTTTAAAACAGACGGGTGGGTAATGTCAGAGGCATACCTGGATGACGTGAATACGAGAAAAAACTGACATGTTTCATGTACACTTCCGAATGTCCAACAAATATCGATAATCGTTCTCATAAATTGATTGGTTGTGAGCCTGGGTTCTGGACCTGGAATAGAATTTTGGATCTGGATTCTGGAACTAAAAGCTGCACTGATTCTGGAACTTTGCACCACTAAGTTTGTGAGTACTGAACCAGTATATGAAAATGACACTGGTTGATACCAAACCTGTATATAATATAGAGTTATTTATGGTTATTTCATACTACTGAAAATTTTATCACAAATTACTGACCATAATTCCGATGACATGGATCGAAAATTATATTGTTATGTAAAGTAAAACAAGAGATAATCACGATTGAGTTCTACCCATTCTTGTACTGCAACATTTTTTAAAAGGCTTCCCATATAAAAGTAAGACGTGTTCACGTCAAAATTACCGTCAGAAGTATATTCAAGATAAGTACGCAGTAGATGAACCATTCTAAATCATAATAACTGTAGTCAAAATATGACAGATATGATTTAAATTCAGTACAAACATACTCGGTCGGCTTCCAATCGAAAACGGATATTAAATTATTCTCGTTTCCACACTCAACGACTCGCTACCGTAGAACAATACTGTTTCCTGACGCACTCATCTCAAAAGACGATTTGGCTCGACTTCTGTGAGTTTCGTTGGAGGCACCTGCCTGTTCCTCTTGCGAATTGTATGAAAAATTTCCTATAAACGTTTTTAACATAATTTCCTCTGTTATATGAAAAATACCCTCCAATTTAATGAATGAATGGTGTGATGAACAATGAAATATCTGGCACCACTTGCGTATCCTGAAGTCACCAAAACGCATTCGAACGAATACACAATTGAAAACACAAGAAAAGTGCGCGAAGATTTTTATTTTGAATCTACCAGACTATTGCTTACAAAAAAGGCAGGATTATCACTTACAAAAATTACCAAACACGATATGATTTCGCTCTGGATTCATTTTTTCACTAGAGAAAATTTTTGTTTCAACTGAACATCCATCGTTTTGTGTTCTTTGCCATTAATGTACGGACAATTCAAAGATGTTGGTATTCATTAGTTAATCTAAACACAGTTTTTATCAAGCGATTTGCTGTTATAATCAAGCGATTTGCATTCATTTTGTACGTGATCTTATAACTATTTCAAGTTTGTTTGTATCACTTCATCATTTTTATTTAATATAAGATAGCTATTGGTTGAACTCATGGAAGAAAAAACAGTCTAACATAAAATAAAATTTAATTTGGAACTCCAATAGACTTAATGAAATGATAAAGAAGTTTCATGAAAGGAAGGTCACGACAAGCAAGAATGTCGCAAACTGGGACATTGGATAGTCTACCTTGGGTACGCAAAGAATTTATTAGTTGAGATCTGACATCACAATACTCCACGCATGTCCAAACGACATGATCAATATCGCGGTAACCTTCGCCACAAGCACAATGATTAGTCTCGGAGAGCCCAATTCGAAGGAGATGTGCGTCTAACGTGTAGTGATTGGACATGAGTCTGGACATCACACGAATGAAATCTCTACTCACATCCAGTCCCCTGAACCATGCCTTAGTCGATATTTTAGGAATAATTGAGTGCATCCACCGACCCAGATCATCTTTACCCCAAGCTTGCCAGCTGGCCAGTGTTCTTTGGCGAGACGCGCTATAGAATTCGTTGAAAGCAATCGGTCTCTCATAAATTCCACCCTCAAAAGCACCACGTTTGGCTAGAATATCGGCTCTTTCATTGTCTGGAATGGAGCAATGAGCCGGGACCCAATATATTGTGATTTGATAATTATTATTCAATATGACGTTCTGGCACTGTTTGATTATGTCCAAGAAAAACGATTCCTTTTTGCCAGCAGCGTTTGAGTGAATGGCTTCAATTGCACTCAGACTATCTGTGAAAAGAAAATAATGGTTTGGAAATAATGTGACGATTACACTCAAGCTATAATGAACTGCTGCTAACTCGGCTATATAAACAGATACAGGTTCTTGAATCCTAAATGAGACCGAAACATTATTGTTGAATATACCAAACCCAGTAGCCTCTTCAATTCGTGATCCATCTGTGTAAAATATTTTCTCAAAGTCAATATGCCTGAACTTACTTGTAAATATTTTTGGGATTTCCAACGAGCGTAGGTGATCCGGGATTCCACGCACTTCGCGTTGCATGGATATGTCGAAAAATCAAGTTGGGTCAGGGACATTTAGGAAGCTGACACGGATAGGAATATATCTTGAAGGGTTGATTTCCTGTGACATATGGTTAAAATATACTGTCATAAATCTTGTTTGAGATTGGAGCTCAACTAGCCTTTCGAAGTTATTCATAACCAGAGGATTCAGTAAGATGTGAGTTATTAGCAGTCGCGATGAAAAATTCCAAAAACGATCTATTAATGGAAAACTTCAAGACTTGTATGTGTCGAGTGCATGCTGCCAAAAGCAACTCGCAAACAACGATACTGAATTCGCTCAAGTTTGATGATATGAGAGTTTGCAGCGGAACGAAAGCAAACGCATCCATATTCCATCACTGAAAGTATCGTTGTCTGATACAACTTTATTAGATCTTCCGGATGAGCACCCCACCAAGATCCTGTTATTGTTCGAAGAAAATTTACTCTTTGTTGGCATATTGATATCAGATACCTAAAGTGTCCTTCCCACGTGCATTTGGAATCAAACCACACCCCAAGGTATTTGAAAGTCAAAACCTGTTGGATCATTTTTTCCATCATATGAAGCTGAAGCTGCGCAGGATCATGCTTTCTTGAAAAGACGTCCAGTTCTGTTTTCTCCGCAGAGAATTCGATACCCAGATGAACAGCCCAAACGGACAATTTATCTAAGGTATCTTGCAATGGTTTTTGCAGATCAATAGCTTGGTTCCAGTAACTGAAACCACGCCATCATCTGCCAATTGTCTTATCGTACATGGGGTTACTAGACAGCTGTCAATATCGTTTACATAGAACTTATACAGGAGCGGACTGAGGCATGAGCCTTGCGGGAGACCCATGTAGCTAATTCTGAATGTTGCCAAATCGCAAAAATACATGCATTTCTCTGACAAAAGGTTGTGCAAATAATTATATATAATCGCTTTAAAGTCCATGTTGATGGCTTGTCTGAAAGAACATCAATGGAAACTGAATCAAATGCTCGTTTAATGTCTAGAAATACAAATACCATTTGTTGTTTTTGAGCGAAGGCAATTTGGATGTCAGACGAAAGTAATGCAAGGCAATCATTCGACCCTTCATTTCTACGGAAGCCGAACTGAATACCTGACAACAAACCGTTCGAACAATTTTCTGATGCAGGACAACATTGCAATTGGTCTATATGAGTTGTGATTGGAAGCTGGTTTCCCCGGCTTTTGAATGGCGATAACTTTCACTTGCCTCCTCCAGTCAGGTAGAACAATATTTTGCTCAAGAAACTTGTTGAACAATTCCAACAAACTTCTTTTTGCAAGGTCGGGCAGATTCTGCACCAAGTTGAATTAAAATTCTGTCCAACCCAGGAGCGTTATTGTTACAAGACGTGGTTGCTATGGAAAATTCCATCATTGAAAAGGGGCTATTAATGAAACTATTATTTGAACTCCCTAATAATGCTATGCGTTGGAACAGAATATGGACAAACTTTCCTCGCAAAATTAAATATCCATCGGTTCGAGTATCCCTCACTCTCATTTTCTACGTTACGATTCCTCATTCGTCTGACCGTATTCGAAAGAGTGCTCATTGAGGTTTCTCTTGACAAACCTTCGACAAAATGTCTTCAATAGCTACATTTCTTGGCCCGAAGTATGCTCTTGTATTTGGTTTCTGAAGTCAAAAATTTTTCAAAATTCTGAGGAGTTCCTCCTCCTCGTTTTAAAAACATCTTGAAGGCATTTTGTTTCGCGTGCTTAGCATCTGAGCAATCTTTGTTCCACCAAGGGTTTGGAGGCCTTCTGTTAGATGGACCAATAATAGTTCATTGTGTTTAGTAACATTTAATGAAAAAGAATCTATAATTAACATCATAACACAACTTCATACTGAATTTATTCACGCGCCACAGTGTTGTTCATATATAAATGGAGATTTCAGTATGCACACTACCCATTGATAAATTAAAACATTATTAAACTTTTTTGAATCAAGTTAAATGAGGCAATCCATCAACAAATCACCAAGATACGTTCTCAAATTAGGTCCGAAAATTGGCCTGCTAGTTACCGGAGAATCCAAATAAAATCTTTCTATACTATACTGAACACACCGCACGCATACAAAAGCGACTATTCAACGAGCGAATGGATGAGACTTTCACCCACTCACTACTCAAACATCTTCACCAGCCTACGAGGAATACTCGCTCACAGGCAGGGGTTAACTAAAGCAGAAATTTGTGTAAAATGTTCAAAACGACGAATGTAACAATTAGAGATTCGGTTTGTTTACTTTCTCTTTCGATTATTTCGGTACTCTTAGCAATCCTTCTCTTCAATTATTTACCGATAATAATAACTAGAGCTATCATATTGTAATCTGCACTGAAGGAATTACCGAAAAAAGCAGAAACATTTCGCAATAATCGAAAGAGAAAGTACACAAAGAGAATCTCTCTTTGTTACATTCGTCGTTTTGAACATTTTATACAGAAATGTATTCGGGCATATATTCATAGATTCCCTTTTGTGCGATGGTTCATACTTCGCAAATCGGACGAGAGGATGACATCATTCACGCGCTGTTACTACTACTTGGCTCGTGAAAACAAAGGTCAATTCAAACCAATTTTTCAATGGCATGCAATTGAAATACTTAAACGACGTTACCTCATAAGTTTAAGTTAAAAGTGTCCTAATCGATTGGTTGTTAAACTATATAAATTCATCAACATAAGATTGAGTTATAAGCGTACTATTTTTTTTAAATTGACACCCAGCCTCGTATTGCAAAGAGTAAGGCATTTTTAATGCCAAAAATCGACTAAAAATTTGCTAAATACATGGGATACTTCAAAAGAACCGGTAACCACGCTGATTCGGTGCTTCAATAGCTGAATGATATATAAAATACTCAAGCGAACACGGTATGCCGCAGACAGCAGGAAATTTCAAAAGCGACAATCCAGCGAGCGATACAATCCAGTCATCACCTCACTGGACGAGCTACTTGTTTCATTCACAGGCAAGCACCAACTAGGCAAAGCAATCACCCTTATTCTGAATAACGGCGTATTGGATTTTCGATCGAATATGGTTCGGTCGAATCCTAGCCAAATACAAATTATAATACGGAGTACTCCGACAAATTTTCAAGGACACATTTTGCATCGTGCGGTACATTGTCATGATACACTGTCAGAGTGACAATGTACTTTAACGAATTTCCTATAAAACTAGCAACACTGAAGGGTAAGAACAAGTTCACTATAGTTACTGTTTATTATAGTGAAAAATATGTAAACATATTACTTACATATTTTGATCCTTAGGAAAACTATGGAGCGAAATTTCGGACGACCCTGTTCGTGTGTCACATTCCTTTACTAAGCAACTTCTCACCATTACGAAAGCTTCTCGGTTTATTAGCCGGCGATATTTAGACAGATTGTTGCAGTTTAATACAGCAACGATAAACAAACAAGCTTGTTTTGCACCGTAGCAACTAGCATAAAGCGTTGCCAGAAACGATCTCCTTTCACATTTTCACACTATCGCAGCGAAAGGGAGATATTTGCCAGGCTTACTTGTTCATGCTGTGAACCAAACATAGGCGAATCGTTTATATGGGACTTAGGGGTATTATTATTTGTATTTGTCCTAGCTACCTTTGATTTTGCTAGCGTTATTGGGAATACGAATGAAATACGATCGTAAAATCGATATGACGTTATTCAGAATAAGGGCAAATATTTTGCAGAATATGTTTATAGATTTCTCTTCATACTACGCAGAACGATGCGGTGTTTTTATGCATGACGCAAAGCCTCCTATGGCGAACAAGAAAATGACATCATTTTGGATAACTGGGATTGGTGGAAGAAAACATTGGTCGATTCTAGCCATTTTTTTTTTCAATAGTATGCTATTGAAATACTGAATCGATGTTGCCATGCATGTTTAAGTTAAAAGTTTCCGAATAGATTGGTTATTAAATTATTTCAATCCCTCAACAAATGCCTGAGTTATTAACTTTCAAAATTATGACAGAAAAAGGTAACGCGGCTATTTTTGAAACTTTTAATTGACACCCGGCCCCGTATAGTAAAGAGTGAGATAATTTTAAGTATCATCGCACTACTAGGTGGATTAGGCACATTTTTCTCATATACATTTGCTTTGGCTCTAAGAGGTAATACCACTAAAACAGGGTGGCAAGTGACCGGGAAAACCGGGAAAAAGTCGGGAATTTGATTTCAGCGGGAAAAACCGGGAAAAAGTCGGGAATTTTAGTGAACACCCGGGAAAAATATTACTAGCTCACCTATGAGTAACAGTTATTAGCATAATGATTTTTTTCAACAATCGAAAAGTAAGAGACAATACCCAATAAAATAACTCATTGTCTATTGGAAATTGGGCCAACACCCCATGTCTCGTCCATCGATTTTTAGAGGCTTGCAGGTAGTTTTAAATCAAACAGGAAGCATCAGAGTTTTTTTAACTTGTTATGAATAATAGCATAATGAAAGCTCATTTTGAAAAATAAGGATAATTTGGATGCTTCAGTTGGATTTTTATTAAACTTTCAAATAAGTATTCAAAACATCTGCAGAATTTATGGCATAATCTCAAGGTAACATAAGGAAAATTTTTAAGTTTGCTGATAATTACCCTTGTTTCATAATAATTTGTCTCAGTAAGGTTATCTTAAGACAACTTGTGTTATGCTTATATTTTTGTGAGATGTCAAAAGGACTCGCAAAGTTTGAAGAGTTGAAACTGATTTCTGAGAACCAGTATAGAATCTTAGAAAGATTTAGAAAATAAATTGATTTGTTCAGAGAATCTATGTTTAATTTTTTTTTTAAAGGTCCTCAACTATTCCATAGTAGGATCACAAGAACGTTGATATTGATGTAGATGAAGGTGAATTGAATTTAGTTTGAGCTTTTGGAACTTCAATGAAGTAATGATTTAAATTATTTACGGCTATATCTATATTTCCCAAAACAATTTCAGGGTTTCGATAGTATTCTAGTCGATTAGTTCTAAACTGGTAGAATACCTTATGATCAAAAAAGAACCGGAATTTTCATTTTAAAATTTCCGCGCTTGTCCAATCGGTAAACTTTTATTCTCTCAACGTTGGCAACACTTTTATACACATTCTGTCAAATTTTGACGCATATCGTACGATTAGTTTTGTTTGGCGTCTATACAAAGAAGTTGAAAAATTTTCGTGTGGCGATTTTTATAATGGATTCCAAAAACCGGGAAATTGAAATCGGCAATTCACTTGCCACCCTGCTAAAAGAATAGTTCGAAAATTGTTATAGCGTCGCGAAAACTCGAAGCTAATGCACCTATTTTAATGTTACTCTTAAAATCGAACAGAGACAACAGAAATCACTCTAACTGAGATGGTTTTCGTATACGATTTCATACATTTCTTATAAACAATTGCTTATTTTGGGTTCTCGACCTTTGAAAAATCGGGAAAAAATATCTCAATACAATGAAACATCGTTGCACTTATCCGATTTTGGCATTCAGTCTTTCATGTGATGGATTAAAATGTTTAACATTTACCACTTTGTATTTACGGAACCGAAAGCCAAATCCGAAAAAAAAACTTAATAGCAGTGTAAGACCTGTTATTTGAATCTTATATTGCAAAAATCAGTTCAACTATCGCTGAGAAAACGATGAAAGCTTTATTCCGGTGTTTTTTGAACACCACTTCCGTAACCGTAAATTGAAGGCTGGTATAGCCAAAATAAGTTTATGTGATCTTCAACTATCAAGACCAGTAATAAAAAACAATTTACAGGCTAATTTTAAGAAATTGGCTTATTTTAAAACCTTTACTTCAAGAAACACATGCTTGCATAGCCAGGCAAAACTTCACCAAAATAAGTCCAGACCGACTTTTAAATTATTGTCAAATTGCTTCCTAAATAGCTTACGAAATTGCTACGTAATAAAAGTTATCACCATAAAAGCGCTTCAATTCCTCTAACGTACTGGAACTGAGAAAGCAAAGCCGTGTCGTGGTCGTGAATGATAGCGTTAAGCCCACTCATCATATCAATGTGTGAATTCTTCCTTATCGATGCTCATGATGGCGGTCACGGCGTATGCAAATACTACCATAATACCTTCATTATTTTTTCGTTGTCATTCATCTCGTTTATGGCAACCGCCGAACACTGTGGAAGCTTACTTAGCCGAGTGAAATAACTGGACCCGAATCCGGTGGAGTCATTTTTATTCCAATTATTGCAGTTTGTTAAGTCTTCTTCATTGACGTACTTTAATCGGTTGCTTAGCTCGAAACATGTACAGCTCATAGATTTGCGAGGTAATTTCACCACAGTCGTGACACGTTTTTGGCACCCACCATCGTCGTCATCGTCGTCGTCGTCATCATAGTGGTGGAGCGAGTGTTTCCCAAAATCAACTTTTGCAAATGCACATCAGCAGAGCGCGACTTGACAACACGCCGGTGGCGACACCCGGATGATAAAACAAACTCAAGATATATTAAAACAGCATTGCTCACGCTACAATAGTAAATCACATTTATCTTCATTATGTGTGTGAATGTTCGTGGCGAACCCTTGGCATCGGTACGGATTCACAATTTCGGTAGAGATTGGTTATGCTTGCTAAAGAAATATAGTGGCATATTTTATCACAGTTATCGTCTGATAATGGTTCATCTGTAATTAGGTCGTAAAATGTCTCCGTCGTGACAAAAAATAAAATATAAGACAATTTCGTACCGGATGTATTTTATCGTTATCTGCTCAAACGTCAAACGTTCAAACCTTTACTTGATATTTCAAATCTCCTTACTTTAAACAGTGGCAGTTCTAAACCCCTGAGCACTTTCTTCTTCCCATTCGAGAAAGTCACGCTGCTTGCATTTCAATGTCATGGCTCATGTCGGTTACAGTTGCGTTACTCTGCACTTCATGTCGTTGGCGCATTGTGCCAAATATAATTACCCTTCGGTAAAGATGCAATTTTTCCAACACCGTAATCAGTTCATCGAGACCTACTAACGGTACAAGAGCTCGAGCTTCATCTTCAGGAGAATTCACCAACAATGGTAGTCAACTCAGTCCGTAGCGCACCCGCAAACAGGCCGGGCGATCAACCAATTGATTCCGGTTCTATAGATCGTCAGTATTCGTTTATCCGGCCGTACCCATTTTTCTACGAAATGTACAACCCAGGATACAATCCATACCTGCCTTACAGTCCGCAGCACCCGGGAGCGGCCGGAAGACCGTTGTATTCACTGTACCCGGCGGCCGACATGTCCCAGGGTTACAGTTCCAAATTCGGACTACCAACTGGATCCGGTTATGGTGGGGCCAGCACCGGCCATGACTCGTCTTACGAGATTCATCATCATCATCCTGCACCAATTCATCCGCGACCACCGCCATTCCACATTCCACGTCCGAAAGCGAAGAAAGGAAAAGGAGCTGCTCTTTCGGCACTAACTCTGCTTGCATTTTTGTATTTTTTAAACATGCTGCAAAATTGCCTAAAGGAACATATGGACACTATGAATCCGACTGTAAGTATTCTGTACTATGATACTAGTTTAAAGTAAGTCCTGTTTCAACGTGCAGTTTTTCAAAGGTCATGGTAATGACAGCCGGAGCCACCCGTCGGAAGGATATTGAAGATGTATCATTATTGAAACCGGATGGAATGGTTGGTGGATACAATGCCGCCAACAGACACGAGGCGATTGACGAAAGGTTTCCTACCTTTTCAACTGAATCAGGTGGAAATCGCACACAAGCTGGATCAAGTTATTGGAGGTTACTCAACACACGAGAACATAAGCTGCGAAAATCTGTTGCCGAAGGGAAGCAGACAAGTGGAAGTTCAAACGATGAAACTGTCTACTTCGATGATTGATGAGATGAGGTTTCGCTGTTTGAATGCTCTGAGTGAATGGAACGTATTTAAAACTTTTTGAATTGGAATAGTTTCAAATAGAATAATGAAATAATCATAATATAATACAAAATATCTTGTTAATTTAAGTTTCACTAAATGCATACTAGAGAAAAAATCGTTTTATGTTCATACATGCTTTATAACAAGAAACTAATTGAAAAAGATAGTTAACGGAGTTCAACAGAAAAGTATCTCTCGTAGTCAGGACTCGAACAGCTGAACTACTAAACTATTCTGAAGATTTGGGAAAAACACATCACAGACATAACCAAAAAAAAGCCAGATGCCTGATCGGATTTCTTAGTACGATTATTTTTTTGACGAAAACTGTCGTTAGATAATCAACCATTTTTTTCAGATGAAAATTAGTTTACTAAAAGTTTGCGAAGTTTTACCGTATCAAATTCTGTTAATTTAAAATTCAATTGATATGAATAGCTTCCGAGTTCTTTGAATAGTATACTGTCTGTCTGGTGAAAATGCCACAATGCAACCGACAAAAATGATCACCAAAAACTCATTTTAAATCGGACAATGTTGAAACTTTCTGATAATAAATACACTTACTGTGTTTTTGCAAACTTCATTATATTGAATATCAGAATTTTCGTATTACTGATTCCTAAAAAATAATAATCATAATTTTTTAACATAAGGAGTGTATCGAAAATAAGCTATCCACAATTTTTTCTCTCAAATTATGATAAAAAACGATATTTTATTCAAACTAAAAATTGATCCTTTATTGTACGAGGTTAAACTTGAGCATAATGAAAACCGGATGAAATTTAAGTTATTCCTTCACGAATTTTCGAACTTTTGATCGAACGCTCTTCATCAAGTTCCGGACAAGTGTTGCATCGCATTTCTTGGACGCTTGAGCCCATTTTTTTTTGAACTCCTGCATGTTCCCAGCTGCCTTGCCGGTCTTCTTGAAGACCCTCTTTACAATTGACCAGTAACGTTCGATGGGTCGAAACTGAGCGCAATTTGGTGGTTTGATATTTTTCTCAACGAAATTTATAACCTTTTCCGAAAGCCAATTGAGAGTGGTTTTGGCATAGTGAGCCGACGCTAAATCCGCCCAAAACAGTGGAGATGTACTATGCTTCTATAAAGGCAGCAATCTCTTCTGGAGACACTCGATAGATTTCTGCATCTATAGTTCTGGTAGAGTATAAAAATGGCTCACTTCAAACCACAGGAACATATTACTTGCCATACCAGTACCTTTCGACCGAATTTCTCCACTTGAATCGACCTGTCCGCATCGCTCACATCCTCCTCAACAACGACAGTAAAGTATTGTGGACCTGGAAGGGTTTTTGAGTCCTTCTTTATATAAGTCTCATCGTCCATCAAAACGCATGCATCCGGACTCTACAAAAGACGCGAATACAATGTCCGGGCCCTTGTTGCTGCTCACTTCTTCTGTTCTACACTTTGTTTCGAGATTTTCTGCTTCTTGAAGGTCTTCAGGTGATTTCGCCTCTTGATACGCTGGATCATTCAGACACTCGTTCCTACTTTTTTGGCCAAATCACGTGTTGACATTGATTTGTTCTTCATGATAATAGATATCACTTTCTGGTCCAGTTTCGGGTTGGAAGAACCGGGTTTTCTGCCTCTTCCTGGTAGCTCATCCAAAGAATAGTGATCCCCAAACTTATTAATAATGGTATTAACACTGGCATGATGAATTCCAAACCAATTTTCGCATAGTAATACCCTTCTCACTTAGCCATGTGTCCAGAACCTTAATTTTCACCTCCTTTCAATACGCGACGTTTTGAAAACGCAGAATTTCAACCGCACAAACAAGTAAACAAACGAAAGCTGCCAGTCAAACCGCACAGCATGCTGTGATCTGATCATAAAAAAACCATCACAAATACATGCGTACAATACAAATGTATGTGGATAGCTTATTTTTGATACACTCCTTACTGGAATGGTAACCTGAATTCTATTCCTAAAAAACCACTCACAACCACTTCTACAACTTTTCAATTTATCACTAAAAAACTACAAGGATCAGCCCCATAGGGTTGTTCGGGCCATTGATGTGGAACAAGGCAACCAATATTTCTAATGATCGACATTTTTAATCACTCGTCACACTTTTGAATCCGCAATTGCAAAAGAGTCTGCTTAGATTGATCTTTATTAGGAACTAACATCGAACACGTGAACTCAGAATATAGACTCTATTTGTCTTAATTTGTATTTGTTTTGTAGCCGACAAAATTACATCAATATCCCAAATGTATGCAATATAATTTTTTTACATACTTGCGAGACGAATTTCGCTATTTAAGCTTATCTTCGCCAAGCTTGTGTTCAAGTTTTGAATGCAAGCGGTTATTTTTATAGCGTTAAGTTTCTCTACCATTCTGCGATTTCGGTTGAAGCGATCAACTTTTTCTCATTATCAATCGAGTTCATCTTATATAAATTAGAAATTAATCTTAAGTACTCAAAATTTACCCTGGGGTAGTTGTCAATTCGCGTGCTTCCAACAGCTTCGCTTTTGCATCGATTGAATAATCAGAGCGATGCTTTCCCTTTGATATATTGCTTACTTCTTCAAAACCGTCGTCTATGGCAGGGAAATCCGATATGCCGGAGATTTGAAATATTTCCAATCAAATGATGAAAGAATATTAATAATTGACAAAATAGACTGAGCTGTAAGTGTTTGAAACCTGACCACATTTCTACGTGTGTTTTTCCTTGATTTTCTGATTTGCACCCCTATATAAAAAATAAAGATGTGTTCCACATCAAAATGTATTTGTTCTAAAACATGTAAATCATCTTTTCTTGTAACAACTAAAAAATGCAATAACAACCAAACAGCAATAGATTTTTTAAAGGTTAGTCAACCACAACAAATTTTCTAGAATATTTATCACTTTCACTCTGGATGCCATGGATTCTGGCAACCACGTAGAAACTCTATACACTGACTGTAGTAAAACTTTCGACCGTATCGACATACCATCTTTAATATACAAACTGTACAGATATGGCATAGAACACAATCTAATTCAATGGCTCGAATAATATTTATCGAAACGTGTACAAGTAATATATTGATTTTAATTGGTTCTTTTCGGCAAGCATTAACTGAGAGAGACGAAAGATATGAAATGAAAAGACGGATAGGTATTCTAGATTGAATCAGTTATAAATTTAGAACGGAAAAGCTAAACTAGGCAGGCTCATATAGGCATGATCAGAAGAAAGAAATGAATTCTATTTTACCTTCTACTTCAGGGGGTCGAACACTAAATTCGAGTCCCCAAGTATGGTCGTGTAACAAGTGTAGTTCTTCACCACAATATGCTACTGACACCGGCTGTTTTTTTGCACTTTTGCAATAACTTTTCTCGGAGATGGCTGAACCGATTTTCAAAAACTTAGATTTAAATGAAAGGTCTTGTAGTCCCATACAAAATTCCTGAATATTATCTGGATCCGACTTCCGGTTCCGGAGTTATAGGGTAAAATGTGCAAAAAAATGTTGTGCGTTCCAACTTTTCTCTTAGATGGCGCTACCGATTTTCACAAACTTAGGTTCAAATGAAAGATCCTGTGGTCCCATACGCAATTCCTGAATTTCATATAGGGTAAAGTGTGTTAAAAATTGTATACCATCACTGAAAAGGGCGAAAAACCATAAAAAGTTTTCTAAATCGACCTCAAAACTTTTCCAATTGATAGTTTGTATCAGTAGACGGTCGAACAAACCGATTTCGGTTATTGTTTTGATAATCGAAGAAAATTATTTTGAAGAATATAGGATAGTATGATTGATATGAGAAAGGCATCATTACACCACTAGGTGGATAAAAACAAGTTTTTTTTTATTAATGACATTACTTCATTACTATCGCAATTAAATTTTTATGTACCTTGCCGTCCATCACGAGCACGGAGATTATTTTTGGAAAACAAAATAGAACAAGTTATGCAAATAATATTTCAGTCAATCGAATTATTCGTCACTATAATCAAGTTTGTATTCATCTTGACCTAACTATGTCAAAAATAAAAATAAAAACCCAACTTTATCGGAGAAGTAATGCTTTGCTTCTGCCGTTTTTTCCAAAATTAAAAGCTTTATTGCGAAAAAGTGCTTACAGATGTATTATTCAAAGTATTGTCTGTCGCGTGCGACAACTTTCTCCCATCTTTCCGGTAATTTTCGGATCCCGGTTCGAAAAAAGGAGTTCTCTTTTGCGCTATCCATGAAGCAATCCATTTTTCCAACTCTTCGAAGGATTGAAAATGTTGATCTGCCAGGTCGTTTGCCATCGAACGGAATAGGTGGAAGTCAGAAGGAGCGACATCTGGAGAATACGGCGGGTGGGGCAAGACTTCCCATTTCAGCGTTTCCACGTACTTTTTTACCACTTTTGCGACGTGAGGCCGAGAATTGTCGTGTTGGAGGATGACTTTGTCATGTCGCTCTTGATATTGTGGCCGTTTTTCTTTAAGCGCGCGACTAAGGCGCATCAGTTGCGTGCGGTAGCGATCTCCTGTGATGGTTTCACCCGGTTTTAAGAGCCGGTAGTAAATCACACCGAGCTGATCCCACCAAATACAAATCATAACCTTGGCGCCGTGAATATTCGGTTTATGATTAGACGGCGCTCAATGTTTCTCGGTTTCAACTCGTACGGCACCCAGTTTCCTTCTTTCTGAATCATGCCCAGGGCCTTGAGACGTTTTGAAATGACTTGACTCCCAACGATACGGCAAGCTCTTCTTGGGTTTGGCACGAATTTTCATCAAGCAATGCTTCTAGTTGTTCATCTTTGAAGGTTTTTTCTCTTCCACCACCATGTTTGTCTTCGACATCGAAATCACCATTTTTAGAATGTTGAAACCACTCCCGACACGTTCTTTTACTCAGAGCAGCATCACCGTAAGTTCGATGCATTCGATGCGCTTCAGTTGCATTTTTTTTTTCGAATGGTAACAGAAAAGTAAAACTTCCCGCAAATGGCGAGAATTGGGCACATAAATAGACATTTTCGAGTGTGAATAATACGAAAACAAGAACAACTGTCACTGGAACGGCGATGACAATTCATTAGGCACTGTACACACTCACTTTAAAGGCATTATCATCTATGTATTTTGACCAGCCTCAGCCGGTACAGCCACCTATCGGAAAACGGCGGCAGCAAAGTTGTACACCTGATAACATTTTATATTATTTATATGTAGTCTACATTTGCTTGAAGAAAAAATAAATAAATAAAAAGTAACACAATTAACACTTCCAATTAAGCCGGAAATTTATGCAGTTTCAAATGACAAAAGCGAGCACACGTTTAAATTTCGAACACCAGAATAATAGTAGCAAGCAAAACTTACCTTTAATTCATCCGAACCACATAATCCTTCCTTCAGTAAAATTCTCGAATTTTCTGTAGTACACCCACCAAAAGGATCCGAACGATATTCTCCGATATGTCCGCGGTAACGTTTCTCCATCTTCTCTTGGAATCAATATAGGTACCATTTGCCTTTTTTCTTATTTTTTTTAAATAGTGTACTTTGCGAGTACCATTTCGCCCAGAGAGATTGATTTTTTTTCTCAATAATGAAAACCACCGGCTTATCCATTTTTTGGGAGTATTCATTTTGATTTGTTCCAATTCTAACCTTTCGTTCCAAAGCCAAACGCTTGGTAAATCGTTTGCCAGTTTTCAAGAAAACATGCATCGCGTAGAATTTGTGTACAATTTTACGTGCGCAAACGTTTATTTTATACTTTTATGCGGGATTGTACCCAAGCTTCCTACAAACCTGAAAATCATGCACAGGAGTTGTACACTAGTGCGTGAGGTTAAGGTTGGACATATGTGTATATATCGAATTTCCGCACGAGGCACTACTCCAGAGCGTGCAACGATTCGAATGAAAACTTGTTTGATCAATCAGTGATTGAAGTTTTATATGTGTATTGCTTTTCACCTATACTCATCATAAGTTTAACTTCGTTTTCTGAAAATTGTGTAATGTTGTTCTATTACAACAGAGCGTCGGAGCCTAAATTAGCATTTGTAAGCATTTTGATAGGTTCCTGATAGGT
Organism: Malaya genurostris; assembly: GCF_030247185.1. Lineage (NCBI taxonomy): Eukaryota > Metazoa > Arthropoda > Insecta > Diptera > Culicidae > Malaya > Malaya genurostris. Next base: position 62,651,477 of record NC_080570.1, on the reverse strand, counting down.
TGATAAGCAAGAAGAAATTAATAATAACTAAACCGATTTCAAATCACTTTACGGTGTATCTTATATTACTATTATTCTCACATTTATTTATGTGGGATTCTTCAAAATAACTTTCTTAAATGAAACCAAAAAGTTTATCTCTCGTTTAATATTACTTTGGAAGGTTTGATCCGAGAAGCGAGGATTGAAACGAGTGACATGATCCTCGGAAGTCTGTACAGTTTTTTATTTCGCTGACAATGTTGATAGTGCGATACTTAACTGAAGGATGGAAAGAAACATAGGACTGAAAGCCAAAGCGAGACGGATAGGACTGTCTATAAATGCGTCGTACACAAGTTACAATCAACGACTTGATAAACTAAAAGTGTATAGTGAAGCTTACAAAATCGAAAATGAAAGTTGAAGATTTGAGTAAAAAGTGAAAAAGTAATATGCACAGAACAATATTGTATTGCCTGAGAGTAGTTTAATGTGGTTAAAATCTAACGTAAAATTGAATGAAAACTCTAAGATCCACCAGAAAATGCAAATTAGAGGAAATCCTCCCATCATTCAGGTACTCACACACACCAAACCACGTTAATTACTCACCGAAAATGTCATCCCGAGGTGTCCGAGCTTGGTTTCCGTTACGCTATTCGCTCTGTCACCCTGCGGCATCGTCGTTGTACAAAGGGGTTGGAAGGTGCGACATTACTTCATGTGTTCGTCCACTAGAGAATGGCCGCATGTCACTTGCATAGCTGGTAGGGTATTTGTTTGAGTTTTCGATCCATTATTTCTGTTGCTTGGTTCGTTCGATTTCGCAGAGTGTGGATTAGCAGTGTCTTATTCTATGTTCCATCATCATGTAATAGGTCATGATTTGAGAACAACTACCCTATGAAGCGAAACATTTTTGTGAACCACCATCGAACACTGTATCCCTACGGTTCGATGCTTTTGACCTGTTCTAACACGTATTCAAACGAGGAAAATGAAAATTTGAGGGAAACGTAAAGGTAGACCGGGAAATGTAATCTTGTATAGTGTGTTCTGCTAGGGAAATAAATAGCGTGTCTAGTTTAAAATGAAACTCGAATTTTACAAACAATATTTGAGTTTTTAGTGCAGATTTAGTTTCCCTTAGCCTAGCTTCAGTCGGATCCGCGTAAATGGCAATGAACGTCGCCTGGTCGGTTGGTCATGACGTTGGTGCTGTCAGGACTCAGTAGTGTTCCGTTTTTATCACCGTCGAGAGAAACTAAAATAAATTTACACGCAATATATTTTCTCCAGCTACTCTCAGCCATAATGATGGAACACTCAGGAGAATAAACCCTTTTTGCCGAAAACTGATTTCCGTTGTTCCGTCGTTTCATTTTACACTGTTACTGAGTCTTGGATTCCGGGTGCTTGAATCTGACATCAGCAGACATTGAACCGGTGTGTAGCTACTGCAATAAATCATACATTTCAGACAGATTATAACTTCTCTTCCACTGATTCCATTGTGTTTGTAATACCGTTCAAATGACTGGCTGACGAAGGTTTTCAAGGTGAACAGCATTCAGTGATTTTAAAAGGGATGCCCCAAGAAAAGTTTTGAAATGTACAACTAAAAATAAGGCTTTTTTATCACTAGTAGCTGCGCGAAAATCAATACACTCTTGCATACAATCGAACCAATTTCTAAAGCACTCTTCAGAGAAGGAATCGCTAAAACTGGCATCTCGAATGAATTGATCGCTTCTTCAGGCCTCGAAAAACATGGACCAGTTAGCAGTCATTGGGTACCAAATCAGGGCCATACGGTGGATGATCCGTCGATCCATGTTATTAAACATTCAGAAATTCTCTCCGTGATCTGGGAAAGCCTGCGATGGAGAATGATTCTTCTTTAACGATTCGTTTTGCCTTTTCACATAGAAGGGTAATACAATTACTGGTAAAACCAACTTTTGATCAAAGCCATTGTGTTATATACCATTCGACTCAGCTCAACGAGATATATGTGTGTTTGTATGTGTTTGCGTGAGCATATATGTGTGTATGTGATAAATTATGTCACTCAATTTTCTCAGAGATGGCGGAACCTATTTTCACAAACTAAGATTCAAATAAAAGGTGTTATGGTCCCATAAACTGCTATTAAATTTTATCCCGATAGAATTTCCGCTCACACGCGTTTCTCAGAGATGGCGTGATCGATTTTCACAAACTTAGATTCAAATGAAAGGCCTTGTGGTTTCATATAATTTATTTGAATTTCATTTGGATCCGACTTCTGGTTCCAGAATTAGAAGGAAATATGTGCAAGTTTATAAAAGAAATACGCACTCAATTTTCTCGAAAATTTTTTTAACGATTTTCACAAGCTAAGATGCAAATTCTTTAAAAAGTCGACGAAAAAGTTATCCAAATCCGACCTCCGGTTCAGGAATTATGGGGCGATAAGTGTCAAAACATTAAAATCCCCATTCAAAATGATGATGCAAAACTGGTATGCGTCGGTACGTCCGGTACGGAAGAAGAAAACACCATTGGCTTTGCTCCGTTCTCCGATGGTTTTCTATACAAGTACACTCATTGCTTTTCTCATATCGAAAGTTTATGCAATCACTTGACAAATTGGCTAGCGAAATTTGATGTTCTGTATCATTCAACACAGTTCATTGAGCTGAGCAAAGTCTGATAATGTCACTCATAAAATAAAAAATCTTATAGTTTCATAGGTTACTATTGAATTTCATCATAGGGTAAAATATATTTAAAATTGCGCACCGTCATTTAGAGTGACGTTGCAAAAAAGGGTAAAATTCTTCTAGATTTGACTCAAAACTGATTCAATTTGTAGGGTATATTATTAACTAAACTACTAAACAACAGCTATACTGGTTCCAAGTTTCCGGTTCCAGAAATACCGAAAATAGTGATCAAATAGTGATGGTTGGTAAAGGCTGGGTAACGCGCAACACATAAACCATTAAGGTCATCAGCCACTTCCAATAACTCCTATCCCTACCTCCCCGCGGAACCGGCTGGGCTGCGAGCAACCTTAAGGAAGATCGGGTAACCAACCGAGGTGGGAACTTTGGTCGTAGGCTGACAGGAATGGGGGGGGGCTTGCTTCTGCAAGCCTGAGCGTCTGTTCTTCAGGTTATGAGCGGCTCACGACAGCGTCTGTTCCCCATGTTAGGGACGGCTGATCGACGTCCGAGTGCCAGTGAAGGACTCTAAGCTCAACTGTGCACTATGGTCCTTCGAAAATTTAGAGGGTTGGTGCCCGGCCCTGCGAGCCAGCCGTAAAAAACTATTGCAACGGAAAATCAGCAAGAGAGTAATACAAATCGAGACCAATGGCAACGACCCCTGCGACGAAAAAGGACTTTCGATTGGAAGCTCGGTACGTGGAACTGCCGATCTCTCAACTTCATCGGGAGCACCCGCATACTCGCCGATCTACTGAAGGACCGCGGGTTCGGCATCGTAGCGCTGCAGGAGGTGTGTTGGATAGGATCTATGGTGCGAACGTTTAGAGGTGATCATACCATCTACCAGAGCTGCGGAAATACACGCGAGCTGGGACCAGCTTTGATCGTGATGGGTGATATGCAGAGGCGCGTGATCGGTTGGTGGCCGATCGACGAAAGAATGTACAGGTTGAGGATCAAGGGCCGTTTCTTCAACTTTGGCATAATCAACATGCACAGCCCTCACTCCACACGCACTAATGATGACAAGGACGCATTTTACGCGCAGCTCGAACGCGAGTACGACTGTTGCCCAAGCCACGACGTCAAGATCATCATAAGAGATCTAAACGCTCAGGTAGGCCAATAGGAGGAGTTCAGACCGACGATTGGAAAGCTCAGCGCCCACCAGCTGACAAACGAAAACGGCTTACGACTCATCGATTTTGCCGCCTCCAAAAACATGGCCGTTCATAGCACTTTCTTCCAACATAGCCTCCCTTATCGTTACACCTGGAGATCACCACAGCAAACGGAATCGCAAATCGACCACGGTCTGATTGATGGAAGGCTCTTCTCCGACATTATCGACATCAGGACCTATCGTGGCGCTAACGTCGACTCTGACCACTGGCCGTGGTGATGGTAAAACTGCGCCCAAAACTCTCCGTCATCAACAATGCACGGTACCTACTACCGCCACGGTACAACATAGAGCGATTGAAGCAACCGGATGTCGCCTCAGCATACGCGCAGAATCTCGAGGCAGCGTTGCCAGACGAGGGTGATCTCGATGTGGCTCCCCTAGAAGACTGCTGGAGTACAGTAAAAGTAGCCATAAACAACGCAGCCAAGTGCACCGTCGGGTACGTGGAAAGGAGTCGACGGAACGAATGGTTCGACGAAGAGTGCAGAGTGATTTTGGAGGAGAAGAACGCAACGCGGGCGGTAATGCTACAGCATGGAACCCGGCAGGACTTGGAGTGATACAAACAGAAGCGGAAAGAGCAGACCCGCATCTTTCGGGAGAAAAAAACGCCACCTGGAAGAAGCGAAGTGCGAGGAAATGGAAATGCTGTACCGCTCTCAAGAAACATGGAAATTCTACAAGAAGCTCAACAAATCCCGCAACGACCCTGTGTCGCGAGCCGAAATTTGCAGGGATAAGGACGGGAGCCTCTTAACGGATGGACGTGAGGTGATTAAAAGGTGGAAACAGCACTTCGATGAGCACCTGAACGGCGCGGAGAACGTAGGCATGGGGGTTCAAGATGACGGGAGAAACGACTACTTCAGTGCAGCAGAAGACGGAAATGATCCAGCTCCCACATTGAGGGAAGCTAAGGATGCCATGCACCAGCTCAAAACCAACAAAGCAGCTGGTAAGGATGGCATCGCAGCTGAACTCATCCAGATGAGCCCAGAAAAGTTGGCCACGTGTTTGTACCGATTAATAGTCAGGATCTGGGAAGGAAGGGGTAATTTGCCCCATTCACAAGAAAGGCTTCCATTTGGAATGCGAGAACTTCCGAGCGATCACAACTCTGAATGCCGTCTACAAAGTGTTATCCCAGGTCATCTTCCGTCGTCTATCACCTAAAACGAATGAATTTGTGGGAAGTTATCAAGCCGGCTTCGTCGATGGCCGATCGACAACGGAGCAGATCTTCACCGTGCGGCAAATCCTCCAAAAATGCCGTGAATACCAGGTCTCATCGCATCACCTGTTTATCGACTTCAAGGCAGCATACGATGGAATCGACCGCATAGAGCTATGGACGAGAACAGCTTTCCTGGGAAGTTGACTAGAATGATCAAAGCGACGATGGACGGTGTGCAAAACTGCGTAAGGATCTCGGGTGAACTATCCAGTTCATTCGGATCTCGCCGAGGACTACGACAAGGTGATGGACTCTCATGCCTACTATTCATCATCGCCTTGGAAGGAGTAATGCGACGAGCCGGGCTTAACAGCCGCGATACGATTTTCACGAAATCCAGTCAATTTGTGTGCTTTGCGGATGACATGGACATTATCGCGAGAAACTTTGAAACGGTGGCAGAGTTGTACAATCGCCTGGAACGCGAAGCAGCATAGGTTGGACTGGTGGTGAACGTGTCGAAAACAAAGTACATGCTAGTAGGCGAAACCGAGCACGACAGGATTTGTCTACGAAGTAAAGTAACAATAGACGGGGATACCTTCGAGGTAGTGGAAAAATTTGTTTACCTCGGATCCTTACTAACGACTGACCACAATGTGAGTCGTGAAATACGAAGACGCTTCATCAGTGGAAGTCGTGCCTACTACGGGCTCCAAAAGAATCTGCGGTCAAAAAAGATTCACTCCCACACCGGTGATCCTCTACGGACACGAAGCATGGATCATGCTCGAGGAGGACCTGCAAGTACTTGGAGTTTTCGAACGACGCGTGCTAAGGACGATCTTCGGCGTTGTGCAGGAGAACGACGTGTGGCGGCGAAGAATGAACCACGAGCTCGCTTCACTCTACGGCGAACCCAGCATCCAGAAGGTGGCCAAAGCCGGAAGAATGTGATGGACATGGCATGTTGCAAGAATGCCGGACAACAACCCTGTTAAACTGGTGACAAGATGGGTGGAGCAGGTAGAACGTGATCTGGCGAGTATTTAGCGTGATCGAGGATGGAGAGCGGCGTACTATTGTTGATTATGTGTTATCTTAAATGTGATGTAGTGCAAATAAATGTATGTAGTGATGTGATGTGATGTGAAGTGAAGCCACCATCAGTTCAAGGACTTGCCAGTGGATGCGGGTAGACTTACAGTAGCCCCGATATGACTCATCCCTGATGCTTCCTCCCCTTTACGGCCCCGTGCAAAATTTTTTATATTGATAAATACAATGAAATATAGTGTAATGAAATTATATAACATAAAATGATATAATAGATTACAAAATAATATAATATAACATAATATAATATAATATACTATAATTTAATTTAATATAATACAATGTCATACAAAATAATATAATATATTATAAAACAATATATAAAATAACAGTTAAGGTAGAGTGTCAGTTATGCTCTTCCATCTTCGCAATACTGCAGGAAGTAGAATATTTCTCTTCTAATAACAATAATAATATCCACATCTATAAAAATAATATATGTTATTATTATTGATGACAAATTAATAATAATAACAATAAATATAATAATGAAAATAATAATAAAAAACAATATAATATAGTACAATGAATTATATAATAAATAATAGAATGAATAAAATGATATGTTGCGATATGCTATGATATTATATTACTTCAATTTATATGTCATTTTTCATCCTCTCATTCTGCCATCAACGCATTCCATCGACCAATTGTCACCAAAGACACACGTGTAGGCATGAAACAGGAACCAGTGAGGACCAAGCTCACCTTGTGACGACCTTGATATTTAGTTAAAAGTTACTTTAAAAATGATAACTTATAAGGAAACGCAGAGGTACGTAGTACTACTCATAATAAACCCAATAATATAATATAATATAATACAACATAATGCAATACAATATAACATAATAGAATAGAATACAATATAATATAACATAATATAATATAATATAATATAATATAATACAATATAATATGATATAATGCAATGCAGTATAATACCATACAACATAGTATATAAAAACATAAAATAGTTTAAGACGATAATATATGAAATAATATGCTATGATACAATATAACAGTTAATGTCTCAGTGTAAGTTACGTCCTGCTAATAATAATAATAATAATAATAATAATAATAATAATAATAATAATAATAATAATAATAATAATAATAATAATAATAATAATAATAATAATAATAATAATAATAATAATAATAATAATAATAATAATAATAATAATAATAATAATAATAATAATAATAATAATAATAATAAGAAAAATAATAATAATAATACATGATGTAATAAACAACAGAATTATATGTTGTAATATACTATGATAAACACTGCACTTTAGGATGCGCTTCAACCTACAAGCCATTTCGCACCCTTTCATTCTGCTACTAACGCAGAAGGCGATAGCACCAAGTCGACGCCGTTCTATTGACCAAATGTCATCGCAGACGCTCGGGGAGGCATGAGATAGGGACTTGTGAGGACTTAGTTATCTCACCATTTGACGACCGTAGTGCAAATAAATGTATGTAGTGAACAAAAACTCTAAAACGAAACCTACTCAATTTTCTCAGAGATGATTTGATCGATTTCCACAAACTTAGGTTCAAATTAAAGTTCCTTTAAATCTATAGGGGGTAAAATGTGTTAATCATTTAGTGTGACGATGCAAAATAAAGGAAAATTCTTATTAACTTGACATAACTGTTGACAAAATGAAAAGGTTATGTTAATTCATACCCAAAGTAAATTTCTTATTTTATACAAGATTGAAAAAAATTTCTTCGCAGAATCTTCTAATGATATTTTTGGAAAAATATGTAATACGAGAAAGGTACCATTATACCACTAGGTGGATTGAGAAAGGTTTTTATTTAGGAACAAACAGTACGTCAACACTTCGATTCAATAAACGTCGTCTTGTCATAGTCAATGAGTCCACATTATTTAGTTATTAAACAGGTTGAATCAAGTCGGTCAGCTAGAACATTACTATAACAAAATGGCTACTCTTTACCATTTGAATTGTAACAAAGAATTCTTTTGACGTCAGCTCTGATGCAGGCAAGTTTTACATAAATGCAATAAAATTAACTGCTTCAGCTACCAGTTACCAGCCAGCCGAAAATAAAATCCTTCTGTATGTATGCGAAACTTGGAATCAATTATCGACAATGTAATTACGCCAACTCTCGCGTTCTACAATCAACATTTAAATATTAATTAAGATGAATATATGCCTTTTCGAAAGGCCAATAAATAAATCAATCAACAGTGCAACGATAGTTGAAAAAAAAACAATTTCGAAGAATCATATTTTATTCATATGAGAACATTGAACGCGAAGTAAAACGAAAGCACATTCAAGTTAATCGAAACCAATTGCAAATATTCTTTTTTCTTCTACTTGATGCGAACAATGCGGGGAATTATTTATTGAGGTAATTCGACATTTTTTAAAAGCAACTTGCTAACTGATTTTTTTGTAAAACCTGATAATATCCCGTCAATAAAAATAATTTTATACTTATTTGCATTTAGTTCATTTGACATATCTCGTAGCTTTCATTTGAATCATTTATTTATGTGCGGTAAGCTGTAAGGATAACTGTACCCACGATCATCTCATTTGTCGAGCCAACTATTAGCGAAAATAGAAAAGGAGCAACGCTTCTGCTATAGCGACGTTAAAACTCAAGACTCAATTTTCATATTCAGGAATCAGGAATCAGAACAAATTGGCTCAAATGGCACGTTCCCCTTGATATTTGGAGATTTGTGCCTTGCCATCAATTTGTTTTTAGCATCATTTTCCCGATATATAAGAGGGAAGGATTGAAAGGAAATGGTAAGGGTTGGACTAGGAGGATGGGAAAAATTGACGACACAAAAACACATAAAAGCAGAAGTAAATTCTGCACCCCTAAGGGATGCCGAACAATCTGCTGAGGATCACATTTAGTGGAAGCAGAAGTAAATTCTGAACCTCTACGAGGTCCCGAACAGTCTGCTGTTAATAAAACCTCCAACCCCCGAGAGGATTTAGAGATCTTACAAAAGCGACACCATTCTGAACTCCCGGAAGAATGCAGAACGATTCGCAGTATGTACGAGCAGAAGTAAATTCGGCACCCCCTAAAGGATGCCAAACAATCTGCTAAACCCTATTTAAGGTGAATACAGAAGGGATTCATTCACTCCAGGACCACATTGGGTGAGAAACGAGAGAATATCCTTCAATTTTATCTCCGCATACACAGACTCAACCATGTATGGAGAACCAAAAACCCGGATACGTAGCTGCGTCAATGCGGGACAGTTACATATCAGATGATATGAAGTACCATAATCGCTTTCACATAAATCACACGAATAATACTCAGCACGTTGAATAGTAGCCATGTGATAATTGAGTTTGCAATGTCCAGTCAGAGCTCTGACCAGAATACTGCAATGTTGCTTGGAGAAATGCAGTAGACACTTTGACATTTTCAGATTTAAATCTGGTAGAAATGCTTTTGTCTGAGCGCAAGTTTGCAAGCTGCGCCAGTAGCTGGCATGTTTGGATGCAGCCCAAGAACGAATCTTGTGCTTTATCCAACTAGTTGAAAGTGGTAAAGCTGGTTCAGGACCAACGAAATCATTCGTTGCACCAGCTCTAGCCAACTCATCAGCCCATTCATTTCCAGTAATACCAGAATGGTCGGGTACCCATAAGAAGTAAACAGCATTTGGAATGCTGAGGTCTTCAATTTGAGTTCGACATGCGATCGCTAGATTCGACCGTGAGTCATTCGAACTGAGTGCTTTTAAGGCTGCCTGACTGTCGGAACAAAAATAAATTCGTTTACCACAGATCCTCTGCTGAAGTGCCGATTGTACTCCACACAGAATCGCGTAGATTTCTGCTTGGAACACAGTACAGTATCTACCAAGTGAAAGAGACTGCTCCAGCCTCATTTCACGACAGTAGACACCAGCACCAGCACGACCATTCAACAGAGAACCGTCCGTATAACAAACTATGTGTTCATCAAGTTGTCGTTCCAGACAACCAGACAACCATTCCTCACGAAGAGGATAGCTCACATGGAATGTTTTGAAAGGAAAACTGCATGTGAGAGTTAGGTCACTAGGAGCGAGTAAATACTCATCCCATGTAACCATTTGAGACCACAAGCGAGTGTGGCTGGTAGCATAATCTAATGGGTTACTGTTCCAAAGCCCTGTAACCCTAAGACGGTATGCACAAGATAATGCTTCTTGATTTAGGAACACATGTAGTGGTTTAATGCACAGTAGCGCCTCTAGAGCAGCAGTAGGAGTTGTCGTGAATGCTCCTGTCATCGCCATTAGGACCATCCTTTGGAGATGATTTAGCTTTGACTGAACTGTCGCGACTTCTCCTTTCTGCCACCATACAAGACAACCATATGCTAAAATTGGTCTAACAATAGTTGTGTAGATCCAATGAATATATCTGGGTTTGAGTCCCCATGATTTTCCAAAAGCTCGTCTGCATTGGCCGAAAGCCATACAAGCTCTCTTAATCCTGAAGTCAATGTGAGCAGACGAATTCAGTTTTGAGTCAAGAATAACCCCGACGTATTTAACTTGATCGACCACAGTGACCTCTGAACCGAAGAACTGTAACGGACGAGCTCCTGTGATTATCCTACGATGAGTGAACAGCACCATTGATGTTTTGCCCGGATTTACAGACAATCCAACCTGAAAACACCATTGTTCAACAGATCGCAGGGCTTGCTGCATTAAATCAAAGAGAGTGTTAATGCTTATACCGGTCATCAATATATGATAATCGTCGGCAAAACCATAAGTCGGAAATCCAAGGTTATTAAGTTTCCTTAACAAACCATCAGCGACTAGGTTCCATAAAAGTGGGGATAGTACACCACCTTGAGGACACCCACGGACACTCAGCTTTCTAATCTCTGCTTGCCGAAGCGATGAACAAAGAAGTCGATTGCTAAGCATTGCGTGTATCCAATTTGTGATACTTGAAGGTATGCCAAGACCACGGGCTGCTTCCAGAATTGAATTGAAAGACACGTTATCAAAGGCGACTTCAATATCTAGGAAAACTCCCAAGCAAGATTGCTTTTGTGAGAAAGCTTTTTCAATGTTGTACACAACATCATGTAACAGGGTTGTAGTGGACTTTCCACGCTGGTAAGCATGTTGCATTCCATGTAGTGGATGCACGCCCAGACTAACATTCCTGATATAGTGATCGACTATGCGTTCCACTGTTTTAAGAAGAAATGAGCTAAGACTGATAGGCCTGAAACTCTTCGCTTCCTCATAAGTGTCGCGACCGCCTTTGGGAATAAATTTGACAATTATTTCCTGCCAGGCTCTTGGAATATATCCAGTCGCAAGACTTAAAGTAAGTATTTTCTTCAAAACATGTTTGAAATGTTCATACCCTTTCTGCAGTAACACTGGGAAAACTCCATCCTTTCCAGGAGATTTGTACGGAGCAAAACTCTCAACTGCCCATTTGACCGATTCAATCGTCACAACGCTTCGAGCAAGGGCCCAAGAATCGTAACTACCTGAAAAAGTCTCGGGAAGAGCTGTCGGTGATGGATCCATACATCCTGGAAAGTGAGTGTTAAAAAGGCAGTGAAGTACATCACTTTCATCAGACAAGTGTTCACCATCTGAAATTCTTAAGAAACTGACATTAAAGTCCTTAGACTTCGAAAGTAACTTATTTAATCTGCTAGCCTCGTTGAGACTAGAGATATTTGTGCAGAGGCTTTTCCAACCACTTCGCTCAGACGATCGAAGAGCATTTTTGTAAGCCCTTCGAGCCAACACGAATGCCTCCGACCCATCTCTGCGTCGGTGGTTCCAAGCTCTTCTGCATAGTTTCCTAAGTCTAGCAAGTTCAGCATTCCACCAAGGAGTTCCTCTAGTAGCTCGCACAATCCGAAGTGGACAAGCCTCTTCATATGCTGCAACTATGAGTGAATTTGTCTCGTCGACAACATTTTCCAAATCAATTGGGATTTCAATTGTTGGTTGGTACCCGTAAAATCTAGTCGCCAAGCCCTCTTCATAGAGGTCCCAGTTTGTAGATTTGGGATTACGATATGTGATAATATCAAATTTAACGTTTGAATGATCAAAGAATATGTACTTATGATCAGACAACGAAGGTTCGAGCTCATCGGAGACGAGCCAATTCACCAACTCATGCGCAATTCTATCAGAGCAGAGAGTTACGTCCAAAACCTCCTCTCTTCCAGATCTCGCAAAAGTTGGGCGGTTTCCTGCATTGACTATGTGCAGGTTTGTACTGCTCACGAATTCCATCATATCAGAGCCTCTCGAATTTATATCTGTGCTGCCCCAAATGATATGGTGAGCATTTATGTCACTGTCGATTACAAGCGGTATATCACTCTTGCAGCAGTATGATACAACCTTTTTGAAGTCATCGCTTGGCGAAGGTTGGTTATGCGGTAAATATGCCGAACAATAGACATATTTCCTGTCTATGCCATCAATAGTCATACCAACTGTGACAGCACAAATATCCCGAGTTGTGAGCTCCGATATGAGAGAAACATCGAGAGCACTATTTGCAAGTATGCATGCTCGAGGCATTTCACGTGGATTAGTCATACCGATCTTGTTGAAGGCAACAAAGACTGGGTTTAACAATTTTCCAACGTAGAAGTTTCCCTTTTGGAAATATGGTTCTTGAACCAAAGCTATAGAAGCTTTACCTTCTTGAAGAAGTCTTGATAGATTCATAGTTGCTGTACGTCTATGCTGAAGATTGATTTGTGCCACTCTAACCATTATAAATTAGAGTAACGAACATTCCACCTCCAGCACCAACCGTACAACAACTACAAGAAACCAAATATATTGGCTTATAATCGCCTATAGCGAACCATGTAAGGATTTTTTTAAATGTTATTATCATTTAAAACCCACGAGTTGCGAAGAAAGAAGTCGTCCACTGTGCCAGAGCTTCGCTTAACACAGTAAGGGAACACCCCAAGATATTCCGTTCACGACTGCAATGTTTAACCTCCTGCAGCCATTCAGCCATCGGCACGGAAATACACCTTGACTTAGGAGTTCCTATTTTTGTGGCCTTTTACGACATGGAACAGGAAACCAGTGGATCAATTCTTGGTAAAAAATAATTCCGCCGGATGCCACACGGCTTACCTGTTTGGTGGACTTATACCACCGGTACAGGTGGACCGTAGCGTTATTCTTAGCCAGTTGGGAAACCGCTACCGACACTACACGGCTATCTAGGCTGCTCAGAGAGGGAAGTTGATGGTCAACTTCCATGGATGGCCGAGCAGCCATGAAGTACCCACGATCATCTCATTTGTCGAGCCAACTATTAGCAAAAATAGAAAAGGAGCAACGCTTCTGCTATAGCGACGTTAAAACTCAAGACTCAATTTTCATATTACTCTTTAAGCCAAACGAATGAAGATAGCAGATAACCCGGCGAACGACCGCACCTTGGTTAAAGCCGGGTATAAATAAACGATATAAAAAAATAAGATAGCAGATCAGAGAGATATCCGATATCACGTGTGCTTCCCGCGTGTTTTTTTGCGATGACGATTGGTCAAAAAAACGGCATCGACTGGGTACTATCACTTTCTGCGTTAGTAGCAGAATGAGAGTGTGCAAACCCTTCTTCAAATATGTCAAGTAGTTCGGTAGTACTGCTAGTAGTATTTTAGTATTGCTATTACTAGTAATACTACTATACTCATTGGTGTTCGTTATATTTGCGATATTCAAGCAACATGACTTCCATCTGCAATCCGCCAAAGATGGTCCACAGCAAATTTCTTTCCAAAGGACTAAGGACGCGTCAGCATAGTCCAGGTCCCGTGGCCATAGAAAACAACTGGTCTAATGGATATTTCACAAATGGTCATGAATAGGCTTCTGTATTGCTTTGCTGGTATCAGTTTCGGCGGATCCCGAACACACGAACTCGTCGACCAGCTCGATATCGACGCCTCTACTTCTCATATATTTATTTTGGACACTTTTATATCCAATTCGAAAAACCTAACTACGGTTTTCAGCCCGATGTATGTTCCCATAATCATCTCCAAATTACGTTTCACAATACCAACGTCGCCAACGAAGCCAAAGTACAGACATTCGAAAGATCGTACCATTCGTGTCTTACCTGGCTTTTCGAATCACACCATCTAAAGCACAATTAAACAACTCACTGGAGATACCACTTTGTCGTAGCCGTCTCCGAGATTCCAAGGGACTGAAGTGCTTTCCAGATACTCGGGCGTAACACAGCACTCTCTCCATCGTTGTTTTGACCAACCGTGTCAGTTTATCCGGAAAACCGTATCCGTGAGTAATCAACTGTGTAAATCCGTGTTCTGCAGAATCATCCAACACGTTCTGTGTGTCATTTAATCTTACCTCTGACCTTAAATAGAACCAATAATCGAAAGACAGTATTTTCACATTCTAACAAACGATTGCTGTGATGATGCACCGATTAATGGCGGTCATCGAATGTGTATACCACGTGATCACGTGGTATCGCAATATGAATGATAATTTACAACCACACATCAACCATAGTTGTTCTCAATCGCTTGTGCCATATGTTGCTTTGGAGGCAATGATCAGATGGTGCGTTTTAATTGTGTAATCGTGACACACTTATCACCGATAGATCACATTCACATAAGAGCTACAGTACTCTTGCTCGCTCGCATCCTCTCATTCTGCTACTACCGCGGAAGGTGTTAGCACTCAGTCGACGCCGGTTATCATCAGCCAAACTTTGAGGCATGAGATGAGGCCTTGTAAATGGAAACTCACCATTTGTCGATCAATCCCCTAGTTCACATATTGTACTCAAGATAAAATGAATATTTCATGACTTGCTGTGTGACTGCGGGTTACAGAAAATGATGTTTCCACACTTAAAAGCCCGCGATCGCAAAACAACTAAAAAGGTTTTTTTTCTGAAATTGATTGATTAAAATTTGGTACAACTAATCGATTGTTGTTTAATCTAAACTATCAACATTGATTTATCATGCTGGCAGCTTGAAAATTACATCAAGCAATGACACACACGCCATATTTGGGTACTGAAACGTTACAATTCAGCAATGACATATATTTCAAACGGAGAAGAAACGTTTCAATGATGTGTCATTTCCCAGTGAACTTTGTCGTGCATCATTGGTCCGATTATCAGACCGGTTGAGCTCAATATGTACGCTAGCGCTGCGATCGGACAATTTTGCACCATTTCCATTAACCGCGTCAACCTGCATGCATACCCGGTGGATTTTGTCGACCCGCATCGGTCCGATCATCGGCCCGATTATCGGACCGATTGAGCACGATATGGGGCCGATCGTAGCGCTTCGATCGGCCCGTCATCGGACAATTCTGCACCATTTGCATCAACCGCGTCGACCTAAGAAAGCTTTATTTTTACATTATGTATCGCTAGAGAAACAGAGCGAAGGAATATCAAACAATTTCGCATTTTCGAGCCGCCGTCTCGCCTTGTGTGTGAAGGAGTGTTAAACACTGTATTGTTTTGATCATAGAGGCTTTACCCTTAAGGTCGTTCGCCTCTTTAGGGCCAGAAAAACTCTTGCCCTATGTTCGGGGTTGGAAATCCAAACCCTGATATATCGCATCTCTCCTGAGTGTCAGACATCCGCTCTCTGCTTTGGTATATCTTCACTCTTTTGTTCTACCGATACACTATGTAAGCTCGAAACGCAATCAAAAGCTTTCGTGCACGATGCGTCCGATGTTCGGATTTACTGGGTATGATTGCGTTTCGATCAAGATTAGCATTTTCATTGTGTATCGCTAACGCAGAAGAGTTAGGAGATATCAAAACAAGGCGTTATTGGGCTGACGTCATCCCGATAGTGTGTAGGGATGTCGGATTTTTTTTATTACTCGATTATGCTATAATCGAGTATAATTTTTAAATTATTCGATTAAATTTTAATCGATTATCTGGGTTATTATTCGATTACTCGATTAATTATTCGATTGTTGTTATTGAATTTTTCAAACTATTCGATTAGTTTAATAATCGAATATTGGTTTCAATCTAATCGATTAGAAATTACTCGATTATCTGAGTTATTATTCGATTACTCGATTAATCGATCGATATTACGACATCCCTAATAGTGTGCTAAAGAGCTACTTTCTGGTTGGGAGACGAGCCCAGACATCAACTAACCTATCACGCTATCCCCGTCCCGAAAGCATCGACCATTTGTCGTCCTTCTTGTTTTGATATCGCTTCACTCTTTTGCACTAGCGATACACAATGTAAACGTTAATCTATTTCGAAACGCAATCGTTAGCTTTCGTGCGAGATCCAGCCGATGTTCGAATTCACTGAATATGCAAGAAAGCAAAAAGTGTATCAGATGTTTCAACCAATTATTCAGTTATTTGAACTGAAATGGCTATTCCAACATATATTGTTTTATTTTTAGTCTCTTTGAAATATATCGCTATGTAATGCAACTGAACACAATTTTCATTTGAGAAACTAGACTTTGATTATTATAGCTTTTGGTTACTGTGAAGTAAACGTTAAATGGATGAACAGCGGGTGGGTGATGTCAAAGGCATAACCGAATTGACGTGAATACGAATTACATTAACTCGCTGAAACTGAAACTGTGCCCTTACAAAGCACGATATCAACTCCTGAGAACAAAAATATAGATTGACATTTGGACTAAATAAAAGGCATATAATAATAATAATAAAAATCCTAACAATAAGACCATTGTCACACAACGAAAGTACAGGAAATAATGAAAGCATCCGTTTATAATAACGCATGCGCTATTCAAAATAATACATATTTAAACTATATTTTTTTTTACAAATCAGTGAAAATTTTAAGAGAAGAATATAATTACTTGTATTTAGAATCTAGAGTCGTAACCTCTATCATTAATATGAGATCGAATGTTTGAATTACTGCATTTTGTACATAACCTTGATATAAAGGTTTTTTATTGATATAAAGGTAAAGCTTAGAAACTCTCAGAAAAATGAAATTTACGCCTGACGTAAATTCAGGCATGCCATAATTTATTCGGTGATGACACAATACTTTGAGTCTGTATCGATGTAAACTTCAGCTAAATTATTTGGGAAGTTAATGATATGACCTATCTTTACATGTTCTGAATTGTGAATATAAATGAATCGCGACGCTCCTTTTATGTGCATCTAAAAATTTTCTATTTGTGTAGAATCATGTTTCGAATCAAATAGATATAAATGTTGATGTTGGATGGAGAAATTTATTTTAAACAATCATATTCCAGCTTGAAATTAACAGTCTAAATGATGAATAAAATCATCATTTTTGCGATTTTTTTCAAAATTATCGTTAAACAAAATAAATTGAAATGTTTTGCATGACAAAAAGCATCATTCGAACAGCATTTTGTAATTTTTTAGTGGAAAAATATTGAGAAATAAGTCGGTGAAGAGGTATTTTCGGGAACGCTTCTAAAAAATCATGATTTGCGGTGTCCACTGTATCTCAGCGCAGACTAACCAGAAGTGAACAAATGAACGCAGCATAGTTAGAGTAGAAGTTTTTCTAGACCCCAACGTTCTTCTTTGATTTTTTTAAATTTTTTAATTTTTGGTGGTTGTTCAAAGTGAAAACTACGATTTTTCACGAAAAAAACCGCCGTTTTGAAGCTATAAAACCTCCCCAAAGTAACAAACAATGAAAAGGAAAACGTCTGGGGTCTGGTTTTTTATATGTAGAAAGTGTGTGCAAAATTTGAAAAAAATGGTTCAGTAGTTTTTGAATGACGATGGACACGGACTTTCAAAACCTGCTTTCGAGCAAAAAGCGTTTAAAGTGTTTTGTCTATAAAATCAATGGAAACAATTTATTACTCAAGGGAGTCCGTAGGGTCTAATATTTTCAAAAAATCATACTTTTTCTTCTATAATTTATTATAATGAAACATTTCAAGAATGTTTTGTCTAGTTTTTAAGTCAATCGAACCAGAAGTCTTGGGCCTGTGCGTCAAGCTCTTGTCCCTTCGCAGTATGAGATAAACAAAAGTAAAGGCCCATAGCTTCCAGAGTTTCGTTCCGATAGGCTTGAAAATTTCACAGAATATTCTTGAAATATTTTACTACAAGAAAATATAAAGAAAAAAATAAATGCTTTTTCAAAAGTGTTAGACCCTACCCGTCCCTTAAGTTGGCAAATAATCCAGGTAAATTAGAGCCAAATCCAAACAATATCATCAAATGTACTTCATCAATTCAACGTCACGTCGAAATACTTCCAGAATACCTATTGGAAAGAGTTTTATTTGATTTCGCCTTTTCAAATAGGCTATTACACTCAAGACACGGTTCATACCCTCTCATTTTGCTACTAACACAGAAAGCGATAACACCCAGTCGACGCCATTCTATTGACCAAATCGACGAGAACATTTCATAAGGGCACATAAACCAATGAGATATTCTCTTTGTTTACTTTCTCTTCTGTTAATAACACCTAAATTTTCACGTCCACTTACCAAATTTGCATATAGAATGAAAGAAAATATCTCCAGCTTTGTAATAGTATCATACATGCAACGAACAATTGCGTAATAACGCAGATATAATCGAAAGAGAAAGTAAACAAAGCGAATCTGTCAATTGTTTTAAGGCCCTTTTGAAATGTTCACGTCGAAATATCATCATAAACGCTCGGGGAGGCACGAGATAGGAACTTGTGAGGACTTAGTCGACTCCCTTTTTGACAACCACGGATGAATTATGATTTACTAAAACCAAAATCATCGTAGTTTTGTTTTGTTTATTTTGAAATATTCTACAAATTTATCTAACCGTAAAAACGCACAAATAAATAAATCATTCTATTATTTAAAATATGACCTGCTATTCCAATTTTCTTTAGGGAGAAGAAATATGGTGGCTTAAACCAAAAATTATTTTTTCTACTCAGGAATATAAATATCAGTTTATCATCCAACTATTCGAAATTTACATTTTGAAAATCATGGTCTATAAATAATTTACTCTACACAGCGAAAATCGTAAAATAAAAGATTGAATATTCTGATACATTTTTTGTTGAATTTGTGACACTAAACTTTCTGGATTGACTCAACCATAGTTTGTAAAACCTCACATGTCAATTTATAACAATCGTTTAAATTTCATCTGCCAAAACGAACCCAATTTTTGAACTAGAAAAGCAGACATGCATATAAATTTAACTTCTACTTCAGATCACTGACACTGATCAGATCGGAAAACGACGTCTGCTTCGATGGAACTTCAGGTGCAACATCCAACGGCGAGTGTCGTTTCTGATTTTTCGGGCGTTTGCCGTGAGCCGAGGTCTTCTTGTAATTCAGGTACTGATGATCTGGTTCTTCCTCGCTCAGGTGCGAATCGGTTTTTTGCAGAAAAGGATACTGCTGCTGGTTCTCTTTGGTAGCTCCGGATGAGAGAACGATGACCTTTTTAGAATTGAAAAGCTTGACAAATTGGTGCGGTTGCGTTTTCCGATGGAATGCATCGTTTACTCACCGTTGGTGTGTTGTTCGTTGAATAGTCCCGGATATAATTCTGCAGTACACTGAGAAAGAATAAAAACCCGATAAAGGTTAATACCGCCACCGATGCTCCTTTGAAGCGGGGCTTGCCGAACTTGGCATGGGGAACTCGAAATGGAAAGGGTGGCGGTACAGGGGGACCGCCGGGGAAGAATCCAGGGCTACTTCCACCATGCCAGAAGTCTCCGTCCTCTTCGTAAACGTCCGGCCCGGAACCGGGACCATACACCGGATATTTGACAAAGGGTTCATGATGAACTCGCTGGTTAAGAGTCGCCATTGAAGAAGGCGGTCCGGCTGTAGTGGAACTTCCCATGTTAGCAAAGCGTTGCAGAAGATGCTCTGCCATGATGATGATGGGTAGCGAAAACTAGTTTTGCGATTCTTGATAACGTAAGTCTAGTGATGTCAACGTTCCAGCAGAAACTAACCAACGGCTTCAAACAGCAGAAACATTTTACTTTCGATCGCATCAACCGAAACTCGCTGACATGTCACGGTTCAGCTAACCATCCGCTCTAAGAAAAGGAAGAAAACTCGGTTCCCGTGAAACTATTCACAAATTTGATTTCCAGTGTCTGCAAACAATTTCGTCAAATTAGAGAGAGAAACACAGCATGAAAGGGGAAATGTTCCGTCAAACATGCACTCTAGGCAACGATACGCAATGCAGGTGCAACATGCGTGAAATTGACGAAATTATGACAAATCGCAGCGTGAAGTTTGGTTCAGAAGGGGTTTTGTCATCTCTGTCTGTTGGTCTTCGCTTACTAGCAGGTTTGGTACGGCGATGTACCGTGTAAAACATAAATCTTTACGTTACTTCCTCTTCAAACTGCTTGAACACATATTGAACGTATTGGTTCAATAGCCTTTTCAAACTGGAAAATGTGTTCAAGAAATCCAACTTAACTATTTCGAGAATTGGCAGAAATAACTTAATATTAGATAGTCCGCACAACCTAAGCGAATTATTGTTCCGTGATAATGCCCGAAACCTGCTAGGCACAATGCTCAATCTTTATCCTTTTCAACAAAGGTCTGTTATTTCTAAGATCAGAATATTGTTAATGTTTAATAGAGCATAATTGGCCTATAACATCATGCAATGGAGTGGTTTCCAATTAATTGTGCTTGGCACTTACACACTATTTTTTCTCTGTGAGTCTCGGTAAAATCATTGCCGAGATTTGCACCGCCGAGTACTCGGTAAACAAACGCAAATCGGCGAATTGCGGTAATCTCAAATTTGACAAACGTCAGTTATTACTGAAATGATCAGCAAAAAGTTTACTGTCTGTTCGGTATAAGGATAAAATGTACACAGATAAAAATATTTTGTGAATTTACATCTATTTTCATGCACATATTTGGAGCAGGTAGTTAAACATAAAATTACTTTGCAATTCTGTAGGTTTCAATATAATTTAATCGCAAACTAAGCGTTAATTGAAATATACGGTTATATTCATTGAAAATTCAATGCAATCCGATTTACACCGATGGAAGTTTTCAATCAAAATTTCAATTCAACCCATGTCTATTCCATGTTACTATTGATTTACAGGTCGTGTAAATTTCATTATTTCTTTCTGTGTATACCAAGTTTGAAATAATCTTTTCTTTCAATAATTTGTTCTAAAACGAATGTTGGCCTTGACTTTTTGGATAAAATATCAGTTTTGATCAATTTTTCATCAATGTTTGATGGAAAATTGTTTACATTTTATGAATGTAGATTGCAATTCCCTAATAAAAGAAGTTAGCTACTTCAATGCATTTGTATTATATCGCTCTACACGAAATTAACAAAACTAAACATTTTTGTTAAAAAGCAGTTCTCCGGGAAAAATAAATAGTTTTACAACAACCTTCCATATCCATTGCCTTTCACGAGTTAAATTAAAGGTATTTTATTTCGCAATAATTTCTACAAGTAGTTCTGTAAGTGATTGTTTTTAATTTTTTATCGAAGATGGTTCGAATTGTATGCTCTGAATATCCATTGAACTTTCCAATTTCGAAAATAAAGTTTTTCTCTTTTATTGCACCTTTTTTTCTTAGGGCAATTAGAATATTATGTGAATCATATGGTTGAATGCTGCTATTTTGTGTTGATGGGAATGATTAGAAGTATTTGGAATGACACGGTCCGTATTGGTTGGCTTCCTATATATTTCGAATTTGCTCCCTGCAAATAAGAATATCTAAAATCCTTCTTAATCCACCTAGTGGTGTGATAATGCCTTTCTCTTTTTTCATAACAGTCTCATGAAAATATATTTCATACCTTCATTGAATAATTTTGGACACTAATTTTGACACCAATTGATTCAGATTGATTCAAGTAGTTCACAAAAGCATGCTTCAGTGTTTATGTCACACAGTCAGCATCATTTTTCCAAACTAGTGCTTGACATTTGTGTTGCCTATTTGTATGAGAACAGTGATGCTAATCTAAAAAAAGCCTTCTCAGTCCACTTAGTGGAATTTTCATATATCTTGAAAAATGACCATAGGGGGGAGTACATGAAATTTTCGAAATCGAAAAAAAAATTTTGATGCCAAAAAGGCTTAGAATTGCATGAAACGTCGAGATTTAATGTCATCTCTAAAAAAAAAATTTTTGAAAAAATCGACTTTTTGGGACTTAGAAAAAATATGAAAATTCCAGGAAGTTGATTTTTTTTAGATAACACTAAATTTCGATGTTTCATGCAGTTTTAAGAGTTTCGGCATAAAAAAAAAGTTCGATTTTGGAAATTTCATACTAATTTCTCCCCCCTATGCACAGTGGTTCAAAAGCGCAATTTCACGCTCTTTTTTTTTTTTTTTTGTTTCGATTATAGAGACTTTAACATCTTAGGTCATTCGCCTCTTCGGACCAGAAAAACTTTCTGACCCTATGTGCGGGGTTGGGAATCGAACCCAGGCGGGCTGCGTTAAAGGCATCGACTATCCCATCACGCTATACCCGTCCCCAGAATTTCACGCTCTTAATTGATAACTCATAGGATCGTGGTTTTTTAGGTACAGTATCTTCAGAAAAGTTGCTCAGAATGATAGACGCCATCTTGCGGCAAATTTTGTTTATGTGATTAATCCCCCTAAAAGTGAGATAAAAATTTTATTTTAGCTCAGGGCCAACATAGGGGCTAAGTTACTTCGACAAAGTTGTGCAGAAAGTTATTTCAAACAAGTTTGCTGAAGGTACTCTTCCCGTAACTTGAGTTTAATTCATGATATAATGTATTTTCTGAAAAGGGTTTCCAAAAACCAGTTTTTGTAAGAAGACATATATATTTTCAATTTATATGAGTTTTTCATGTTATACAAAGTTTTTTATCTTTAAAAACTACACAACTTTCTCGAACATACTATGCTGCTATCATTTCAGTTTAATGAAATAGAGCAATTTTTCATGTTTTTTTACATAAAATTCTAACTTGTCTATTATCAAAAGGCGCAGGAAGGTGCAGATGAGACTACTTACATATTAATCTGCTTCAAAAGAGCTTTCATACCGTGGTTGAATTACTTCTCTGCGATCGTCTGCAGACGAGATATGTTCTTTTCAAATATCCTTGTCCTTGACATTTGCAATGATAAGGTTCATTGTATTTCAGATCAGATTTCAGTAATATGGTACTTGCCACAAAATATTATTTTTTTGTGCACATTGAAGTCTATAAATTGAATAGTTTAGTAACTGTTTTGTCACGACTTTTAAAAAAGTCTTCATCAAATCGAACTAATGTCATCTTCTGGTAGAGAAAAGTATGATCAAAACTCTTTTTTTAGTTATTTGTATTTATTTTATGATAGCTGACAATGTTCTTAACCAGCTAAAAGACTCTTAGCATCGTTCAACAGATTCTTCTTGGACTGTTTTGGCCATTTAAGAATATTTGTAACCAAAGGATCCAATGAAACTAATTACCAATTCGTGGGATCCCGATTCGTAAGTGATCTGGATTGCTCGCGTGTATAATACCCCCGACATCTGTATAAAAGAAACTTCTTAATCATTATGAACAGTACAATTTAGCAAGCGTTTATCGATCTCCACTTTAATAGAGGATATTTATCCGCAGAGCTTTTCTAGAGAAAAAAACTTATCAAAAAATGACATAACGTAATTCGACATGATAATTGCTTTTTTTCAAAGTCGTGGCTTTTTATCTCACTTTTAAAAAACGTCGGACAGTTACTTTAAAAAAAAACCGTCTGTAATTATTACTAAACTTTTCTATTTGTAGACTTTGATGTCTATAAAAACCTTTTATTGTGGGAGTTTCCATGGTAACGAATATATACTGAACTCTGATCTGATATACAATAAACTTCATCATTGCAAATGTCAAGGACAAGGATATTTGAAAAGAACATATCTCGTCTGCAGACGATCGCAGACGAGTAATTCAACCACGGTATGAAAGCTCTTTTGAAGCAGTTTAATATGTAAGTAGTCTCATCTGCACCTTCCTGCGCCTTTTGATAATAGACAAGTTAGAATTTTATGTAAAAAAACATGAAAAATTGCTCTATTTCATTAAACTGAAATGATAGCAGCATAGTATGTTCGAGAAAGTTGTGTAGTTTTTAAAGACGAAAAACTTTGTATAACATGAAAAACTCATATAAATTGAAAATATATATGTCTTATTACAAAAACTGGTTTTTGGAAACCCTTTTCAGTAAATATATTATATCTTGAATTAAACTCAAGTTACGGGAAGAGTACCTTCAGCAAACTTGTTTGAAATAACTTTCTGCACAACTTTGTCGAAGTAACTTAACCCCTATGTTGGCCCTGAGCTAAAACAAAATTTTTATCTCACTTTTAGGGGGATTAATAACATAAATAAAGTTTGCCAAAAGATGGCGTCTATCATTCTGAGCAACTTTTCTGAAGATACTGTACCTCAAAAACCACGATCCTATGAGTTATCAATTAAGAGCGTGAAATTGTGCTTTTGAACCACTGTGCTATGGTGCTTTTTTTTTACACCGGGCAGCACCCCTTAAGCATGTCCGATTTAGCTCAAATTTTGCATGAAGGTTTTTTTCGAGGTGCTTAAACTTTTGAGCACTAGAGCTTAACGAAAATAGAGGTGATCCCAAAATTTTGGCACCCTTAAATATATAAGAGCGATAAAAATCAACGTGTTTTGTCGGTTACGTCACATATACCATCATATCTCCGGAACCAAAAGTCACAGCCATTTGATCTTCGAACTTGATCAAGCTTTCAAACGAGCCCAAGTTTGTTAAAATCAGTTCAGCCATCTCTGAGAAAATTGAGCGCGTTCAAATATCTTCGAAAAGTGCACACACACACAGACATTTTCCGATCTCGTCGAACTGAGTCGAATGGTATATAACACTATGGGTCTCCGAGGCTCCGTTCGAAAGTCGGTTTTTCCAGCAATTCTAATACCTTTCTATAGAGAAAGGCAAAAAGGTAAACTGTTGTCTTCCTCTTCCTCATAGGTGAATTTAATATGTTTATGTAGAGCATTAAATAATTTCTAAGAAGTAAATAATTCGCATAAAAACGAGGAGAGCGGATTACCAATTGGTGCCCCTTGCAATTGTTTTTAAAATTCACCTCTGAATTTGAAATATTTTACATCCATGCAAAGTCGAACTAGGTTAAGATAAGACTTTACGTTTACATTGCATTTCCATAAACTACTACTATTTTGTTGAAGTAACCAATCTTCCAACCGATTGGTTGAGTCCTTCACCGGGACACTTGGGAATAAGGCGGTTACATCGAAAGATACCATCATTTACTGAAGAATTTTTTTGGCATAGATTGGAATTCTTTTACTAGCCATTTGAAGATTTTCTGAGTTGGGGCACACACTAAAGAAATGATTTCTCTTAATTCGTTTATTAACCTTTGGTAGTATTTATGATTTTGGATAAAGAAGGGTTAGAAACTTTGAGACTACTGAGATTGATAACGAAGTTTGGATTGCATTCACAAGAAGTTTATCTACTTTCTTGATAATTTCTAGATGGGGGTCGGCTCTTTGTTTCCTATAAGGGCGTTTATTGATTTTTTGGGTTATCAGATTGTCATAATCTTCTTTGTCCATAATTACCACTTTGTTTCCCTTATCAGCCTTAACATAAAATGCAGGCTTTTTGCGCAACTGTTTCACTAGTTCTTTATCACCCATATTTTGTTGATTTTCAATGAAGTATTTTTAATGACACCAGCTACAATAGTTCTGGCGTCATTAATTTGAGAAATAGAAAGATTACAGTTATTTAGACCTGTTTCTACGTCTATATTAACTTGTTCGACGTTCACTTTAGAAGATTGCATAATTTAACCCTCTTTATTAAACCGAGACCAAGGGAATAGATCTTCTTGGGTTTTCCAGTTACTACCCGTATCCAAGATAAAAACAAACATAGAACACAGTTTACCTCTTCCAGTTTCTGTTACCTTTTTTTTCCTTCTCAATTTTTGTTCCTTTTGTGGCTTATCTGCTTATGTTTTCTACCTAATTACGTTTGTATGAAATGAACTTCACTGCAGCATTCTTTCAATAAACTTATAAAACCGATACACTGAGGAAGAATGTAAATAACACATGGATCAATAAGTCCCGAGACTAAAGCAGAGATGGCGCTCGTAGTAAACCAGTAACCACGTCTTTCTAGAGTACTAACCTTTGCTTGAAACGGGTCAAAATTTTAAGTCGATCCGACCAGAAACAGCTGAGTTATCGAGGTTGGAGTAAAGTCGTTTTGTAGTTTGTTTAAAAAAATGGAAAAAACCGAGTTTCTTGTTTTGATAAAACATTGTTTTTTAATGGGTAAAAACATCGTGCAAGCGAAACAATGGATTGAAAAATGTTATCCGGACTCTTGTCCATCAAAAGCAACGATTTGTCGGTGGTTCGCCGAGTTTGAACGTGGTCGTACCGACACAAATGACGCGGAACGCTCGGGTAGACCTGTGGAAGCCGTTACACCGGAAAATGTGAGTGATGTGAAAAAAATTATAATGAAAGATCGTAAAGTGAAGCTCCGTGAGATTGCTGAGATGACACAGATATCATATGGAAGTGTATTTACTATCCTTCGTGAAAAATTGAGCATGAAGAAGGTTTTTTCCAAGTGGGTGCCGCGATTGCTGCAATGCACCCTGCCACAAGTCGATGAAAACAATGGCGAAATTGAACGAATTGGGCTTTAATCTGCTTCCCCACCCCCCATACTCGCCAGATTTAGCCCCCAGTGACTACTGGCTCTTTTCGGATCTTAAAAAAATGCTCCAGGGAAAAAGATTTGGCTCAAATGAGGAGGTCATCGCTGAAACTGAAACTTATTTTGAAGCGAAAGATAAATTTGGAAAACATGGTATTGAAAAATTGGAAAAACGTTGGAACCATTGTATCACCCTAAAAGGTGATTATGTTGATGAATAAAAAAAAATTTGCAAAAAAATGTTGTTTCCATTGTTAATCTCGGGACTTATTGATCCATGTGTTAAAATTAGTGTAGTACATATTTCGTCCACAATCACTAGTGGCCCAACCTATACTACTTTTTCATTTTTTTTATTTTTGTTAATAACTTTTTTTTGATGTGGAACACATCTTTATTAGGGGTGCAAATCACAAACTACACGTAGAAATGTGGTCAGGTTTTAAACACTTACAGCTCAGTCTGTTTTGTATCAATTAATAATATTATTTCATCATTTGATAGGAAATATTTCTACGTATTGATTTGAATGTTCATAGCCATGCATTTTGAATTGTATATCATTGAAATGATGATTAATAGCTAGCAATGTCCTATTTTGTCTTCAAAAAATCTCCAGCTTACCGGATTTCCCTGCCATAGTCGACGGTTTTGAAGGAGTAAGCGATGTATCAAAGAGAGAGCATCGCTCTGATTGGTCAATCGATGCAAAAGCGAAGCTGTTGGAAGCACGCGAATCTATAAATAGAAGCGAAATTAAAGCTAACGTTTCAGTCCTATTCCTAGCATGCTAGAGGTAGGTTGTTGCTAGACAGCAAGACAAAACCGTGACATAGAACGATTTGAAGCTTCAAG
Source organism: Malaya genurostris (assembly GCF_030247185.1). NCBI lineage: Eukaryota > Metazoa > Arthropoda > Insecta > Diptera > Culicidae > Malaya > Malaya genurostris. The sequence continues at coordinate 62,623,585 of NC_080570.1, read as the reverse complement.
GGCTGATGCCAGTTGTTAGCGTAAAACCGTGTCGCTCGCTGTGCGTATTACATTTCTCTTCATGCTGTCTCGTAAATGTGTAAAATGACTCTCGATGTGGCCGGGTTGCCAAGAAAGTTTTGATATTTTCGGTTACAAGTTTGACTACATCACATAAAATCCAATAAAGCTACCGCTTGTTTGGCAGCCTTGATGAGCCGATTTTATTTCTCTCTCATGTTTCGTTACGTTACCAGGCAGAAATGGTGCCGCCATAGAAACGTACTTACCATTACACAAATAACATTCACTTAATTTTTATCGCGACAACATATATGTTTTTATGCACTAATCGCATCTAAACTAAATTATCTAGACATTGTCAGGATAGATTTTTGATGCTTTTGAAGGGGAGATTTTCAATGAACAAGTTGAAAGTTTCTGTTTTCAGCTATGCAACTCTTCCTTCAGAAAAAAGGCTTTCCCGACCGCTAAAGTCAAACATTCATTCTGAAATTTTCACAGAATAATCTAAACTACATTTCTAAGAGATTGTCTGTTGGGTTTTTTTTATATTCGTCGTTTCTGAGAAAATCAGATTTGAAGCGTGAAAATAGCCCTTTAAAACGCCCTAAAACACACTGGCCTCAGCCCTTAATTGGTATACTCTGATCTTGTGCCATGCAAGCTCGGAATTCCATGTTATGTCGTTTCCCCATGAGAATTTGTCAACTACCTCTGGATAAATTTTGAGTGCTTAAGATTAATTTCTAATTTATATTAGATGAGCTCGATTGATAATGAGAAATAGTTTATCGCTTCAACCGAAATCGCAGAATGGTAGAGAAACCTAACGCTAAAAAACTGCTTGCATAAAAAACTTGAACACAAGCTTGGCGAAGAGATGCTTAATTATCGAATTCGCAAGTATGTACAAAGATATAATTGCATATATTTGGGATAATGGTGTAATTGCGTCGGTCATAAAACAAATGCAAATCAAGACAAATGATGTTCGGTGTTGGTTCGGATTGATTGAACTTTTTGATTGTAGATCATTAGAAATTTTGGTTGCCTTGTTCCACATCAACGGCTCGAACAATCCCATGGGGCTGATCCTTGTAGTTTTTCTATTATGCGCTGCAACTCACTCTAGTTAGAAGTTTCTGATGACGGTAAAAACTTTCAGCTTTTATGCCAATATAAACAAAAGATACAAGAAATATTCAAAAAGTGGTCCAACCTAGAGGACATTCCCCTACTAATGAGATAACTATTCCCTATATTAAATAGATTTAACTCCAACGATTATTTTTGTGATAGATAAGATAGATACCTTACACATTTTTGTATCTTTACACATTAAAAAATCGTTACCTGCAAGTCTGTTCTTTTGTTACCAGTTCAAGTAAAAACGAAATCATTCAGTCCTAATGTTTAACCCACATTGTCGGGAGATTTGGATAACAGTACAAAAGCTTGGTTTTTCTCGCTATGCAGGTTTGTGTCCTTGCTTAAGCTTTCGAGGTGTTCTCGTTCTGTTCCCACTTTCAGGAAACATGAGCTTTGGTAGTAAATGATTACGTCTTGATTTATCCTTATATTTCGACTAGAATTACTCTTCTGCTGCATCAGCTTTGTTATACGAATGACTGATTATTTCGGTACCAACATGTAGTTGGAGCATATCGTACTACAGGCCCTTGCGAATGTTAGAAATTGTTTTCCAAATACACAATAATCGATTAGAACGTTTAGATAGAAGCAATTTTCGCAAGGGCCTATCGTACTATGTGCTTTTGTCGTATGTTGGTACTGAATTGAATCAAGCATGAGGGTAACTATTATTTTCATGAGATTCCTACTAAGCTGAACGAAACCAATTGCAGATTAAAAAAAATTAATTTGCACCTTTGAGACAAAACGAAAACATTATTCGATATTACGAAGGAATGATTTTTTAATCCTATGTACGAATACGTTCAAAGTTAGCACGATTCAACTGTTGCGACAAAGTATACGAATTCGATTGAAAAGGCCATCCGGTGTTATACAGAATTCATGTAAAAAAGCAATGCTTTGAGTTTCAACCAATCGTCAAATGTGCTTTATTTCCGTCACAAATAAATTAAGACTATGTACTGGAATTGTCAAAGCCTTTTATTTCCACACAGGGATCGAAATATAATTAGTAATTTCCTTAACACTAACGATGAAATTTTGCACTTGTTTATAATCTATTTTTTGTCACCATAAGTCTTGTTACGTTTCATTTGTACAGGATTTCTAAAACGGTTCATTTTCAATCCTAATTCTATATGTCAAAATCTTCTATGTGTTTGATAAATTCACCCAAAACAGAGGATATGTCGGTACGAGATGATCTCGCGGATTATGCCTATTGTAATATGTTACGAAAGATTGTTCGTTTTTGTTGATGTGTGTAAAACTTTGCACTTGCGTCGATTGTTGTTGCTTCGTTCCTAGCTGATCTGTGGATTTACGGTCCCGGAATGGACTGTTAACTCCGGAGCTTTCTTATTCACAAAAGCGTCGCAAGCAACGCAGTCACCATTAGGATTCCGAGATGACTGGCGAGGGTACGAGCAGAGCTGGACCATTTCAAACCGGAGAAGTTGATGTTGGGAAGACTTTGCTCTGCGGAAAAAATAATATCCTTTGATCAATTCGTAAGAAATTGCTTTTACAGTAGAAATGAAACATACCTTTTTTGTGTGAAGAAAATTATAAAGCAAATACATCACGCAACAAAAGATTACTAAACTAAACAAACAATTCAATAGGATACTGGGATAACCGATTCTAAAAGAAACGAAAAAACGAAACTATAATAATTAAATAAATTTCAAAAACATATACACACTGAGCGGAAACTACCGCTTACCATAAAGGTTCAGTCTCGCTTCCGCGTGGCCTATTTTGTTGGAAGCTTTGCAGATATAGTCACCGTAGTGTGAACTTTCGACAGAACTAATCTTGACCACCGACGTTGTCACATCATCCGGTTGACCAGTTTGGGAAATACTAAAAAAATGTAACCACGTTTAGTTGCCGACCAGCTCACCAGTCATCTCGAAAGTACAAAACTCACCTATAAGAACCGCCATTGTGAATTGGATGACCATTCTTGAACCATGAAATCGATGGCGACGGGAACGCTTGCACTACGCACTCCAGCTCGATGTCGTACTCCGTAGCCTGAGCGACCTTTGGTCGAGGAATTGAGATGACTGGAGAAAATTCGACCTCCAAATTGATGGTTCTTGAATCTGGTCTTCCTACGCCATTATCGGCGAGACAGAGGTACGTGCCGCGGTCTTCCTTGGTCAGTGATGACAGCGAGAGGACATTTCCGTTGAAAACTTGACCACCGATCGGAAGAATCGTATTGTACTCTCGCTTCCAGGTAATCGACGGACGGGGATATCCTTCGGCTGAACAGGTAAGCTTAACGTCCTCTCCTTCTGCCTTGGTAACGGTCGTAGCAGCAAGATTATCCAGTAGAATAGGTGGGTGACGCACCTGAAGCTCCACCGTCGCCGTCACTTTGTTGGTACTATTCACCTGAATCTGGCATTCGTATAAACCGGCATCTGTGTTGACGATGTCACTGATCTGGAACGAAAGGATACGGAAGCATGAGCATCGGGAGCGTGCAAATGCAGTTACAAAAGGGCTGCTAATTAGATTTCTGTCTGGTTCGGAATGAGTCCCAGTGGGAATTGAACTACGATATGTGCCCTATAGGGGGAAATATGTAGCCATTGTGATGAAGTTATTAAAATGCATAAATGATAGGTTGTTCTTGACATTTAATCCATAGGGATGCGTGCTGCCGTATTTTAGGGTTGCTAGTAATATTTGCACCTACCGTCAATTTGTATTTCATTGTATTATTCTCTTTGTCGACACTCAGATTGAACCGTTCCTCGGCGACGGCCAATGTTGGACCCAACGAAATGGTGTTAACATTTTGCGACCGCTCCCGGTTGCTTTTCTGCCATCCAACGGTAAACTTGCCCACATTGTTGATATCGCACTCCAGTGAAACGATCTCTCCAATATCCTTTATCTGTTCCGGACTGATGGATGCAATGGTCGGGACGGCTTGCTGCGATACGCCTGAAGAAAACAACACACAGAACAAACATTGATTCAGTACAAAACTTCAGCACACCCCAATCCCGTTTTCCCGCTGTAAACTTTGCCCGGCAGATAACTGCCGTATTATAAGCGAAATTAAAATAATCACCACGATACGCATCGCGTCTTGGCGCGCGTCCTGTCTCTTATCGGCACATATTTTCTACGTTCACTTTCATTCATCAAAGCATCCTCCGAGCGAATCAATGACCGACCAACAACGGTACGTCGCCCCATCACATATTCATATCTCTAGAATGGGAATCCGGCGGCTATCGCCTTGGAAACACTTACACAGGTTCACTGCGATCAGGCAGCAAATCACAAGCAAATCTAGCCGAAGAAGGCTCATCGTAGCCGAACCGTGAAGGCCGTGAAGAATTCTCGTTCAGGATTCAGCACCCACACTTTGCCGGCAGTTAGAAAACCGATATTACTATGTGTTCACCAGCCAGTGAAACAGCACGCACCGAAGGGGGTCTCCTACCACACACCTACGGACGGTTTGGAATGTTACACACAGGCACAACCTCCTCAGTCCTGAACCCTCCTTGGGTTAGAGTGGAAAAATGATACCACTGAAGAAGAACACCGCACAAGCAAAATACGCCAGAACGAGCGATGCGCGGGAACCGACCGGTCGAGAACAACTGATGCTGCGAGAGCATCACAGGATCTGGCAAAGCATAACTGCTCCTCGAAAGAGGCGTGACAAAATTGAGAGAATTTTCATGATCACTCACACATGTTCATCAGTAGAAAGTGTCACACGAAAGTTGAATCGGTAGTATTGAAATCGACTCGCTTTGGCCGAAGTATAGTGCCTACTAGTTGAAAGTATAACGTCAAAAGAAGACATTGAGGTTGTTGGTATTTTGGTATAGGACATGGACTTTTATTCAAGATTTTGTAGACAATAATTCATAAAAAGACCAAAAAACTTGAGAAAACTGATGAAATCTTTATTGGAATCGACAAAGCGATCAGCGAAGATGATTTCATGCAAATGTTGACCGCGGCTCCGCTTTAGATGGCCCACGTCATAGTTTGGCACACTCTCTCCAATAAATCGCCGGTATTTCACGAATAATTCCACCAGCCCATAAACCACACCGAACAGTGACTTTTTTTAGATGCATTGGTAGCTCTTGCAATGCTTCTGGCTGGTCTTCATTCCAGATGCGGATATTTTGCTTGTTGACGTATCCATTCAACCAGAAATGAGCTTCGTCGCTGAACACAATTTTTCGATAAAAAAGTGGATCTTCCTCTAACTTTGCCAGCGTCCGTCCATTCATGATTAATTTATAGACCAAACGACGATTCATGATCAAATTACAGACCAAATTGAGCAAGTTTGATAATGACACTAGAAACGATTCACGCGTGTTCTGTGCTACAAAAAAGATAGTTGTGTCCATCGACAGTTTTTCGATATTTTGAGTTTAAAATTCCGATTATTTTTAGGCAAAAACTTTACTATTAGCTTGCAAAAGTATGTGATAAATGTATTATCGATAGCCGAGTCATCATTAATTAAGCGTTGAAAAGGTTTTGATAAGGTTGAAGATGCTGAAAGTTTTAATATCCTTCATTTAAATTTTAGAAAATCATAAAACAAATGCAAAAGATAACACGGCTTAAAGTATTTGTTTCTAGTATTTTTCTTATCAACGCATCGAGAAGAAAGTTGGCATCACTGGGAGTATGATACGGTGCCTAGGTGCTGCCCTGGAAAAAGTCTAATTACAATGTGTATCAAACAACTAATAGTGAAGTGATGCACACACAAGTGTGTGTTGATAAGTGAAAAGTGTTATTTATTGAATATTGCTGATTCGCGAAACTAAGAAATGCGCAAGCGACGGAAACTGCAAATTTACTGATCAGAGTTAAACGACGTCACCCGATGCGAATTTACCACCCAAAATTAAACGACGTCAACCGATCGAAGCACCATCTGCATATCATTGTCGGTGTTACACGATTTAGTTAGAATGTTTGAAAATTTACAAGTAAATCGTGTGATTCAAACTGGAAATCAAAAATTGATCTGCAGCAAACCCATCCGCGAGTGTTTTTTCTTTTCTTTTATTTATTCCGTAGTGATGTGTAATCTCGCGTTGTTTACAGTAATGCGAATGGGAGAAGCAGGATACTGGTGAGATCGTTCCTTAGAGATATCTTTTCTTATTTACAGTCTTGTTATATTTCTCCTTACTAAAAATCGGGCTAGGCTAGACTCCATCGATTGTTCGGGGAACGTTTGATCTATTTTTCTTCGGGTTGGACGCTAAGTATAGGATGCGCTCGTGAAGCTTAGGGCGTGTTTAGGAGTGTTCCAGTTCTAGATGCATAGGTTATGTCAGCTTAAAAATTTGAATCTGAGAATTATAACAAGAAAAACTGGCTGCACCAGCAGCGTTTTATTCGTGTTTCAAAAATACAAAAAAATAAAACGGCTGTGTATACCAGTTTGATACTTGACAGTAGAACTGTTTTAATAAATATATCTAGAACGGCTGGCTGGGGATACGTTTGTTTCAGTTTTAGTTCTATTATAGATCGCTCATATAGTACATTCAGCTGCTGAATTTGCTCTTATAACCGTGCAGCTATTTTGTTGCGACCGTGCTTAACAGGGAAGGATGTAAATATGGATTGGGCTGTGAGGAGGATCCATTTGTTTTTTTTTTGTCGTGAATACGACTTACTTTACTATGGGGCGCCTTTTCAAAATTTACCCTCTGTGAGAGTGATAAGTTTTTGATCGTGAATATCTCTTGTTATACTTAACGCAACAACATAATTTTTTCTCCATGCTATCAGAAATATAATCAGGAATTTGTGAATAAATTTTCAACAGTTTTCAACCCATAAATAATTCAAAAACTTTCTTGACCGAGGATTGTTATTTTTTCTAGTAAGTCAGACGGAACTGAATATCGTGCTGAAATTTTTTCACCAACATCAGTAATAATGAGGTGGTAAACGTAGATTCTGGTCCACCTGAATTCTGAAGTTAATTTTAAGTTCCAAATTTAGTTTCATACTTCTATTTCAAAATTCAGTTCCAGATTACAGGTTCAGAATTTTAACTATGAATCTGGATTTTGAAACTGGTTTCAAATTTAGTTCCTTATTCAGAGATTCGAATCAATCCAGAGATATGATTTAGGATTTTATCATCAGCATTAATAAACAAAAAAATCAGGATATGAGTTTTAGATTCTGAAACTAAATATTAGGTCTGAACACCGAACCTTCATTCAAAAACTGAATTCAAAACCAGAGTTAAATTCCTAAATTAAGTTTCAGAATTAAATTAATCAATTCAGTTTCAGCATTCATTTCCAGAATTCAGAACAAGATTTCTGGAACTAGATGCTGGAACTGAATTCAGTTCCTTTATTAAGACTTGGAATTCAAGTTTAGAATTTAGTTCTATAACGCAATTCAGAAAATTCTATAAATAACTTCAGTTCCTTACTTCTAGAACTAGATTTATGAGCTGAGTTTTTTATCTCGATTTGCAGCTGAATTCGGAGCGTGCCCCAGATGTCTATATTAGTTCTTGAATTTTAACAGTTCTAAACATTGGACAAATTACGCAAAGCGATTTTTTAAAACCACCAAAGTATATCCAAAAGAATTTGAAGAAGTTTATATCTACTGAGTATCTAAATCTACAAAACTGTATTTGTTCCGTGTCATTTAATTGTATGGTAGAATATGTTTGCCGTTAATTAGTCGTACTGTAGTATAGATGCCTTGTTAAAATTCTGGAAGCGAAGCAATGAAAGTTGCAAAATATACACAATCTAATACGAATGATTATCTTTATCCGGAAGTGAGAAAGAAACATGTCAGTTTTATTCGTATTCACGTCCTCCAGTTAAATCTGTGACATTACCCACCCGCCTTTTGTCGTGAATACGACTTACTTTACTATGGGGTGCCTTTTCAAAATTTACCCTCTGAGAGAGTGATAAGTTTTTGATCGTGAATATCTCTTGTTGTATCTAACGAATCAACATAATTTTTGCTACATGCCATCGGAAATATGATCACAATTTTATGATAAAATTTTCAGTTGTGTGACATAATCTCAAATAGTTCAAAATTAAACTTTTCTGAAATGTTTGGTATAAACGAGTATCAAAGAGGATAATTCATATGGCGCGTTTGCCTTTCTCGTATTTTGAAAGCTCATAGCTCAGTGATCTGTGGAAGGATTTATATAATCTAACTACCAATAGAATCGAAATTTTTCAACTTAAACGTGTATAGCAAGAGCATTGAAGTATTTCAATAGTACACTATTGAAAAACCTATCTCATTTGACCCATGTCAACACCAGCCAATCAGAACGCGTTCTGAGGAAGAGAAGAAAATAGCTGCTGCTGTACAACAAATCGTTCAAGAAAAATGTTTCCAAAAGTGGTGAATATCGTAGTGAGTTCCTCAATTTGGTCCTTCTGAATGCTAGAAACGAATCCCTACAGCATATTGATAGTCTCTTTCAATAAATTATGCAAATCCGAAATGAAATAATCGACATTGAAATTCTATATGCGGCTATTTTTATAGCCGTTAGGACCGCCCATTAGTGAAAAAGCTACAAACGAAATCACATAAAAGGAAATCTCTTAACAAAAATTGAATCAGTTTGGATTCTATCGCCACTGCGAGCAGATGTGTTTTGTGTCGTCTGCACAGCTAGTTTCGCTTTCGACAAGAGCGATTACGTCACAGCTGCCAGTCATTTCGATGGATGAAAAAGCAACGTTGGAGAGCATTATAAAAAATCAGCCGTTCTAATGGCTCTAAAATTTTTCTAAAGAACTATTAGGATTTGTTTTTCGCAAATCGCAGGTAATTATCCTCAGTTTAGTGCAAATCAAGAACAATTTGGTTAGATTTGTGCACTTTTCGCTGTGTGAAATTCACAGTAATCGAGATCAAGTGAAGCCTTTTTTTTGAGAAAAATGTTCCGAGTTTAATATCGTAGAGAATTCCGCAATTTGACCCTTCTGAATGCTGGAAATTAATCCCTACAGCATATTGATAGTTTTTTTCAAAAAATTTTGCAAATCCGAAATGAAATAATCGACATAAAAATTCTGTATGCGGCTATTTTTATAGCCGTTAGGACCGCCCATTAGTGGAAAAGCTACAAACGAAATCAAATAAAAGGAAATCTCTTAACAAAAATTGAATCAGTTTGGATTCTATCGCCACTGCGAGCAGATGTGTTTTGTGTCGTCTGCACAGCTAGTTTCGCTTTCGACAAGAGCGATTACGTCACAGCTGCCAGTCATTTCGATGGATGAAAAAGCAACGTTGGAGAGCATTATAAAAAATCAGCCGTTCTAATGGCTCTAAAATTTTTCTAAAGAACTATTAGGATTTGTTTTTCGCAAATCGCAGGTAATTATCCTCAGTTTAGTGCAAATCAAGAACAATTTGGTTAGATTTGTGCACTTTTCGCTGTGTGAAATTCACAGTAATCGAGATCAAGTGAAGCCTTTTTTTGCGAAAAATGTTCCGAGTTTAATATCGTAGAGAATTACGCAATTTGACCCTTCTGAATGCTGGAAATGAATCCCTACAGCATATTGATAGTTTTTTTTCAATAAATTATGCAAATCCGAAATGAAATAATCGACATAAAAATTCTGTATGCGGCTATTTTTATAGCCGTTAGGACCGCCCATTAGTGAAAAAGCTACAAACGAAATCACATAAAGGAAACTCTTAACAAAAATTGAATCAGTTTGGATTCTATCGCCACTGCGAGCAGATGTGTTTTGTGTCGTCTGCACAGCTAGTTTCGCTTTCGACAAGAGCGATTACGTCACAGCTGCCAGTCATTTCGATGGATGAAAAAGCAACGTTGGAGAGCATTATAAAAAATCAGCCGTTCTAATGGCTCTAAAATTTTTCTAAAGAACTATTAGGATTTGTTTTTCGCAAACCGCAGGTAATTATCCTCAGTTTAGTGCAAATCAAGAACAATTTGGTTAGATTTGTGCACTTTTCGCTGTGTGAAATTCACAGTAATCGAGATCAAGTGAAGCTTTTTTTTGCGAAAAATGTTCCGAGTTTAATATCGTAGAGAATTACGCAATTTGTCCCTTCTGAATGCTGGAAATGAATCCCTACAGCATATTGATAGTTTTTTTTTTCAATAAATTTGCAAATGCGAAATAAAATAATCGACATTAATATTCTGTATGCGACTATTTTTATAGCCGTTAGGACCGCCCATTAGTGAAAATGCTACAAACGAAATCACGTAAAAGAAAGCTCCTAACAAAAATCTAATCAGTTTGGATTCTATCGCCAATGCGAGCAGATGTATTTTGTGCCGTTTGCAAAGCTAGTTTCGCTTCCGATAAGAGTGATTACGTCACAGCTGCCAGTCATTTCGATGGATGAATAAGCATCGTTGGAAAGCATTATAAAAAATCAGCCGTTCTAATGGCTCTAAAAGTTTTCTGAAGAACTATTAGGATGTGTTGTTCGCAAATCGAAAGAAAATATCCTCAGTTTAGTGCAAATGTAGAACAGTTTGGTTAGATTCTTGCACTTTTCGCTGTGTGAAATTCACAGTAATCGAGATCAAGTGAAGCCTTCTTTGTTTTTGCGAAAAATGTGGAAAAGGGGAATGCTTGCATAATTCATACAATTGATCAACTATTTGATATTCGGAAGTGTTAAGGAACATGTCATTTGTTTTCGTATTCACGACATCCAGTTATGTCTCTGACATTACCCACCCGCCTTTTTTTTGGTACAGAGTAGATATCGACATTACTTTGTAAGACGTTGGTGTTCGATTGATGACGATCGAGTGATATCTTGCCAGTGTTACGGCTGTCTTGCAAAAACAAACAGAAAACAATGAATTAGATACGTGAATTGATAGCGAACCTCCCGACATCCGACTCTCCGGAGTTTTGCACGTTTCGGAAAAAAATCGTATTTTAGTAGGAGGCACATATTAATCGCGTTTTGTGATAAAATTGCAACGTATTCTCGGTAGCCGGCTACCCAGAGCAATAGACACATGGTAACATTATCAGTAATAAGTAGATCACATGACCTATCAAGATAAATCCTGACCATTTCCTTGCCCCAGTAACACCACTCCTTTCCTGTGACGCTTGTGGTGATGCAGAGAATTCCTCGGTCACTAGTAGCAACAATCGTTGAACTAACATACCTTCCCTTCCCACATTGACCTGCATGGGCGTAGCCATCTACGTTATTGATCAGTCCATATTCTAAGTTAGTTTAGGTTGCACGTTGAGCATGATCTACGACTCTCCAAGTATCATGCATTTGGTTCAATATGCGATTTCAACTGGTTTCTCATCAATCAAGGGAAATTCACGTGCGGTCAACTAAGCTAAGCTTTTCAACGCGACCGCCTAAAAATAAGCAGTAAGAGTAACATTTAAAAGTGACACGTAGTTTTTAGTTTCACTCAGGGGCGGCAAGATTCACGATATATTGGGAGGAGGGGCTATTCAAAGAATTATTACTACAAATCATTGAATTTTGCATAATATAAAACATTTTTATAAAGGAAACAGAGAGGTTACAGAAATAAAAAGCAACTAAGTAAGAAAGTTTAGTTTCTCTTCCGAATGTTTTGACACGATCACAAACATTTTCCTTACTATTCCAGTAATAACCAATATTCGAAAATGGTAAAGTATACAACATTTCACATTGCAGTAAATAAGTTAAGAAATATGAACAATTACGGAGACGAATGACGGATAAAAGAAAAACCTGTTTTTATCCACCTAGTGGTGTAATGATGCCTTTCTCATATCAATCATACTATCATATATAATACTGTGGTATTCTTCAAAATAATTTTCTTCGATTCTTAAAAGAATAACCGAAATCAGTTTGTTTGACCGTCTACTGATACAAACTATCAATTGGAGAAGATTTTAGGGCAATTTAGAATTTTTTTCACGGGTTTTCGCCCTTTTCAGTGATGGTATAAAATTTTTAACACACTTTAACCTATATCCCTGAAATCGGATTTGGATGAAATTCAGGAATTACGTATGGGACTACAGGACCTTTCGTTTGAATCTAAGTTTGTGAAAATCGGTTCAGCCATCTCCGAGAGAAGTTAGGACAAAAAAACGTTACATACACACATACGCACATACACACACAGACATTTTGCGTACTCGACGAACTGAGTCGAATTTTATATGACACTCGGCCCTCCGGGCCTCGGTTCAAAAGTCGGTTTTCACAGTGATTGCATAACCTTTCTATAGGAGTATTATATCACAAGATATTTCTAGCAAATTTTCTAAAATTTGTTCCAGTTTCCAAAATATTGGGGGGGGCATGGCCACTCCAATAAATCTTTTGGGGGGGTTCAAAGTGCTTTACCCTCCCATAGTCGCTGCACCTGGTTTCACTTATTGAATAAGTAGAGGAATCATCTTCGCGCATCGTTTCGTAAGTTACGGAATCTTTTCTCTTTACAAAAATTGTCAATTTCTCAAACCATCGAGAAATGGTGACGTGATGCGATGCACAATTAACATGTGTCATTAGATGTCAAGTACTCGTAGGATTGGTTCTGTTTCCCTATACATACTACTGTTTGCAAAAAGTAGTAATACTTTTGAATTAAATTTCACGCGGCAACCTTATTCGTCGAAATTTTTTTTCTAGGTTGGTATGACTGTCAGTGACATCTGTTCCAAGTGTCACGTCAAAATATTCATGAGTGTTTAGTATACGTCTGTCGTTTTGAAGTATTAAAAGTGCAATCGGAGATTTTTACAATGAGGTGAAATTATTCAACAAAGAAGTTCTATTAAATTTTGTGTGCGGAATCAAATTTCTGGTGCTGAAACGTTCTGAATGTTGCAAAAGGTCTTCGGTGATAATTGCATGTGGCGAGCAAGTGTTTTTTCTTATTTGTTTTTGTTGTTCAATAAGGATCGTGAACGCGTTGACGACGAACTACGTCCAGGACGGTCATCAACATCAACTGATTATGATTATCGAGGTGCGATGCATCCGGAATTCTGGCCAAACTGTCAACAAGGAATACTATTTGAGTGTTATGCGTCACTTGCGCGAAGCTATTCGTAAAAAGAAACCGGAATTATGGGCTGACAACCACAATAACAATTCCGGAAATTTCTTTTAACAACTGTTTCGAGGATTGGAAAAAACGTTGGCACAAGTGTATTGGTGGGTCGGGAGGATTTTTAAAGTAATCCAACGGGACACGAAATAGAATTGGAAGAATAAATAAAGAATTTTAAAATTGTGAACAAAGTTTTACTATTTTTTCCCACAGTAGTATGATCTTAATACTAGTAATAAACATCTGACATGTTGGTTGGATTCACCAAATAAATCTCGCTCCTATTGCCGCTGATCATAGAGCAGTGGAGGATGTTTTATAGGGGAAAAATTACTAGAATAGAATAGAACAATACAAGATCGAAATAATAGTAATTCTACAATTGCTTCTGAGGCGAGTGTGTACTACTGATTCACGGTCAACACTTACACCAACTTTGATGAATACACGGGAAAATATAATATCATATTTTTTTATGTCAGCAAACTATGTGAAGTTGGTCAGTTCCTGGCACCTACCTTTCTCGAACAGAACGAGTCATGGCATAGCTTGAACATAGAAGAAGAGAGAATCCTCTCAACGAAACTCTCTGGAAATTATCTTTTATTAAATCTCTTTCGTCAAAACACTCATGTATCTATGATTTTCATCCGGCATACAAAACAATTTTGAAAACTTAACAGAAAAGCCGCCTGCTGCGCAGCATAGCTACCTTTAGGGTAAAAACTGGAACAAAACATAATGAAAACATAAAAAGTAACCTGTTTTACAGTCTCATACAGTGAAGAATACAACACATCGAGATTTTGTCCTCGTTCTTTATCATCCCATACATTTTGCTTACCCGTAGGCCTGACAGTGCTCTGATTTCTTCGCCAGCCTTCAACGGCGGATAAACAGAGACAGCCAATTCAAACTGTCAGACGACGAATGTGTTCCCAGGCAGAAAATAGGCCTCCTAATCATCGCTAATGTTAAAGCAAAAGCAAACCCCATAGCGCATAGAATCATAACACCGAGGAAGCGTCGAAAAGAGGAACACGAAGAAAACCCAATTGTTTGGTGACTTTACACCTCACTGGTAAAACCCTTACCTCTATCCACTCTATGCGCGCCTTGAGGACTCTTCGCTTGTGAGGTTTTTTTGGTTTCATTACGTGTTCTATGAGCAGCCGTCAGCTACAAAGCCTAGTTTCACTTGCTGATTGCTTTTCTCACCGCAGTCGCTGCATGTGAAGTGAAGCAGTACCGTCGTCACGAGCGAGGATTTTTTTCATCAGCTTATAATTTGAAAAGAGAACAAGATCCTAGATTCTTTTGTTTCCTGAAATTAAGAAACAAAACAAAAATCCTTGAAAAAGTGTCTCTCCAAACTGAGCAAACACAGTTCCTCCGTACAAAGTATGGCAAATTGAAACATGTGAGACTGAAAGATGAAAATGTCAGCTATTTTACATTGACTCGACAGGATTGGGAAATTTCATTGCAAGCAAGAGACTGACTGAAGAAGGGAGGATTAATTTCAAACGTGACTTTAAGTACCGCCGGAGCTTCCCTCACGTGCTCAGGCATTGGGTTCATTGCATGGGGTTGAATAGACGGTGTTTGGGATTGTTCTCACATAACGTCATGAACATAAACAGCTACCTTTGTTTTCTACTATCGCAACAATAATAATTATAAGACGAAAGCTGATGTTTTGATTTTTAATTCTGTTGTTAACAATAAGTCATTCGAAAAATTCATGTTGTAAAGTTTAGATTTGAAACACAGAATTTGATTTTTGTCCTAGGCTCGTTTGGAAGCTACTATCAAGTTTGAAGATCAAATTGATGTCACTTATTGAAGAATCCAACCAACTCTTTTGCGATAGCTGCGCTGCGCTGCCCGAGTGGCGAGCTTTGAACTAAGCGATGGTGATAATTTTCAGATTTTGCTTGAAGATTCGAACAAAATGCAGGGTTTTTTTATGAATCGAATACTAACATACAAAACCTGTTTTAATCCACCTAGTGGTGTAATGATGCCTTTCTCATGTATATAATACTGTGGTATTCAATTCAAAATTATTCTCTTCGATTTTTGAAAGAAACCAAGAGATTGTTTGTGCATAACATACAGAATAAAACAGTGCTTTGATTGCGTAAGTCATCCTTAAGAAAACGAAGTGGGTTCACTATTATATGCACTTCCGGCACCGGAACCCGAGAACCGGTACAATCAAAGTCGGTTCGTACGGCCACCAACTAACATGACATACAAACTCTACTAGTACGCACTCTACATTACGATTTAAATGTTTGTCGCATCCGAAAATATGCAGTAATTTTTGGTAGGACCAAATAACGAATAACGGTTTAGAGTCCAGTTTATAACATTTTTTACGGTTTTTCCACCAGTTTAAGTGACGATGTACAATATTGAACACATTTTACCCTATAACTCCACGGAACGACCGAAATTAGCTCTGCGCCTAATTCGTATTACTATTTTTGAATTAGTTGATTTTAACAACAAAATTTTAAAAATAACTATAAAATTAGTTAAAATTGAGAATTTACTTTGCTGAAAAAATCTCTTATTTTTAGAGAATGTGTTTAGTTGGCGAATATTCTGGACACAAACCAGCAATATTTCAATCCAACACGAAATTCTCATTGACAACTAATTTCGTTATTAAAATCAGAAAATTTGTTTCTATTTTTCTATCACCGTCATTACTGAAGGACAGCACAAAGAAAGCATAAATGAAATTGGTTTTATTAACAAGTTTATTAGCCAAAAACTCATGAGAAGTGTCAAAGCAAAACAATCCATTAAAAAGCTAAAAGTGACAGTCTTGTTGAAACTGCTTGCAAATTGTTTAGATGTTTTTCGCATGTGTTACGATATATCCATATATAAATTTCCAAATCGATATGTAAAAATGACGTAAACTGTTAGTGGAAAGTGTATTTATTCAGAATTTGAGCGCAATTGAAGCGCTTGTGGGTAATAATGTTTTTACGCGGAACAGTGAAGTGAGTTTCGAATGTTGCACTCTAATTGTATATGTCAAATAAAGTATTTTGTATCTTTCAATCTTCCGACTATGCCGTCCGGTGTTCTACTTGTATTCGGTTTTTTTTTTCCGAGTGCTCAAAGTTTTCAGTGAGTGAGTCGATTTCGCGAAGTCGAATGAAGAAAACAGTGATTTAGAAGAAAAATTTTCAAAAAGAAGTTTATGTTTCGCTTATGTCTTTTTCTCCAATACAACATTGTATTTATACCTGCCAATATAGAAAAGATAACCGCGACTGAAATTTTTTTCTATAGTAGTGTGCCATTTAGTGGCTAGTAGTCATTACGGTGTTAACGTTTTTTCGGTGACAGAGCGCCATATAGCTGCGAATTGCAGAAACCAATTCAACCATTCATGTTGGTTGAAAACAACGTTTTATTTCTCTAATTCAACTAAAATATTAGTTGAATGGATATAAAGTGTGCCTTAGCTAAGAAATGACAGCACGTTTAATTGGTGAATTCAACTAAAAAAATAGCCATTTCAACAAATATTTTATTATTATTAAGGGAACTAGAATTAGAAAATCTAAATTAGCAAAGGTAAGATTTTTTTAGTTGTCTCAAAATCAGAAAATCAACTAATTTTTTCGCCAAAATGCTGATTTCGGTCTTTCCGTGTCTGGAACCGTAAGTCTGATTCGATTGAAATTCAGGAATTCCGCACCAGAAGACCTTTCATTTGAATCTAAGTTTGTGGAAATCGGTTAAACCATCGCTGAGAAAAGTGAGTGAGATCCATTTTGGTATATATGACCACTATTTCCGGTACTTCTGGAACCGGATACCGGGAACCAGGATAGCCGGAATCGGTTTGTTTAGTTGCCTACTGATAATGACTATCGATTTGTGTAGTTTTGAGACCAGTTTAGAAAATTTTTGACGTTTTTTGTTTCGCCGGATTAAGTGATGGGGTACAATATTGAACACACTTTACCCTATAACTCCGGAGCCGGAAGTCGGATCCTGATAAATTCAGGAATTTCGTATGGGACCACGAGACCTTTCATTTGAATCTAAGTTTGTCAAAATCGGTTCAGCCATCTCCGAGAAAACCTAGTGAGATTATTTGACACATACACACACACAGACATTGCTCAGCTCGATGAACTGAGTCAAATGGTATATGACACTTGGCCCTCCGGGCCAATTTTCACTAGTCGGGTTTTCAAGTGATTGCATAACCTTCCTATATGAGAAAGGCAAAAAAACTGTCCCAGACCTTAAAATAGGCTTCCGTTTCTGCAATGACCTCGGCATTTGACGAAAATTTCTCTCCCTGGAGAAACCTTTTCAGGTTTGGAAATAGATAATAGTCGCTGGGGGCTGGAGAATACGGGTGATGGTGGACCAAACCGTACCGCAAATCATTCAATTGCTGTTTTATCAGGACACGAAACTTCTGTCTTTTTTCATAGCTTGATGTCAACTAGAGCTCGTTTGACACGATCAGCTGTTATTCAAACACTAGTGGATAGATTGTCATGACATTTGGTATTGGGCCATCTAGAGGCTTGTTCTCTACTCGGTACAAAACTATTCGCGTCTTCTCTGTGAGAGGCCCGAGACTTTTAATTCCATGTAGTATTTTGTTTCAATTTGCAACAAAAGATACGAATATCTTCTATTGCAAGATCACCAGAGAGTTTGTCACTTGGGCGCAGAAAGTGTGTGTTTCACCCTGTAACCAGACAATCATTGAATTGTGCGTCTGTATCGTATTGGTATTTTGTCATCCTACCAACTGCTTCTGCGTCTTCTGCGCCCTGTAGCTCATCATACAAAGCCTAGGAAAAAATTAACGATTTTTTTTATGCCAAATGTTTTAGAAATGCATGTTAAGTCGAGATCTGATGTAATCTCAAAAAACAAATATTTCAAAAAGAATGACAACAAAATGAAAAATGTTGAGATTTCTGAGATCAAAATTTTTTTTGATGCCGAATGTCTTAGAAATACATGAAAGTCGAGATCTGGTGTCATAGAGGTGGTTTAAAAAAAATCGTGATAACACCAAATCTCAACGTTTCATGCATGCAACAAGAAAACCCGAGAATCCTCGTGGTGGCGTAGAAAACCGCATAAAAACCGCGTGAAAGAATACCTCAGTGTACTCCGAAATTCAAATCTCCGGAGTAAGAATTGCATCGATTTCTCTTTTTCTTTATTCCACGAGAAATTTAATAAGGCACACTGTCTTAGCCCTAAGATGCTGAGAGCATTGATTTTTCTTGTGAAATTTGACGACAAACGGGCCATTACAAACACCACAAGGTGGATTGAAATTGAGTTTTGATTTCAATATGATTTCAAATTGTAGAAATAAACGAAAACTGCAATCCACCTGTTAATTTTCTGGTAACTCTACCGAAGAGATATTCGTAAAAACAAATGAATAATTAAAGATCGAAATTTAGGAACCGTAATCTCTATTCTTTACGTTTCGTCTTCGACTCGTCAGTGCAAAGCAGTTCAAATTGAACTGCTTTGTGCAAAAACTTAGACAGTTCAATTTGAACCGCTAAGCAGACGTAAAGTTAACGCTATTTGCAAAATACTTTTTTATATTGCGCAGAGGCACAATGTTTTTTTCTGACGTCCCGAAGGAAACTTTGGACACATAATCGATTTCACCATTCTTTACAATTCGTCTTCGACTCATCAGTTCAGAGCAGTTCAAATTGTAAAAAACTCAAAAATGTCTTTTAGCCAAACTCCTAAATAACCGTAATTCGTTGGCTTTCTGGAAATAACTATTTCATAGTACACCCAAACCTCCGGTTACGTAAACTTTTTTTACGAACAAAATGCCAAATAACGTAATCTTTTTTTACGAAGCTACTACGTAAAAATAGGTTTTTGCATACAATGAAAACCATTTCCGGCTCATCTATATTCTATGGAAATTACTATAATATGGGTATTTTTGGGACGAGTTTGATGGGTAGATGTCGAAAAACGATGTTTGAGGTGGTTCTGAATCCAAGATGGTGGCTTCCGGTTTATTGATTTTGCTCGAAAACCCTTTGTTTTGAATCCAAGATGGCGAGCTCCGGTTGATTGATATTCCTTGAAAACCCCTACAATATGGGTATTTTTGGAACGGGTTTGATCAGTAGATGTCGGAAAACGATGTTTGAGGTGGTTTTGAATCCAAGATGGCGACTTCCGGTTGATTGATATTCCTGAAAAACCCTTACAGTATGGGTATTTTTGGAACGGGTTTGATCAGTAGATGTCGGAAAACGATCTTTGAGGTGGCTTTTAATCCAAGATGGCGACTTCCGGTTGAATATTCCTTAAAAACCCTTACAGTAGGGGTATTTTTGGAACGCGTTTGATCAGCAGATGTCGGAAAACGATCTTTGAGGTGGTTTAAAATCCAAGATGGCGACTTCCGGTTGATTGATATTCCTTGCAAACCCTTACAGTATGGGTATTTTTGGAACAGGTTTGTTGAGTAGATGTCGGAAAACGATCTTTGAGGTGGTTTTTAATCCAAGATGGCGACTTCCGGTTACTTGATATTCTTTGAAAACCCTTACAATGTGAGTAAATTCAGAACGGGATTGATGAGTAAATGTCGGAAAACGATGTTTGAGGTGGTTCTGTAATTCAAGATGACGACTTCCGGTTGATTGATATTTCTTGAAAACCCTTACAATATGGATATTTTCGGAATGAATTAGATTTAAAAACGGTCACAAACATCTTCCTTTTTTGGTACCTACACACCAATTCTGTACTGAAAATATCCATATTGTGAGTATTTTCAACGAATATCAATAGACCGGAAGTGATAATCTTGGATTCAGTACGATCACAAACATCGTTTTTATGAGACCACATCAAATCCTTTTCGAAAATACCCATACTGTAAGGGGTTTCAAGGAATATCAAGAAACCGGAAGTCGCCATCTTGAATTTCATAACCACCTCAAATTCCGCTTTTCGACATCTACTCATCAATCCCGTTCCGGAAATATCCATATCGAAAGGGTTTCCAAGGTATATCAAAAACCGGAAGTCGCCATCTTGAATTTCAGAACCACCTCAAATTTTGCTTTTCGACATTTACTCATCAATTCCGTTCCGGAAATATCCATATTGAAAGGGCTTCCAAGGTATATCCAAAACCGGAAGTCGCCATCTTGAATATCTACTTATCAATCCCATTCCGAAAATACCCATATTGTAGGAGTAATATCAATAAACCGGAAGCCGCCATCTTGGATTTTTAAAACGAGCGCAAACTTCATTTTCTTGCACTTACTCTTCACATCCGTTTCGAAAATAGCCTTGTGATGGGCAGTTTCCACATTCATCACACAAAATTTTTTTTACGAACCAAATCCCAAATAACGTAAACTATTTTTACGAATCAAATCCCAAATAACGTAAACTATTTTTACAAACTACCTCTTTTTATTGACCCCTGTTTAGTTCGTAAATGGAGGTTTCGGTGTACACAAGGCAAACTTTTTTTACGTTGAAAATTCCAAATAACACAAACTTTTCTACGTCACAATTCGATTTACGAACCCCCGATATTTACATTCTTACGTAAATGGAGGTTTGGGTGTATTTTGATTTTTTTACGCGAAAAGAAATACAAACCCTAAAAAAAATTAACAGCTGTGCGATCTTTCGGATACTCAAAATTCTTCCAAGCAGGAGCAAGATCTGACCCGAAGACAACAGGATTCTTGTGGCTTCGAATCATGGGTACAAGTCGTTTTTGTAAACATTCCTTGATGTATATTTCGCTGTTCATTGAAGCAGTGGTGATGAAGGGTTTCGAAATCTTACCGCAGCTACAAATTGCTTGCCAGACCATAGCTTTCTCACCAAATTTCTCGACTTTAATCGATGTCTCGGACTAGTTTGACACTTGCCCTTCTCGCACCGTATAATATTGTGGTCCCGGCAAGGATTTGTAATCGAGTTTCACGTAGGTTTCGTCGTCCATGATTATGCAGTTCATTTTTCCAGCAAGAATCGTATTGTACAGCTTTCGAACCCTCGGCCTGATCGTAGCTTCTTGTTTCGGACTACGTTTTGGTTGTTTCTGCTTCTTCTAGGTTCGAAGATTCAAACGTTCTTTAGCACGAAGAACATTTGACTTCGAAGTGCCCACTTTTTTGGCCACATCCCGAACTGAAACCTTCTTCTTTTGCTCGAACGCCTTCAGTATACGTTTATCCAACTGAGGGTTAGCAGTATCTTTTTTTCGACCCGTTTTCGGTTTATCCTCAAAGGTGCATTTCGCACGGCTTTTTCACTTACTCCTGCATTTTTTCTCAGTGACAGTCCGCGTTCTGAGCACCATTTGTACACCATTTTTCGACGTTGTTCTGCTGAAAGTCCACGCATTTCGAAACTAATGAAAACGAATAAACAACTGCACAAGTGGCTAGAGAAGAGTGTAAACAACAGGACAGCCAGCCATAAAAATTGACAGATTCTGAACCATTGCCAAATGGCAGCGGTTTTTGGTTGCGTCCATACTTTCTGAGACAGTCTTCACCATATTTTTCCCTGCGTGTATTTTGTGTTGCTAAAGGAATGAGCCTAACCGATTTGTACGTTGGTGTAAGAATATAGAATTTCAAATATTTTACATATTACCTAAAATAGGTACTGGATCATGCTTCTGGACATGTCATAAATAATGTTAATCGCTTACTATTACTTTATCAAATAATCAAATAAATTATATGTTCAAGTTTAAAATTCTGCTTCCAAATATTAATTCATTGTAAAGTTGTTTTCCCATTAAAACGACATAACAAAAATGAAGCATTTCATTGGATGCTAATGGAAAGAGAATTGCTCTTATTGTGCCCAAACACATATACTTCCGGAAGAAATAACATACATCAAACTATGAAGTGTTCAAAACAGAATTCCAGTCCAATGAAAACTTCAACCGAGAACTGTTTACTCCAAATGGAGCATCACGGCCGATTTCCGCGCGCATTACAACAACATAAAACAGCATGCGTCTCCACCGACGCCATAAATCATCAATCAAATATGAGAAGTTCCTCCCACGGTATTAGAACCATTACTGTAGCCACTACCCAGTTCCGACGGAAGAGATCCAAAAAAATAAAATAGATGAAACTAGAACACACCGCCACCGTTCCTCCTGCGCCGATGGTCGCCGCCGATATTGGCTGATGCTAACTCGATGCCAATAAGCGTACGACCCAGCTCTATTGCATGCTTAGGTGTATGTGGTATTCACTCAGACCTGCACGCGCTACACCCTGGCTGCTGCTTTGACTGACTCTGACTTTGAAATCGCGGTTCTTCCTCTCAGTCTAGTTCCGATTTTGCTACGATTTGGACGCGCTTTGGTTTGCGTTGTCGCAGACCAGTCTGACTGTGGATTCGAAATCCACACCCAAACCGCCTCTCGGTCTATTGGCGCCAAAGATCGGACACAGATCTGTTGTACCGCGACGCGTGTGACTCTTTTAAACAACATTTAATTAGTCTGTTTACTATTTTAAACAAGTTGATGGGACAATAAAAATCGTCGAGCCAACGAACGATCGAGCGTCGATAATCTCTATTACAGATCGATCGCAAAAATACGTAGTACGTTTTAATAAATTTACGGCTGTCGTAATCAAGAGCATCCAGCGAATGACGTGTTGCTGTGCGGAAAATATGATCTAACAAGTTCGCGTTTTTTTTTTTTAAGTGAAATGCAGAAACTCGTTTTGCAAACTACGGTGACGTGGAAATTGGCAACAGTTTTCCTGCTAGGTGAGATCCGAAATGCTCGTTGGAAGAAAAGGCGCGGAAATTAGTGCTATTTGATGTGTAGATGGTGGAAATGGTGATGTAAATGTCTAAATTCAATGAACTGGTGCCAGGGTAGGAGTAAAAATCGATTCGTGGTGAACGGGTTTAAAACACACCCTTGTCAAAAAATATGTAAATTTCGTTGTGGAAATAAAGTGAAAAGAAATGACTTGTTATCCTAATCGGAAAAACAATTAAGTTTACACCACATGCAAATCTTTGTTAATCATTATTACTTAAATTGAAAATTGGATTGACAACTCAACGATAAATTTCGATTTTCGAGCTGATGGAACTTTAAAACTATTCTATATTCAGTTTCGTGCAATTTGTACACGATAAAATGATGAATAACAGTCAAGAAATCACAACAAATATCAAACGAAAGTATTTTTCATGTTTTCAGTTTTCAAATTTCCCGATTGTGACCTCAATGGACTTTCGGATCAGAAAAAAATCCAATTTAATCAGATTTTGGAAATAAATTTTAACTTGTATGCAATGAATAATGTTTTCTCCATTCTCACATATTCTCTGGAACTATAAAATCACTCCAAAACCTGGAGAAATAAGTGCCATATACCATTTGAATCAGTTCATCGAGATCAGCAAATGGCAATGTGTGTGTGTGTGTGTGTGTGTGTGTGTGTGTGTGTGTGTGTGTGTGTGTGTGTGTGTGTGTGTGTGTGTGTGTGTGTGTGTGTGTGTGTGTGTGTGTGTGTGTGTGTGTGTGTGTGTGTGTGTGTGTGTGTGTGTGTGTGTGTGTGTGTGTGTGTGACAAACAATGTCACTCAATTTTTTCGAAGATGACTGGATCGGTGTTCAAACTAGGATTCTTATGATTTCATACTAAGCTCCAGAGTTTCATCTGAATATTACTTCCAGTTCCGGAATCACAGAGTGATATAAGTTAAAAAATGAAAATAATATCACTCACTTTTCTCGACGATGGATGAACCGATTTCCACATTTCCACTGATGTTTATTAAAACCCAACCTTCCAGAAATTCAGAGTGACTAGTGTAAAAATGTCAATTTCAATTTTGTCATAAGTGAACGAGTGGGCTCTGCACGATAAAGCAATGTTTGGGAGAAAAGTGAAGCACAATTTTGTTTCTAAGCATCCAAAAGCACCCTTTTTCATGACATTTGGCCTCATTTCTATTTTAGCACGGTTAGTTTTTGGCAACATAATCGTTCAAATATGACATACCTTATGATCAAAAACGAACCCGAATTTTATTAAAAAACGCAAAATTTCAATTTTTAATAAATTTCTTTATTATCGCCTTCAAAGTACTCTCTTCCTGCAGCAATACATGCATGCCAACGCTTGATCTAATTTTCCATACAAGTTTTATAGGCCGCCGAAGGTATGGCCTTTAGTTCACGCAGCGAATTCTATTTTATGGTCTCTATGGTCCAAAACGCGTTCCCCGCAATGGCAATTTGAGTCTGGGGAAGAGCAAAAAGTCACACGGGGCCATATATGGAGAGTACGGTGCTTGGTTGAGTTTTTGGCCAAAAACTGAGACACAACCAACGCTGTGTTTTGGAATGAAATTCAGCTTTTTTGGCACCAGCCGAGAAGCGACGCGTTTCAAACCCAAAACATCAGTTGAAATGTGTTCGGCTGATCCATAAGAGATGCCCAACAACACAGCAATCTCTCTATTCGGAACAGAACGATTTTGCAACACGATTTGCTTCGCCGATTCAATGTTTTCTTCAGTAACAGATGTTGTTGGGCGGCCAGGGATCTCATCATGATCCAAGCTTGTACGACCACCTTTGAAGCGTTTATACCACTCGTATGCCTGTGTTTTTCATAGACACGATTCACCATTCTAACATTTTCAACGTTTCGGAACACTCAAAACCATTTGCAACACCAAATTTGATACACGCACGTTGTTCTAAATTTTCATCCATTATAAAAATCGCCACACGAAAAATTTTCAACTTCTTTGTATAGACGCCAAACAAAAACTAATGGTACGATATGCGTCAAAATTTGACAGAATGTGTATAAAAGTGTTGACAACGTTGAGAGAATAAAAGTTTACCGATTGGACAAGCGCGGGAATTTTAAAATGAAAATTCCGGTTCTTTTTCGATCATAAGGTATATCATAATTGTATTGATTTGAACTGCTTACAGGAATAATTGTTGAAAGAACATAACTTTTTGCCTTTTTCTTTCTATATGAGTTGTGGTTATGCAATCACTGTGAAAACCGAGACCCGGAGAGTGTCATGTCTTGGGATCCCATACAAAATTCCTCAATATTTTTGAATCCGACTTCCGGTTCCTGAATTATGGGGTAAAATGTGCGAAAAATTGTGAAAATAAGTGCATTAACTTATTTTGGAAATGACTAAACCGATTTTAACAGACTTAGGTTCAAATGCAAGCTCTTTAGGTTCCATGCTAAATTCCTGAATCTTGTGATGATCTGACTTCCGGTTCCGGAGTAATGTGGTAAAATGTTCAAAAAATGAAAATATGTGTACTAACTTTCCTCAGAGATGGCGTGACCGAGTTTCACAAACCTAGATTCAACTGAATGGTCTTATGGTCCTTTATGAAACTGCTGAATTTCAACTGGACCCGATTTCTAGTTCCCGAATCGTAAGGTGACTAGTGTAAGAATTAAAATTTTAAATTACCTACTCGCTTTTCTCAGAGAAAGTTTGACCGATTTTCACAAACTTAAAGCTTGCTTCAGGTAGAATTGGAACAAAGACATTTGCCTGTATTTCAGTTATTTATTTTTTTTTATTCAAATGTAGCGTTTTCTTCATACTTTTAAGAAAAAATACGAATAAAATTATTCGTCACGGTTTCGAAGGAATTCTTGAATTTTTTCTGTAACACGACTCATTAGGCGGCGCACACCTTCTTCGTCCATCGTTTTAGCTATCTTATTCCACCAGGTCGTCATCTGATTGATGTCTTTGACAACCTTTCCTTTTGCCTTGAGTCCCCTCTTCATGATTGCCCAGTATTTCTCAATAGGGCGGAACTGGGGGCAGTTGGTTGGGTTAAGGTTTTTCGGAACAAACTGGACCCCTTTCTATGCATACCTATACAGCTTGCCATTCTGGCCAAAACATTACGGGATGGTCGTGGGATCGAATGACCGGCAAAAATTGTTTTTGGAGACACTCTTTTTGGTATAGTTCCGATGTCATTGTCTTAGTTGTAACGAAAACTTTTATTTTATTGCCCAGCTGCAAATGCCCTGCCAAATCATAAATTTTCTTGCAAAATTGTCGGCGAAAACAAATTTAAATTTGACTGGAACATCCCCCGAGCCGTTGCCAAGTAAAATTTTTGACCTGGGATTTGCCCGAAGTCATCATTGACATAGATTTCATCGTCCATCAGAAGACACCCGTCGAACTTGGTCAGCACCTGGTCATATAGTTTCCGAGCACGAATTTTGACCACACTATTTTGTTTTATGGTCCGATTTGGCTGTTTGCTAGCTCGATGCGACTTGATTCCTTCCCGGAGTCGAGCTCTCCTCACGGTACTATGGGAAGCACCGAATTTTCTGGCCAAATCACGGTCCGACAGATTAGGATTCCTCTTAATCGTCTTCAAAATCTTACCACGCAGTTTCCGGTCGACAGTTCCACTCCGACGATTGGCTTGAGGCTACCGAAGCGTCGTCAATGTTTCTTTTATCGTTTGATAACGCGCCATATGGTAATTCTGGGCAATTTCAGCTGTTTAGATAGCCTAGATGCAGACCACAATGGATTTTCCAAATAACTGTGCACATTTTTTCCCTTCTTTTGGCTTCCATGCTGATTATTTACAAAGTACAGTCTATTTGGAAAACACTTATAATAATCCTCTGTTTGATAGACAGTTTTATACACACATCTACAACGAAATTATAGGGGAGAGTGTTCGGTTACCGGTACCCTTTTCTTTTAAGCTTATAACTTCTGACTAAGTGCACATTATGCGGACAGATATGCATCAATGGAAAGCTAGAGTCCCTATCTAACAACTGAATAAGAAACTAAATTGATTCAATCGATAGAAAAAACTTTATTATCAATTTAGTAAAGTGACAAATTTTGGCCATTTCAAAAAAGGTGTTCGGTTATCGGCACCCCAAGAAATTTCGCTGAAAATGGAAAAATATAAGTAAAGACTGCCATTATTCAAAGAAAAAAAAACAAAAGTCTTCATTGTCTGATGGTGACTTCGCCTTGGCTCTCTTGGCCAATGATTTGAATGGTGCACCTTTGGAGTTGATTTGGCCGGTCTTGAATTAAAATATTAAATGTTGTTTTCAACCAACATGAATGGTTGAATTGGCTTCTGTAATCTGCAGCTAAATGGCTCACTGTCACCGAAAAAACGTTAACACAGTATTGACTACTAGCCACTAGATGGCACACTACTACCGAAAAGAATTTTTCAGTCGCGGTAGTCTTTTCTATATTGGCAGGTATAAATACGATGTTGTATTGGAGAAAAAGACATAAACGAAACATAAACTGCTTTTTAAAAATTCTTCTAAATCGCTGTTTTCTTCATTTGACTTCGCGAAATCGAAAACTCTTACTGAAACCTTTGAGCACTCGGAAAACTAAAACCGAATACAAGTAGTACACCAGATGGCGTAGCCCGGAAGGTGGGATAAAACAAGTAAAAATCGTTTTACATATACAAAAACCATTCGCAACATGCAACATTTGAAACTCATTTGACTGTTCAACGTGAAAACATTATTACGCACAATCGCATCAAATGCGCACAAATTCTGAATAAATACACTTTCCACTAGTGGCATACCGAGGAAATTTGACACCCAGGGAAAAATAAAAGATTTGCCGGCCCCGTCGTTGGTTTAGTGAGTAAAAGGTTCAACAAGACTGTCCTTTTTAGATTTTTAATGGATTGTTTTGCTTTGATACTTCTCATGAGTTTTTGGCTAAAAAACTTGTTAATAAAACCAGTTTCTTTTTTGTTTTCTTTGTACTGTCTTTTAGCAATGATGGTGATAGATAAAAAGAGTAAAATCTTCTGATTTTAATCACAAAATTAGTTGTCAATGAGATTTTGTGTTGGATTGAAATATTGCTGGTTTGAGTCCAGGATATTCGCCAACTAAACACATTCTCTAAAAACAAGAGTTTTTTTCAGTAAAGTAAATTCTGAATTTCAACTAATTTAATAGTTATTTTGGAAATTATGTTGTTATAATCAACTAATTCAAAAACAGTAATACGAATTAGGCGCAGAGCTAATTTCGGTCGATCCGTGGCGTTTAATGGCATTAATCAGTGCGTTAAAGTTCATTATCCTTGACTTGGACGATTTGTTTTGAGTCGCCATGGCTAACAGAAGCAGAGAACCAAAGTTTTTATTTATATGACAGATGTATTGAAGCCGTCAAGTTGTCCACGTGCTTCATATCACCAGATATGCCAGGTAATAAAGACTGTCCCAGAAAGTATGGACGCACTTTGATTTTGCTGTAAATAATTCACTAGTGTTAGATATTCAAATTTTATTCGATATACTGATAATATTAGACTACAACAACAGAATATTATTTTCAACATTTGCTACATAGCCATTGTAGACTGGCTGGCGCACCCTCTTGCGAACGTTCCTCATTAAATTCCGTACAGACTTCTTGGCGACAAGTTTTGACACTTTTTTCCAATCTTTTCGAACTGTTGAATGGTTTCGGCTGCCGAGACATGTATCCTAAGATGTGCCTTCGTTAATGCCCAAAATTCCTGAATTGGTCGAAGTTGTGCGCAATATGGTGGATTCATGTCTGTTGGGACAAAAGTGACATTTTTGGTAGTATACCAGTCTACCGTTGATTTCGAGTAGTGGCAAGAAGCAAGATCTGGCCAGAAGACAACAGGATCCTTGTGGCTTCGAATCATGGGTAGAAGTCGTTTTTGTAAACATTCCTTAATGTATATTTCGCTGTTCATTGAAGCAGTGGTGATGAAGGGCTTCGAAATCTTACCGCAGCTACAAATTGCTTGCCAGACCATAGCTTTCTTACCAAATTTTTCGACTTCAATCGATGTCTCGGACTGGTTTAACACTTGCCCTTCTCGCACCGTATAATATTGTAGTCCCGGCAAGGATTTGTGATCGAGTTTCACGTAGGTTTCGTCATCCATGATTATGCAGTTCAAATTTCCAGCAAGAATCGTAATGTACAACTTTCGAACCCTCGGCCTGATCGATGCTGCTTGTTTCAGACTACGTTTTGGTTGTTTCTGCTTCTTATAGGTTCGAAGATTCAAACGTTCTTTAGCACGAAGAACATTTGACTTCGAAGTGCCCACTTTTTTGGTCACATCCCAAACTGAAACCTTCTTCTTTTGCTCGAACGCCTTCAGTATACGTTTATCCAACTGAGGGTTAGCAGGACCTTTTTTTCGACCCATTTTCGATTTATCCTCAAAGGTGTTATCCTCACCGAACTTCCTGGTTGCATTTCGCACGGCTTTTTCACTTACTCCTTCCATTTTTGCTATCTTTCTCAGTAACAGTCCGCGTTCTGTGCACCATTTGAACACAATGTTTCGACGTTGTTCTGCTGAAAGTCCACGCATTTCGAAACAAACTAATGAAAACAAATAAACAACTGCACAAGTGGTTAGAGAAGAGTGTAAACGACAGGACGCAGCCATAAAAATTGACAGATTCTGAACCATTGCGAAATGGCAGTGGTTTTTTGTTGCGTCCATACTTTCTGGGACAGTCTTTATAAAAAGTTTAGGTAACAAAAAGAAAAGATCGCGCAAATTTTCTGACGAATTTCTGCATCCGGTATTCAACCACGAAATAGATCGATTTTACCTCATAAATATTCAATCCACTCAACTTTTCGATTGATGCTCTTCAATTTATGATACCATAAAAAAGTCATAAAAAACTTTTGTGTTGGTTTTCACGCAATTAACATTTGTTTTGAGCGCAGCAAAAAGTAAAAGTGTCTGTATTTTTCAACACGCAATATATCCCAATTTATTTTATTTTATACGTGAACGCATAATTTTGTCAATTTGCGAAAACGTAATATTAAGTTAAAAGCAATAATTGTAGTCTTTTAATAACCGTTCTAACTTACTTCTAACATTTTTTTTATAGAAAAATAAAAAATCATGAATTTAAGGGTTAAGCTACATTTTGTACGGCTCGTTAAGTTGTGTAAGGGTATGAGTAGAGGTGTTGTAATTTATTATAGGCTTGATGCAACTAAAATCTGTAAATTTAACAATGTTTGAATATTTGATAAATCATCAAAAAGCTAATAGATAAGAGCATTTACTGATACAAGACAAAATATCAAGAAAAAAATACGGGTGGGTAATGTCAGAGACATGACTGGATGACGTCATACTTCCAAATGTTCAACAATTATCGATAATCTTTCTCATAAGTTGGTTTGGTTGTGAACATGGATTCTAGACCTGGAACAGAATTTTGACTCTGGATTCTGGAACTGAATTCTGCACTGATTCTAGCATTTGTAGAAGTTTTGTATCTGGAGCTGAGTACTAAGCCTGGTTCTAAAAAAGATTTTTTCTCTGTAATAATGGTTGATACCAAACATTTTAGAAGAAAAGCAATTTCGAGTTATTTGTGGTCATCTTATACTACTGAATTTTTTTTTCATAAATTGATGAACATATTTTCGTTGATATGGAACAAAAGTTATGTTGCCGGGTTCAAAGATTCATGAGTTATTTTTCTATGTACACTGGTCCATATAAATTTCATTGTCCGAGAAAATCTCACTCATTCATCTTTATATTATATGTTTCAACCATTTTATTTCATATTCTATACCTTAAAACTATTCATAAAAAATGTACCAAAATGTACGTCATTTCCCTCGCCTAATCATGCGAGCCCCTCTTCGATCCGATCATCTGGCTAATCGTTCGATGCGCTATTCGAGATCTTCATATGTTGCACGAATCGGAAAATGTTTAAACCAGCGGGAAAATTTTGCGCAGTTTCCACACCCTGAAATGCGTCATCACGTGTTTTAAATGGATAGGAGTATACTATGTATACTCGAAACACTATCCGCAATTCGGTCGGACTCGCTTATTGGGGGAGGGCTTGTTGTTCGGTGCAAGTCAGCCTTTTATTGAGGTTTCGGTTTTAGATTTGCCAGTTCGATATGCGTTAGAAAAAAAATCATGTTTCCATAACAAAACGTGTTGTTTTGATTTTGGCGGTTAATACAACCGGCCACGAACAGTAACTTATGCATGCTTCCGGTATTACATAACAGAATTCATCTCAGTTCAAATCACAGATGTTTGAAAGCAGCATTCTGAGTCAATTTTCTTTGGTAGTCATTTTCTTGAAATATTCTCATGCGAACGTAAATTTGATTGAAAAATTCAATACACTGCTCTTTTCCGACACTGTGGGTCGTGATCTGTTTCTAATTCGCAATAAAAATCTTCGAAAGAACTCGTTATCGTTATTAAATTATTCTCCAGCGGAACGACCTCGGTCCTGTTTGAAATCAAGATCAACGGCATCCCACTTTTGCGGAGTAAGATAGATAGATAGATAGATAGCCGCCAACCGCGTCCAACCGTTTCTAGAACCGCAAGATACTCATGGGTGTGTAGAATGCTACACGAGTATGCTGCGCGTACTCTGGCGGGATCAAACGTGGGTTCAAAGTTTGGCGCGGCTTTCGCTATATGATAACGGTTCGCTTTGATCGCTACCCAGAACGCGAACGGAAGCGCCGAGGCATGTGTCAACGGTGATGCGTGGGGCGACGAACGACTCGTGCGTCGATCCGTTTGCATTTGCCTCAAGTTCAAGTTCAGCCCATTAGGGGGCGATCGGATGGCGGTACATACACACGCACACAAACACACACAAATGACGTTACGGGCCATCGGTTTGTTTACCAATTACCTACCAGGCCAGTGCACACTCGTTAAATTAAAATTGTTTTGCTAGTACACTTCTCACTGGCTCACGAGTTTCGTAATAAAAACACACTTGAGCTGAGTGGCGCGGTAAAGAAATGGCGAGCATCGATATAAATTAGGCAAGCGATTAAGTGACTTGGCTTAGTCTGTTTGTATATGTTTACGAATTCATGCGGCTGTCGTTGTTTTAAGTGGATAGAAGCAACCTTAGTTTGAAGTTTCGTTCTGAGTGTAGAAAAACTCAAAAAACCTTTATTGATGCCATCTCTTCAAATTTGAAAATAACTACTTCTGCTCGAAAACACAGATCACTTGAGATTGGTAAAACATCAATAGGGACACACCTTAAAGTTCGTATTCTAATCTTATTGAAAAAGTATCATTCCAAATATTGTTTAGGAACCCAATTAAACAAATACTAGATTAATGCAATGATTGGTTCATTTATATAGAGACAATAGCAACTGGTTGATTGGCCCTAGTTTGTAATAACCAAGATTCAATATATTTTCACTGGTTTAGAAAAAAATTGTCTAATTGCTTTGATATACAACTAATCATTTAGTTGTTTTAAATACGCTAGTTTGGTGATCTATTTTCGACCAACGCAAAAACACAAAAGTTTCAGCTTTCAATTAAATAATATACACAGAAAAAAAACATGTTAAGTAATGAAAAAAATATAGCTTCAACAAAAAACTTCAATCTCAACGATGACCTCATCATTTGAAGCAAATCTCTTTCTGGCAAACTTCTGTTTTTGATCTAAGAACAGGAAATAGTCTCTGGGGAGAGAATCTGGCCAGTATGACGAATGCAATAACAATTCGAATGGGAATTTAGCCTCCGTAACGACGTGATACGGTGCGTTATCCTGAAAAAAGTATCTTCGTTTTCTAACGCTACATTCTATTGACTATCAATCGTTTCACCAGAAATCAATCAATCGCAAATTATTGAACAAAATTCCATTTGCGTTCCAAAGTACACATACTATAACCTTCACTTGTCGATGTTTGAGTTTTCAGATGCAGATGCGATTTGACTAGGGCGTATATTGATGAATCCACGTTTCATCCATTGTATACGATCAATTTTCTCGAAGATGGCCGAACCGATTTCAAAATGCTTAGACTCATTTGGAAACCATTGGATATCAAGTTAATAAATCAGGTGATTGATACTTCCGATTTCGGAGACATGATCGTAAAAGTGATGCAATCGATAAACCGCATTTATTCTTTATCAAAAGTTTTGCAATCACTGTGAAAACCGACTTTTAAACCGAGGCCCGGAGGTCACAAGAGTGCATGTAAAGTTTTTTTGCATTAACTTTTCTCGGAGATGGCTGAACCGATTCTCATGAACTTAGATTCAAACTTAAGGTATTGTGGTTCCATATGAAATTTTTGAATATTGTTTGGATCCGACTTCCAGTTTCGGAATTACGGGGAAGAATGTGCAAAAAATAAGAAAATAAGTGCACCAAATTTTCTCGCAGATAGCTGAACCGATTTTCACAAACTTCGATTCAAATGAAAGGTCTTGCAGTCCCACACTGAAAGACCGAAATCAGCATTTTGGCGAAAAAATAAGTTGATTTTCTGATTTTAGTTAGTTAATTTTTGAGAGAACTAAAAAAATCTTATTTTTGCTGAATTAGATTTTTTATTTCTAATTCCCTTAATAATAATCAAATGTTTGTTGAAATTGCTATTATTTTAGTTGAATTCACCAATTGAAGGTGCTGTCATTTCTCAGCACAGGTGCTGTTATTTCTCAGCACTCCATTTCCAATAAAACGTTGTTTTCTACCAACATAAATGGTTGAATTGGTTACTGCAATTCGCAGCTATTTGGCGCACTGTCACCGAAAAAAACATTTCAGTCGCGGTTGTCTTTTCTATATTTCTATATTCTTCTAAATCGCTGTTTTCTTCACTCGACTTCGCGATATCGACTCTCTTACTGAAAACTTTGAGCAATCGGAAAACAAAAACCGAATACAAGTAGTACACCGGACGGCGTAGCCCGAAAGGTTGTAAGATACAAAAAACTTCATTTGACATATAAAATTAGAGTGCAACATTCGAAACTCACTTCACTGTTTCGCGTAAAAACATTATTACACACAATCGCTTCAATTGCGCACAAATTCTGAACACGGAAAGACCGAAATCAGCATTTTGGCGAAAAAATTAGTTGATTTTCTGATTTCAGTTAGTTATTTTTTGAGACAACTAAAAAATCTTATTTTTGCTAATTTAGATTTTCTAATTCTTATATCCTTAATAATAATAAAATATTTGTTGAAATGGCTATTTTTTTTTGTTGAATTCACCAAAATAACGTGCTATCATTTCTCAGCTAAGACACACTTCATTTCCATTCAACTAATTTTTTAGTTGAATTAGAGAAATAATACGTTGTTTACGACTAACATATATGGTTGAATTGGCTTCTGCAATTTGCAGCTATTTGACGCATTGTCACCGAATAAACGTTAACACCGTTTTGACTCTAGCCACTAGATGGCACACAACTACCGAAAAGAATTTCTCAGTCGCGGTTGTCTTTTTTATATTGGCAGGTATAAATACGATGTTATATTGGAGGAAAAGACATAAACTTCTTTTTAAAAATTTTTCTTCTAAATCGCTGTTTTCTTCATTCGACTTTGCGAAATCGGCTTTCTCACTGAAAACTTTGAGCACTCGGAAAGCATAAACCGAATATATATACAATTAGAGTCCTACATTCAAGACCCACTTCACTGTTTCGCGTAAAAACATTATTACGCATAATCGCTTCAAATGCGCACAAATTCTTAATAAATTCTATTTCCACTGAGAGTTTACTTTATTTTTAAAAATCGGTTAAGAAATTTGTATATAGATATATCGTGCGAAACACATCAAAACAATTTGCAAGCAGTTTCAATAAGACTGTCCTTTTTACCTTTTTAATGGATTGTTTTGCTTTGCCACTTCTCATGAGTTTTTGGCTAATAAACTTCTTAATAAGACCAATTTAATTTTTGTTTTTTTTTTGTGCGGTCTTTCAGTGATAGATAAATAGAACCAAATGTTCTGATTTTAATAACAGAATTAGTTGTCAATGAGAATTTCGTACTGGATTGAAATATTGCTGGTTTGTGTCCATGATATTCGCCAACTAAACACATTCTCTAAAAATAATCGTTTTTTCAGCAAAGTAAATTCTCAATTTTTTTCGGAGATGGCTAAACCGATTTTCACAAAATTATATTCGAATGAAAGGTCTTATGAACCCAAAGAAAATTCCTGAACTTTATCTTGATCCGACTCCGGTTCCGGAATTACACGGTGATTACTGTAAAAATTCCAATTTCAAATAACTTACCCACTTTTCTCAGAGATGGCGTGGCCGATTTTACAAACTTAGAATCAAATGAAAGGTCTTATGATACTATACAAAACATCTTAATTTCATCTGGGTCCGTCTTCCAGTTCTGGAGCTACAGGATAAAGAGTGTTGAACATTTCAAGCAGTTATATATAGCAGTGATGCAAAACACGAATAGATGGAGTTACTGGGGGCTCGATTGAGTTCCAATTGATCATCGAGCCTCATCAGTCTCATATTTCCAAAAGAACTTGTTCTTTTGAACAGTTCGCGAACGGATTGTCCTTCTTACCTGTGCAGTTTTCTCTGCAACCGATTTAGCTGCTTTTGTCCTAGATTTTCGAAATTTTTCTATAATTGTTGTTAAATTGAGAGAGTTCTCTCTTCGCGAGAGTCCAATACCGCTCGATAGGTCGCAACTCCGAACAGTTAGGTGAATTCTTCTCTTTCGGTACAACATGGACTCCATTTGCATTTCAGAACATCTTTGGCGTAATGACAAGCTACCAAATTAGGCCAGATTAGCGAGAGAACGTCATGGCCAGTGCAGTAAAACTTCATTCAATTCAATTGAAACTGAATGTGGAACACATTGACGATGTCTCTACTGCAGTAAACTTCACTCTCTGACACACACAATGTTTGCTGACGGCTCGAACGGGCAGCATTCAGTTCATCACTCGTTTCTCTTCAATCGAGGCTTAGTTTCACCACCGTCAGCTGATCTCTTGAAGTAACAAAATATCTCGTTCAATAATGTGAGAGTGGCGTTCAAATGAGGTTCATGTAAACATTCGGATTGGTTCAACATAATAGATGAAAGACAAACCAGGTAGCTGAAATATCAATTACAGAATACACATAAATTAATTGTTTCCTCCTTCAGTTTTTATTTTTAATACTTTACTCCATTTATAATTCTATTCGTTCGAACTTGCTTACTACCAAGGGCGAAGGCAGTGAAGCAGCTAGACTACTTGGCACTTGAAACTAAGCAAGCAAAACTTCAAATGACTAGGTAGGATTATTCTACTGACGATGAATTATGGGATCTTCACTTGAAAATGGCAGCAAAAGTCAAATGAATTAGTAAGGATATGCTGATGGTCAGCGACCATAAAAATTTCATTTTCACCTTATAATTTTCGATTGAACATGAAATTTTACCGCACTGGTTATGGCTGCATATGAATGGTAACAATCGCTTCTTTAGACATTTTTAACATCGTCAAATATTGGGTGATTAAACTTGCTCGTCACATTCTGTTTATCATTACGGTTCGATACAGTTTTCCTTCTGAACGATTGTATACCTTGCCGGTGCTTGGAGGTATTCACAAAAATTGGAGACATTTTAATTTTTCTTGTGGTTCCTGAGGTGCGTTTTTGTTCCGTTCCCAGCCTACCTGGTTGTTGTCAAACGTGTATTGAAAGATTTAAGAACAGTACTTTTCACACTTGCTCTGTTTTTGACGCCATGTTGAATCTAAAATCTTGTAGTATCACCAAACATTGTTTTTACACAATGAATGTTCATTAGTCTGTGAAATATTTCACTATTTCTTATACCTGTTCAGATATAGTTATATCGCACAATTCCCGCCCTATTAACGATTTTGTCTGATACTAAATAAAACACTGCGAATACGATGGGAATAGCCCTGTAGTAAAGAAAACAGTTCAACGTCGAAGACGTTAAAGTGGCTTCCGAGACTTGGCTCCAAAATCGTAACGCGAATTATATAATCTTGTCTGGGATACTATTCATAACTACTTAACTTATCAAATAATGCAATACTGCATTCGTACAGAATTTTACAGGCTGCGAGTGTAACGAGCACTCGGCTACCAAGTGTCGCTGTATGGATTTAAACCCGATCAGATGGTAATAACAAAATTATAACAACTGGAGTTATTTATTTCAGAACTATTTTGTAACAAATTTAGAAATATTTTTGGCTGGTAAGCTGTTAAAATAACAAAAATCATACCAAAAAAACTCTAGCGGGAACCAAATCGTTACAGATTTTAGAACGTTTGTATCACAATTATTATTTAATTTGACTTCCGGAAGTCCGAAGGAAGAAATTTATAACAATAGTTGTAAGAAATTAGATAGCAAATTTAACACAGAAAACTATATCCCAACTTTTAGCATAGTTTCAATCCAAAATTGTTGAATGATTTTTTTCATTAAATGAATAATTGATTTAGTGATCTGATTTCTTCTTTTCGTTTATTGACATTCTGATCATTATATTTCGATATAAAGCTGCGGAAGAACTCATTTTTTCAATAAATGAACTTCATCATGAGTCTTGCAAATGAAAATAAAACGTCATAACTTATTTTGTTATTCGTTAAATATCTCAAAATAACACAAATTGTTATACATATCAACTGTTGATGTACTTGTGTTATGATTTTGTTATGTGCATCTGATCGGGAATCTATCAATTATTGTGCTTCGATGGTTCAGCCGATTTGCTGGCATGCTTTGTGATTTAATTTTACTCGATTCAAGTCGCGCTGTTGCTATCGATTTTTTGTTTTTATTTCAATCGATTCATGCCATGTAATTTTCAAATTATACATTTAACATGTTCTTGACAATAAATTTGTGTGAAATACGACGCTCCATTTATGTGCATCTTATATGATGTAAAATTAAAAGGTATTTTCGAACTGTGTCGGATTGAGAAATCTTCTACGGATCTACGGTTCCGTAGTAAAAAATCTAAGGAAATATGTTTTTTTTTCTGCAGGAAGCCTTGGATATTTGAGTTTTCTACGGAAAACTACGGAAACTATTTTGTCTTAAACATTTCCGGCTTGGCACCGCTAGTTTCCAGAGAAATGTCAATCTACGGAAATGACACTACAACTATCTGGCATCACTGCTTCCCACCCGGTTGCGATATCGCTAATTTTTCTACTTATTAAGTTTTACAAGATGACATCACAAATGCACTCGTGATGAATAAAATTCATCTTTGACAGCTGACGGTAGTTTGTTTACATTTTCATTAACACGGACTCAAATTAAAATAAACATGCAATAACCCTGTACCCTCAATGAACATAACTCAAAATTCAGTGACGCACCATTCAAATTCATAAAAAGTGCACGTACTCTAAGCCTTAGTTACCATCTATCTACTCATTTTTTAGTTAAGAGACTAAGCTGTCAAATTTTAAGTATTTTTTACTCAAAACAAGAAAAAAAATTCAAAAGTTTGAGTGAGTTTAACTCAAAATTTTAGTCGCTTGCAGTCAAAATAAAGAAATTCTTCTTGTTTAGATACATGGATTTCTAGTTTAAGTCATTCTTCTTTCTTTTAAATGGGAAGCGCAAATAAGTGATTCAATACCATTTCCTTTTGACCGGTTCGGAGTCAAAATTGAATGGTTTTTATATCCTTATGTTGGACGTCTTACTTAGCATAATTGAAACCACAAAATTTTTATTGAATGCAACTATGATTGATGATTCCTGGTTTCAAAACCCGGATCTATAAACGGTAATGAAAAACGACGTATTCTTGCATTCCTGAATTCGATTAGAATATTTCGACAATAGCGGCCCTTACACGAAAATTATTATTGTCATTTTTAATGATAAATAAGAAATGAAATTTCAAATTTGTATGGAAAATTCATCATTACTGCCCTTACACGTACATTAAAAATAATATTACTTTTTAGTAATGACACTTTCTATGATCGTGTAATGGCCGCTAATGAAAACGCAGTGAACTGCAAGAAGTATTTTTTTCACTAAAATCTCGGTTGATTTTTCATTAGGGCGTATACGCAAGTGACAGTTTCTCTTTAATCACTCTCTCTTTCGATTATTGTGATGTGATTAAAAAGATTTTCTTTGATATCACTATCCTGTTTGAGAGTCGAAAGTTTCGGGTACCATTTCATGTAAAGAGTTAAGTGATAAAAGTGGAAACCGCTTGGTAATTAATAGAAGAGAAAGTAAACAAAGAGAAACTGTTACTTGCGTATACGCCCTTTTGAAAAATTATCCGAGAAATGTTTGAAAGCTTAAAGCGGCCCGTACACGATCATTAAAAGTGTCATTACTAAAAAGTACAAATTACAAATTTGGAGTGTCATTACTTTTGTAATCATCAGCGGCCCTTACAGCGGTGAAAATTCATCATTACTGCTGACATTACTTTTTAGTAATGACACTTTTAATGATCTTGTAAGGGTCGCCATTATAAATGATATTAATAATTCTCGTGTAAGGGCCGCTTAACGCTTACTCTAATGTATGAATAAATGCGAGAGAACTCATGGTCTGCGTAAATTTTACTCAAATTCATACTCAAATTTTGACATATTGTACCAGTTTATGAATTTAAGTAATCGCAACTCAAACCATGGGTCCAGTATAAAATCAATTGCGTTCTATGGGGTCATGAAACACTTCAAATGAAACTTAGTGTGTAAACGTAGGATCATAAATCTCCGAGAAAACCAAGTGCATATTTTTGTCGCAAAACTCACATAATTTTTCCGATCACGACGAACTTTTTCGAACTCCAACTAAACAGATTTACTTCTAGCAACCAAGAGAATTAGAATTCTTTCGTAAAATTTAAAATATTTTTTCGCGAAAAATTTCTAATCGTTATGGATTTTTCAACTACTAAAAATAGCTAGAGAAAAAAGAAAAAGATGAAATTATAAATTAAGATGTAAACTCAATTGGCAGATCAGCTAGAAAATGCACATTTAATTAATAACCGATTCGCAAAATTAACTATTAATTTCAGCTACCGCATTACTTTTAATTGCGTTTACTGTTGTTTTGAAGTCTATTAGCTATAAAAAATCAAAACAAACTTAATTACATACTACATACAAGTAAATCGAAAATCGGGAAATTTAATGTTGTTATTTTTTTATGTCATTTATTTTACCCCGGCTTTGACCAATGTTGTTAATATATTAAATATATAAGAAGTTAACTTATATTTCCAGAACCTGTACTCTCATTGAACATAACTCAAAATTGAGTGACACATCACTCAAATTCATAAAAAGTGCATTCATGCGTTTAGGGACGAAATTGTCAAAACTTGAGTAATTTTTACTCAAAATAAGAAAAAAAATATTTTGTTCAAAATTTGAGTAAGTTCAACCCAAAATTTTAGTTCCTTGCTCTCAAAATGAAGAAATTTTTCTTTGATAATTTTCATATACAAAGTTATTCTTCTTGCTTTTGAATGCGCAAAAAAATGATTCAAAACCGTTTCCTTTCGAACGGTTTGGAGTGAAAATTGAATTATTTCGATATCCTTATGTTGCTCTTTTCACCAAGCATAATTGAAACCACAAAACATCAATGATTGACGTTGATTCATGTTTTCAAAACCGGATCTAGAAACGGCAATGGAAAACGACGTATTCTTGCATTCTTTATTTCGATAAGAATATTCCGAGAATGAAAACGCACTGAACTGCAAGAAGTATTTTTTTCACTCAAATGTTTGAAAACTCAACGCTTAC
This sequence comes from Malaya genurostris, assembly GCF_030247185.1. Classification (NCBI taxonomy): domain Eukaryota; kingdom Metazoa; phylum Arthropoda; class Insecta; order Diptera; family Culicidae; genus Malaya; species Malaya genurostris. The sequence goes on along the minus strand of NC_080570.1, from coordinate 62,582,545 downwards.
TCTAATCAGACCCTGTCAGCTTGGAGCGAAATCAATCTTCAGTTCAACAACGGCATCACATTCAACATATCATGTCAATTGTATGGGTGCGCAGCCCTGCTATTTTGGCGCGCACGAATTTGACATTTCTCTCCCCTACTTCTATATATGAGATTCGATGCGGATTCACCTGAGGCAAAGACATCTTATTAACAAGATATCCAGCTCTCACATTTCCCGAACAAATCATTGGCAACATCCTTTTTTGCGAGCATGTCGCCCCCAGACGAGCCCGCATCGAATCTTACACATAGAAGTAGAGAAGAAAAATGTCAAATTCGTGCGCGCCAAAATAGCAGGGTTGCGCGCCCATACAATTGACATGATATGTTGAATGTGATACCGTGCGATGGCGTTGTTGAACTGAAGATTGACTTCGCTCCAAGCTGACAGGGTCTGCCTGAGGGCGACATGCCCGCAAAAAAGGATGTTGCCAATGATTTGTTCGGGAAATGTGAGAGCTGGATATCTTGTTAATATGATGTCTTTGTTCTAATGTAAGAATAAATGCGAGAGAACTCATGGCAACGAGTTTATTTTACTCAAATCCATACTCAAATTTTGACATATTGTTCCAGTTTATGAATTTGAGTAATCGCCACTCAAACCATGAGTTATGTTCAAAGAGAGTGTGACTTCTTCATTTAATGTACCAATAGTATGCAATTTTCTGAACTGTAGACTGTTTCCCCATATTTACCAACTTGTTTCGTTGACACCGAAATTCAGCTGGGTTTCAAATCCGTCATAAAATCAATGAATGGTGAATGGGCAAGTCACCGATAAAGCAACTGCTTAAAATGGGACACTTTCCCACACCCCAGATCCAAAGCCAACCCAGAACTATCTCTGCTGTCTGTGGTGTCATTTGTGACTTTTGGTAGCACCCCAGACCGACTGGATAGAAAAAGGATACGGAAAAGGCCAACAGACGGTTTTTACGACACAAGGATCACTGGCGCCAGTCAGCATTTCTCGTACTCGTGGGAGAATAGCAGCAGAGAGATGACCTACAATTTCGATGAGATAACTCATGGTTGCTAGTCGGTGTTTCAGAATTATGTTTCATAAATCACGTTACATTGGTTTGCCAATCCTGGGTGCTGTTTACATTGAGCAACGGAGCATTATTCTATTGATTGGATAATGAACGATATATCACATTCAAATAACACTCCCAAATGGTATTGAACGAATGAAAATGCGCCATTTTGAGATTCAATTTTCACTAATGGAGTTTTCAAAACATTTCACACCTCCATACTCCGGATGGAGAATCGATCCATATCCGAAGTCCCGCGATGGATCGATTACAAGGTTGTTTCCGGTTACTACGCTGTGAAAGATGCTTCCTAATGGTCGGCGCTTCTTTACGGCATAATCAAGCTAATGGAAATAATGTGGTTTTTTAACTCCATCAAATGGTCGGTCGGCAAATATGTTTGTCCGCTTCTCTTTCAGTGGAATTTCTCAACCATGCGCGGCTCAACTCACATGTAAACAATTTCAGCGATTGTTTATGTTTCACCGGACCGGAGTGACGGTCCGGTCTGTGAACGGACTTCTGTTGTTCGGATCCGAACGTAAAAATATCCGTTAGAATGGTGCCAGTGGGGTATCATTCCAGCATGACACGAAACCGCCAGCTGTCGTCATCGTTTGATCCGCTGACACCACTCATGAAAACACTTTTTATTTCCTAGCCACTCGCGGGAAATCTTAATTTCGAATATGTCTAAAGAATCATATGATTATGCTCCGTTCAAATGCAACGTAAACATGTGCATAGGAAGAATTTTTCTGAACGAGATCCGTCAAAAAAATAAGTGTTATTCAATTGTCTCGTATAGCAACAGAGCCAACTTTGATAAAGTATCAAAAGACATTTTGACTGTGGTTAACGAATTTCGCTACGATTTGCGAAAACCTCGTGCCTCGCACGATCATCGCATCATCGCATCGCATGCCTCGCAAACTCATCGCTTTATAATCCAGTTAAATGTCACATGATGACACCGAGGCGATGAATAAACCCTTTACGTGCAGTTTTATATTGGTCGAGGAAACCACCACCAAGGTGGCTGAATATTTATATCTCCACATATACGACATTCCGACGGTGCTCATTGGCATTGATCTTGGAATCAGTTTTTGCGGTTAATTTATTAGTCTCCATATGTTAGCGCAGCGTCGATTCCTGTTCTCACTTAATTTTTCTACACGATGAGAAAGAACAGCACTTATTGATGGTTCAGACATTGCTACGAATGTAAGAAAAATAAAATTAAAGTGTACAGATAATTGTAATCCACCAAATTCGGCACACATTTGAACTCAAGTTAAATCTTCTACTCCCCACATTGGCAAATATTTATAATTCAAGACCGCACCGGTGTTGGATACGATGCCAATTTCACACCGCGCACATCGTGATTAATTCGCAAATGCGCAGCACGTGCTAGGAATTCTGAGCATGCTGCATCCCGGCCTCGGTATATAAATGCGAATCTGTATCGGAACGAACACGCCCATCAGCTCCGTCACCAGCTTTGATTGTAAACAATGAAACCAATGTGATCAACCATAGTGCATTTATTGATGACTGGCTCCTCAGATGATATCTTTCCGCCGATGACAATTGCTTCCGAAATGACTCATTATTTCTAGCTGTTGACGGAACGATCGTTTTGTTTATATTTTCAGCTTCAATTCTTTTGGCAGTAATCCCAACGGTAGTGGCCAACCAGCTCAGATCTGCTCACCGAATCAAATGTCTTAGCCCTAACCGTGAAAAGGTAGTCCCTGGGATGAATCAGTAGTTGATCACTTTCCTTTCGAGATAAATATATATCTTTCGATCATTTCAAGGTACAAGATAACATCACTCTGCACCACCGACTGACAGCGTTGCGTAACGAAATGCGCACCAGGTCGTCAACCCAGTCGACAGAAGTGGACGCCTACGTGATCACTTCGTTTGATGAGCACATGTCTGATCAACTGATGGAGTCGGATCAACGGTTAAAATTTCTGACAGGTTTCTCTGGCCTTGGGCTTGCAGTGGTTACCACTAGGTCCGCTGCTTTGTGGATCGACCGATCACTTTACCAGCAAGCAGAACATGAAGTGAATTGCAACTGGAAGATTTTCCACAACGAGGAACATGCGGCCGTTAGAGAATGGATTGCTGTTAGAAACTCTGAATGCCTTAGTTGTTACTCCGAATCATGAAATCAATCTCTTTCTAGAACGAACTATCGCCGGAATCTCGAGTTGGTGCCGATCCGCAACTTGTTCCACATTCTCTCTGGCATAGCTTGGAACGTCAGCTGAATCTTCACTCGATCAAACTCATCAAGGTTAATCGTAATCTAGTTGATTTGGTTTGGGGTTCTCAACGACCGGCACCCAAATCGAACTCCATCAAAGTACATCCGGTACGTTTCGCCGGAGAACGTTGGGATGGCAAAGTCAACAAACTTCGTTCCAATCTGACCTCACTTCGCTGTGATGCTATGATCGTTACATCGCTCACCGAAGTGGCATATGTTCTGAACTTACGAGGTAGCGACATCCCGTACACTCCAGTGTTCAAAGCTTATCTGATTGTTAGTAATCGGGAGATCGTTCTTTATACTAACAGAACTCATATCACAACGGGATTGATCAATCATCTCAAATCGCACAACTGCCACAATGAGTACTGTGTTCAGTAAGTTTCTTCCAAAGTATATTTCACTCACAGCTCCTATTAATTAGGTTACTTTCAGAGTTAAAGACTACGAGGATGTTTGGCGAGATTTGCGAACATTTTCGCAGCATTGGAAGCGTATCCTTGTTCCGTCGACGATCGTTTTCGACATGGGAGCATCGGAAGCTATCTACTCGGTTGTGCCTCGAGAAACAGTCTTGAACAAACCGTCGCCTATAATTTTTCTTCGGGCTCAGAAAAATGAAGTAGAGAGACAGGGTATGAAACGAGCTCACATTCGAGATGCCGCTGCGTTTTGTGAAGCAATGAGCTATCTGGAAAAACGGGTTCGAATATCACAGTGCTGCAGTGCGGACACAATACATCTTACAGATCGTTTTTTTCAGTTTATCGCAGGAGATGACTTTACGGAACAATCGTTTGCACGAGAAATCGATCGTAGTAAAAAAATTCAAGATCTTTCGGAAGGTACATCGTTCAGAACGGTTGTTGCGTTTGGTCCCAACAGTGGTGATCCTCACTACGCAATAAATAATCTTACGGACCACGTTATCGGCGACGACAACACGATCATTATCGATTCCGGTGGTCAGTATCAAGATGGCACTACTGATGTTACCAGAACCATTCATTTAGGAGATCCAAAACCAGGCCACATAGAAGCGTATACTAATGTTCTGATTGGGATGATACACATGTCCATGACTAGCTTCCCGGAGAACTTGAAGCCAACTGAGCTAGACGCTCTAGCTAGAGGACCTGTTCATGGAAATAGGAATGCGTTCCCTTACGGATCGGGGCACGGGATTGGCTCATATCTTTCTGTGCATGAATGTATGTTTCCTCATCGATTTAGCAGAACACCATTAATATCAACTTTGGCATCTTACAGCTCCCATAAGTTCCACTCATACGGCAAAGCAGCGTTACACCTTCCGTGAAGGCTATTTCTTCGCATACGGTAAGCTAATAGAAACATTTTCATCCTTCAAATACTTGATTACCAGCCTCGTTTTTCGTAGACCCGGGTTACTACATTCCATCCGAATTTGGTATTCGATTGGAGAATGTTCTGGAAGTTCAGGATACGGGAACAGTTCATCCGTCTGGACATAAATTCTTCACCTTTCAAGATGTCACGCTGGCTCCGTTCGAGCCCAAATTGATTGATAGTGAGATGTTAAGCACAACCGAGGTTAGTTTAAACATACTTGAACCTGCACTCTGACTAGTACCTATAACTTCCGTTTCTTCGTAGGTCAAATGGATTAACGACTACAACGCCCGTATCCGGCAACTGGTTGGCGATGAACTAAAGCGAAAACAGAAGATGGATGCTTTCTATTGGATGATGAATAAAACGCGAAACATTCCCGATCCCTCGTATTCGGGAGCCGACGCTTCTGCTACGACCTGCCGGAACGCGGTTCTACTATTAGTCACCGTGGTGGTAGGTCTCATCTACAGACTTCTGGTTTCTACTGATAAACTCTAAGATGAATTCAGAACCTCCGTATTTCGGAGCGCTATCTAACTTTCCCACGCACTACCGACAATGTCTCTATCATACTATAAACTATGACTGTTGCAATCCCAACTAAAATTCATCTATCTGTCTTTTAGAATAGGTAAGATATAGAAATAGAAAGAATATAAATCGTTCAAATTATTATTTATCAATAGTAATTTTTATCTACGTTGATTTCCCGAAACACAGGGAAAAGTGATATTTTGAAAAAGTGTAACTTATTGGAGATTAAACGAATACTAGTCTGAGATGGGCAAAACATTTTCAATTCCGAAGATTCCTTTGACTAAAATAATCTAAAATATAATCAGTATCTGACAAGGAAGCGGATCGATCAAGTAGAATCCCGAAGTATTCGGGCTTTGAGAGGCTGGCAAAGAGCGGCCATGAATCGAGCTACATGGAGACGTTTGCTAGATACAGCAAAAACACCACAAAACTAATTCGATAGGTAAGGTAAAGACTGTCCCAGAAAGTATGGACGCAACCAAAAACCGCTGCCATTTCGCAATGGTTCTGAATCTGTCAATTTTTATGGCTGCGTCCTATTGTTTACACTCATCTCTAACCACTTGTGCAGTTGTTTATTCGTTTTCATTAGTTTGTTTCGAAATGCGTGGACTTTTAAAAATGGAAGAAGTAAGTGAAAAAGCCGTGCGAAATGCAATCAGGAAGTTCGGTGAGGATAACACCTTTGAGGAGAAACCGAAAACGGATCGAAAAAAGGTCCTGCTAACCCTCAGTTGGATAAACGTATACTGAAAGCGTTCGAGCAAAAGAGGGAGGTTTCAGTTCGGGTTGTGGCCAAAAAAGTGGGCACTTCGAAGTAAATGTTCTTCGTGCTAAAGAACGTTTGAATCTTCGAACCTATAAGAAGCCGAAACAACCAAAACCTAGTCCGAAACAAGAAGCATCGATCAGGCCGAGGGTTCGAAAGCTGTACAATACGATTCTTGCTGGAAATTTGAACTGCATAATCATGGACGACGAAACCTACGTGAAACTCGATTACAAATCCTTGCCGAGACCACAACATTATACGGTGCGAGAAAGGCAAGTGTTGAACCAGTCCGAGACATCGACTGAAGTCGAAAAGTTTGGTAAGAAAGCTATGGTCTGGCAAACAATTTGTAGCTGCGGTAAGATTTCGAAACCCTTCATCACCACTGCTTCAATGAACAGCGAAATATACATCAAGGAATGTTTACAAAAACGACTTCTACCCATGATTCGAAGCCACAAGGATCCTGTTGTCTTCTGGCCAGATCTTGCTTCTTGTCACTACTCAAAATCAACGGTAGAATTGTATACTACCAAAAATGTCACTTTCGTCCCAAAAGACACGAATCCACCAAATTGCCCACAATTTCGACCAATTGCGAAATTTTGGGCATTAACGGAGGCACATCTTAGGAAACATGTCTCGGCAGCCGAAACCATTCAACAGTTCGAAAAAGATTGGAAAAAATGTCAAAACTTGTCGCCAAGAAGTCTGTACGTAATTTAATGAGGAACGTTCGCAAGAAGGTGCGCCAGCTAGTCTACAATGGCTAAGTGGCAAATGTTGAGAATAAAATTCTGTTGTTGTAGTCTAATATTATCAGTATATCGAAAAAAATTTGAATATCTTACACTTGTGAATTATTTACAGCGAAACCAAAGTGCGTCCATACTTTCTGGGACAGTCTTCAAGTATCTAACAAATACAACTAGGGAATGGAAACTGCGAAAAAGCTACTGCAGAGACGAAATCAGAACCTAAAAGGCTAATTAGGTTTTTTTACCGTCTTTTTTTACTGCTCTTTTTGACAATTCAAGTGTAAGTATGGATAAGTAGTGATATCACTAAAAAACACGTTTCTTTAGTATTTGCTGCAGAGTCTTGACCGGACTAATAGAGTATCAAACATTAGATGTAATAAGAATGAATATACCAGGGCTCGATCGTGGTATAAGAATAATTCGTGGGTCGATCGAATTGAAAATTTAGAATGCCGATAGAATAGTACGTTGAAATCATTAGAATACAAGAAAATGAATTTAACTCGAAATAAAAGTAGTTTGAAAAATTACCTTGGAAATTAAATTAAAAGAAATCATTTTTTTAACAAACAAAAAATACAAAATTTTTACATACAAAAGCGAAAGTTGAAATGCCTTATCATTTTAAGGTACTATCTTATCATTTATTTCAACTAAAAAGTTTTCAAAATTAAAGCACTACAAATATTAACTATGCCACAAGTTTGTTCGTTACAAACAATTTTTTCAAATTAAGTTTACAGTAAATTGGTTGTTAATAAATTGACAGGTACGCTTAAGATAATGTGTTTGAAAAAATTAATTACCTTTTTTCGTAGTTTCAAGCAACAATATTTTCAAAATCAAACCAAAGTTTCTTTTGTCACTATTTCAACAAGATAAATCATTGTGTGAAACCAAAATTTGGTTATTTCTATTTTTTCTCTAAGTGTAGGATCGCTACTGCCGGACCGGGATGCCATTTATACGGAATTATCTGTATTACAGATATTTTTACTTGCTCATACTGTTTAAATTCTGTATTATTAGATTTAAATGAAAATGAAATTTAAGAATAAGATCAAACCTTCAGCCAGTTTCAGAATCAAATTCATCTCGTCAACCTTTTTGCCTTTCTCATATAGAAAGGTTATGCAATCACTGTGAAAACCGACTTTTGAACCGAGGCCCGGAGGGCCGAGTGTCATATACCATTCGACTCAGTTCGTCGAGTACGCAAAATGTCTGTGTGTGTATGTGTACACAGATAAAAATATTTTGTGAATTTACATCAATTTCCATGCACATATTTGGAGCAGGCAATTGAATTTAAAGTTACTTCACATTTCTTCATTATTCAATGTACTTTAAAAGCTAAACTAAGTGATTGTTGAAACATACAGTATTGTTTATTGATAAATCAATGTATTCCTATTCAATTTTACATCAATCATGATTTTAAATCAGATTCTCGATTCAACTGATGTCTATTTAATAGCACTATTGATTTACATGTCGTGTAAATTTCATTATTTTTTTCTGTGTATGTAACGTTTTTTGCACTAACTTTTCTCGGAGATGGCTGAACCGATTTTCACAAACTTAGATTCAAATGAAAGGTCTTGTGGTCCCATACAAAATTCCTGAATATTGTTTGGATCCGACTTCCGGTTCCGGATTTATGGGGTAAAAAGTGCAAAAAATTGTGAAAATAAGTGCACTAACTTTTCTCAGAGATGCCTGAACCGATTTTCACAAACTTAGATTCAAATGAAAGGTCTTGTGGTCCCATGCGTAATTGCTGAATTTCATGCGGATCCGACTTCCGGATCCGGAAATATAGGGTAAAGTGGGTTAAAAATTGTATACCATCACTGAAAATGGGGAAAAACCTTATAAAAATTTCTAGATCGACCTAAAATCTTTTTCAATTGATAGTTTTTATCAGTAGACGGTCAAACAAACCGATTGCGGTTATTCTTTTGAGAATCGAAAAAAATTATTTTGAAGAATACCACAGTATTATATATGATAGTATGATTGATATGACATTACACTACTAGGTGGATGAAAACAGATTTTTTAGATTAGCATCACTCTTATCATATAAATAGGCAACGTAAATGCCAAGCGCTTGATTGGAAAAACGATACCGAGTATGTAACATAAACACTGAAGCATGCTCTCGTGAACCACTCGAATCAATCAGTGTCAGAATTTTTTTAATAAAATGATAAAAAATTCATGAGACTGCTTTGAAGAAAGAGAAAGGCATTATCACACCTCTAGGTGGATTAAGAAGGGTTTTTATAATCTATTCCACAAAATCTATGTGGGAATCGAAAGTCAATGTTGATCCACAGTCTACGTCACAGTCTAGTCAGAGTACTACATTCCGATGCGGAACTTAACCTTCTGTTTCAACAGACTTCGCAGCCGACTCATAAGTGTATAGGACTATTGCATGGTCAATGCTAGGACAGGACTCGAACCCGGGTTCAAGATGTAATATCACAACAATTTTGGTATCGTTCTAAGAGTTGCAATACAATATGAAAGGATGCATAATTTCCTACACCCTCATTGAACATAACTCAAAATTGAGTGACACATCACTCAAATTCATAAAAAGTGCACGTACTCTAAACTTGAGTTACCAGCTATCTACTCATTTTTTATATAAGGGACGAAATTGTCAAAACATGAGTAATTTTTACTCAAAATAATAAAAAAATATTTTGTTCAAAATTTGAGTAAGTTCAACTCAAAATTTGAGTTCCTGGTTCTCAAAATTGAAGAAACTTTTCTTCGTTATTTTCATATACAAAGTTAATCTTCTTTCTTTTGAATGCGCAAAATAGTGATTCAAACCCGTTTCTTTTTGAACGGGTTGGAGCCAAATTTTGAATTATTTTGATATCCTTATGTTGGGCTTTTCACTAAGCATAATTGAAACCACAAAACATCGATGATTGACGTTGATTCATGTTTTCAAAACCGGATCTAGAAACGGCAATGGAAAACGACGTATTCTTGCATTCTTTATTCCGATAAGAAAATTCTGAGAATGAAAACGCTCTAAACTGCAAGAAGTATTTTTTTCACTCAAATGTTTAAAAACTCAACGCTTACTCTAATGTATGAATAAATGCGAGAGAATTCAAGGCAATGAGTTCACTTTACTCAAATCCATACTCAAATATTGACATATTGTTAAAATTTATGAATTTGAGTAATCGCAACTCAAACTATGAGTTATGTTCAAAGAGCGTGTATTAGATTTGTATACAGTGGCGTACCGAGGAAATTTGGCTCCCGGGGCAAAATAAGGAGACGACGATGTACAGAGCATATACTACAAAGTTTCAGTAGATATTCTAAAAATGTGTTTGTCTGTATAATTTTAAGATTATTTTTGATCAAGATATTATAATTTTCCAAAGCATGTTGAAATAAAAATTCTAGAATCAAATGTCTTCATTAAGCCGTAGCCAGTACCCGATGAAAGTAACCCCACATCCATCAAACACCGATTACGTGGGGGGCTCAACGTTTCGGGCTCCACTCATCGCGACACTCAAATTGTAAAAATTACCTCCACTTGATGTCCCAAAAAAACTTTCTATTGCATTTCAGGTAAACCGGCACGTTATTGTGAGAGAATCGATCCAAAAATCTCTAGTTTACGTGCAATTAACGAAGTAACCCATAAAACGATTGTATTACAAGTTCACTGGTTCACGATTGGCACATTGTCGCAAAGCTGATTTTCCGGTAGCGACACCTGCCAATGAAAAATGGAACCAAGGAAAGCAGGATTCTTTAGGAAATTTTCATATCGGCCGTAGTGATTTGCAACATTTTTATCGTTTATTCAAAAGTACAAATAGATATCAGCAATAAAAGTACCCTCGGAGTAGAAGAAAATCGATTTTAAAGTGATCACTACTACTTTTTTTAGTGTAAACTACGATTAAACATGGAAAATCTTCGGAAATGTGTGATATTGGGTAAGGTTAGGTTTTTTCGGATCAACATTTTTTAAACAGAAACTAGTGTAATGTTGATTTCTCGAGTACTAGAATGTATAGCGATCGAGTACTATTTATTTTGGATACTTTATTTGCTATTTCTGCACGCAGAAAAATTTATTTTAAATTTTATTACATTTCACTTTGAATTCAAAGATACAGGGTTCGCCATGTAACGTTTTTTTAAACATGCAATAAAACACAAACGGTTCATTTGATTTCAAACTTTATTTTTTCATATTAAAGTACAATCCTTCCGGTTAATTATGGAATATAATTTCATTCAAATGGCTGCCTCGGTTGGCCTTGCAGTACGCCATACGGTCGGTCCAGTTTTTTAGTATGTACATTTTCGATTGTATGCAGCTTTATTTCAGCTATGGCTGCACGAATGTTGTCCTTTAAGGCTTGAATTGTCTCTGGCTTGTCCACATAACACTTATCTTTGACAGCCCCCCAAAGATAATAGTCTAACGGCGTCAAATCACAGCTCCGAGGCGGCTAAACGACATCCGAATTTCGACTGATAATTCGATCTTCGAAGACTGTGCGCAGAAGATCGATCATAGCGTTGGCTGTGTGGCACGGAGCGCCGTCTTGTTGAAACCGAATGTTGTCCAAGTCTTCCTCTTCAAGTAACGGGAAGAACCAACCGCTAATCATGGCGCGGTAGCGCTCGCCATTGACCGTGGTGGCGACTCCTGCCTCATTTTTGAAGAAAAATGGCCCAATGATACCGCCAGACCTGAATCCGCACCAAACCGTCTCTCTCTGAGGATGCATCGGCTTCTCCGGATTTTCCGTCCCCCAGATGCGACAATTTAGCTTATTAACATACCCGCCGAGATGAAAATGTACCTCATCCGAGAAGATGATTTTTTGGCAAACACATTCCGCAACATTAGCATGATTTTCAAAATGAAACTGCACTATTTTCACGTTTTCCTCAAGCGTATACCAAATCATTTTCGTTCAGCAGAAGGATAAAACTAAGTTTCTGTCAAATCAGAAGTGACATTAAGGTTACCAATGTCGAAATAACCGCTAGTTAAAAACCTGTTTTAATCCACCTAGTGGTGTAATGATGCCTTTCTCATATCAATCATACTATCATGTATAATACTGTGGTATTCTTCAAAATAATTTTCTTCTTGAAAGAATAACCGAAATCGGTTTGAATTCAAACATAACTTCATTTGATTCAAACAATTGCTTGAAGTTGATTCGAAGACTTAATATATTAGAATCTAATGTGTTCTATTTCTCTACGTGTGGGCATTTGCAAAATGGTATTGAACCAAGTATAATGCTCAATTCTCAATAAATGTTAATTTTCGCTCAATAAATTAAGATCAACATTACCACCTCAGAGTAAAAACTTTTTTCTTCAACTTCTACTATGATTTTTCGAATGAATTTGCCCGTTTTCATAAGAAATCGTTGAAATGGTGGAGTAATTAGACATTTTCCTGCCGATTTGAGAGCTCTTGCTGAAAGTATCATCTCTAAACAAGCAGCGCCTCTACATTTCAGTTTTGCGACAATATGCCAATTACTGATCCAACTTTTATTTTTGATGAACTGTATTCATTCTGTATCATAATGTAACAATGAGACTATTTTTTCTCGAATATGCATTCAACGGAAGCTGTAAAAACTAATCTTTTTATAACAATGGCTGTAAATGAAAAATCCAAGTTTTGTTTTTCATCCGTTACTAAATTTAGTACTCAATTGGTCATCGTTTGTCTGCAAGAAGGAAGATGCTGATTCAAAGTGAGTGCTAACAGAAGCTTGGCCGTTATCATATGTTCTGAACCCACATTTCGCATGTGCTTCAAATTCTCGCAGTGTACATCTGTGCCCTTAAATAAATTTTCAACGCAACACGGTAATGAGCACATTTGGTGCACCCCTCGCTCAAACGCAACGTATGCTCGCAAGCTGCGTTGCCAGGTCATTTTTAAAAATATATCTCTGACACAAAAATTTATCTTGATGTGTCTGGGTGTACTATATACAAGAAAATTTTGACAAAAAGGTCTCACCATCTATCGCTTTGAGGCCAAACGCGAAAAGATCGAACGAAATTTGGGAAAATTTTTAAAATCTTGTAAAATTCGTAGAATCTGGTGAAAGATCTGGTAAGTTAGAGTGTCTGACTCAGCGAGAATAATCAGGCATCCGGGCAACGCTGCTCGCGAGCGTCGAAACGAATGAAAATAGACACCACCACCAACAAACAAAAGGCAGTGCAAAACATGTATTCATCGTGGTGTGTTGGTTGCCGCCGGACGGCACTTCTTTTGACACCGTGTCAACAGCAAAAGGTACTTCGGTTTTCGGTTTCGTCAACGACAGCAGCCGCGCGTGCGAGACATTTTCGTAGCTCGTTCTTTGGTGAAAAGTTATCACCAGTTTGGAACGCACCGAGTCGTGTTTTTACCGGTAGTGTGCAACTTGTTCGAGGATTTCGGTCAACGATAGCCGTCACGGGAAGCTCTTGCATTAAAATGACCGGCACCAGGAAGTATCAGGTTGTCGAACGAGGTGCTCAGAATTCGACCGATTATCGACTTTTTTTCAGTGAGTATCAAACATGCTTACGTCAGTAGTGACCAGGGAGGGTAGTGAATTATCCTGTTTAAACCGTTCAAATGGGCGAGATTCATTAAGCAGTAATGTGATTAGATTATTGCAGTAAATAGTATTAGGAAGTAACAAACTGCTATATTGCATAACCTCAAAACACAACATTCGTCGGTGAATGTCAAGCTCAATTCACTCGATACATACAGCTTTTGTCAACTTTGAATAATGCTAGTATTTTCGGGGTCAAATTATTTTCTCTTCCATTCTTTAAGTTTATGCTCACTATTTGCAGAAAATTTTCAGATAGAGCATGATCAGTCCGGTACTTATGTTAAGGCGAAATACGCACTTTTCCGTATACGTGTAAAATTGTACATTATGTACTGTATCTACAAAGTAACGAAAGATTATTTGTATCGTGTGAATCGTGCATTTTTAATGATGCAACATCAGTAATCTGTGTTTGTACAATTTATTGACGTATTTTGTCAATGGGTTAAGAGAATCAATGAATGATGATATTTAGTAAATTGATAAAAAAAACATTCATTAAAGAAAGCGCTATGATAAACATGAAAGTGTTTACTTGCACGTGTCGCACGTTCAGAACGCATACATCTTTATCAGTTGGTTGCGTGTTTTACAGTGTCGCCTAATACAATCAAAAGAGGTGACCTTCGGCCACAGAACACCTTATCAACGAGTGTAGTACCTTCCTGTTCTGATTGACGATGCTAGCTTATCTGGTAATTTAATCAAATTGAGTGAGGGAGCGTCCGCACTCTAAGCTATCTTCGGACGTCCAGCAAAAGTAGCTTAATTTGCTTGTTTATTTTTCACTGCAATTATCCATAGGAGAAATGTTTTCAATTTTTCTCAAAAAAAGAAATGTGGCATATATGCATTTCGCTAAACCTTACCATAGGTTCCTTAATCATCCAAGTTTTTTTATTCTGCCCATATATTCAAACCATGATCTGCTATCACAGTTTAATGTACTAAAAGTTTGGTACATTTTTCACAATTTCGTAAAATGATTTGAGGATTCTTCAGGCAGTTTCAGAATCAAATCCATCATTTTCTATTATCTATTTCACAAAATCTATGAGGGAATCCAAAGTCAATGCTGAACCACAGTTTACGTAGTTCTTGGTAAGCTTGTCAAGATAAAGTTTCTTAGATTATATTCGTTACAAAAGATAATAACGGAATTCTTCGAATGAATTAAGCGACGAATAGATTAATTCCTATGTAATTAGTCGGAAACAATTCTCCAGAAATTTGACGTTACTTATGAACTGCTCATATGCGATTTTCTCGCTTCATGTGTGACTTTCTAGTTATGCGATTTGATAGAGCACGAAGCACAAGATACATACTGCTACATTTGAATTACCATACAGCCACAGATCATAATTTTAAAGTTAAAATTAATAAAAACTATTAAACTAATATTCACCACTGTAGAACATTGCTGTACAACTAGATTTACATAGTACTTTCACCCTAACTCCATCCTGTATACAATCTAAAGCTAATTACAGTTACTTACATTGCTATGCTATGTATAGTTTTTACCAGGAACAGAATAGATAAGGGTACCGTTGATTACATCGTTAAACATGGTCGTTGTTGACAGTAATATCATACCACCGCTCGATATATTTTCGTGTCTGCAAATGTTGATAAGATCGATTATAATTAAAATTTCTTCCGGAGACAGCACCCTCTTTCTAAATGACTTTTTCTTGGTCTGCCTCTAAAATAAGAATCGGTACCTACAATAGATATTTTTTTGTCTTTCTCCGACATTAGGAGTTTCTGAGACCCATAGTGCTATATACCATTCAACTCAGCTCGACGAGATCGGAAAATGTGAGTGCACTTTTTAATGAATTTTTTTTGGTACTTTTCTCGAAAATCATTGAAACGATTTAAACAACCTTAGGCTTGTTTGAAAACCACTATTGGATCATTGATCAAGTTGGAAAATCAAATGGCTGTGACTTTTTATTCCGGAGATATAATTGTATATAATAGCGAAAAAAGTGTTGTTGCTAATATTCTTTGGTATGCGTGGGCCGATTTTCAAATGATTTTTTTTTTGTTCGAAAGGTGACGTTTATGCGGAGGTTTTAGGCTATAGTTTAGGAAAATCTTTCGGGAAAGTAAAGAAAAACTAGAAAATTGATTCGTTTAGAATTGGAAATTTTCCATTCAATGCATGCTAGATCTCCAATGATTGTTTTGCGCGTATCGAGTTATGCAATGCTGATGGCCGCTGGAAAGCAATATATGATTTCTAGATTATTAATAAAACCGTTTGGCGCCAAACGAGCTGATTTGTGCTAAAATTTCACTGAGCCTACTTGATTCACATGTTTCTTTAATTCGAATCACATGTTCAATTAGGTAAGGGCGCCAAAATAAAGTGCAGACAATAGAGGAACAAGTACAGAAAAAAATAAAAAGTTTAAAAGTTAATCGCAAATGTCGAGATAACAATTTTGAATAGCAAATTAGAAGAAAAAAAGTTTTCATTCCAACGATGCCAACTACAATGCCATTTCAATTTGAACGTCATTTTCTCATCCGTTTAACTTTTCTATTACCATCAATAACCGTTATGAGTGTAGTGTGAATTTAGAGATTTTTTCGGATGGTAAATTGTACGCTGCCTGTTTGCGTTTTGGTAAACCATCGATTTTATATACTTTATCCTGTTGTCCGCGATATAAAAAGGTTGGGGCCACTATCATAGAGCATTATAATGATATTTTTCTTCAATAATCATTAAAATTGATAAGCAGTTTTGATTTTCTACATCTAATCTAATATTATTGCGCTACGAAGTGTCAAATTTGTCAGCTTTGCCAAATGATTCAATGACGGAGTGCATGACTGTACTAGAAAACCGCTGTAGACAAGAGAAAATGTTCTGATATCATTTACCGGTTTATAAATTGTGTTCAATGGATTCAGGTGAATAGTATTGGTCATCGAGGGCGCGAGTTGAACAAATCAAAATGCGCTAAGGTCAAACTAAGAGATTTTGCTTGCATTTTTCTGTATAATGGTTTAGATTAGACTAAGCGCACACAATAGGTGGTGATTATATATCAATGTTCAAGATGATTACCATAACGAATTGAGATTTCCATTTTATATTTCATATTCTGTGCAGAATGTTCAAATTGGTAAGATCAATATCAAATTTAAATTTAAGCGTCGTCTCTCCAAGTAATCAAAAGTTCCACAGTACCTGAAAATATTCACTTTATTTGAACTCTAAAGTAGTGCAGTGGTACTTTTTGGCAACTTGAACGTAAAGAACAAGTTCTGAGAAAACTTTCTCGCTGCTTAAAAGTTGTATAAGGAACTGGTTCAAAGTTTGTTCTGTCGGGTGAACATTCACGTATGAGTAATTCCTTAAAATGGACTGTTCAGAATGCTTTGTATTCAACTTAAGCTAAATCTTTTTTACGAACCAAAAGGTTACTTAGGCTAAATACAAATTGTAAATATATCGTACTCTATCGAATGAACAACTCTAGAAGAGAAACTCTTCGACATTATTTTTAGTTTATCTATACAAAATTCTGGTTAGTGAGCATTTCTATCGATTATCGAAAGCAAGAATCACATCTGGAAGAGAAAACGTGATACCTTATATCCTTTATGTCGAAGCCATTAAGTGGAGTCTCTGTTCAGTGCATTGATTCAAAAGATGAGATAACAATCTGTGCATCTGCTCAATTTTTGCTTAACAGAAGTATTTCATATTTTCACATTAATTTTTGGTGATACTTCTTTTTTGAGCTAAAGCGAATGTATGTCGAATTCCGTGGATTGTAGGTTTAGTAATCAGTTTAACAATTCTGCTGTCCGAAAACATGAACTAAAATAATAATTTCAGGAAGAAACGAAGTTCGACGGGTCAGCTAGTAATTGTATAAGTGCCGTAACCAACAAAACGCACTTTATCTCCGCTTAATTCGCTCGGAGATGGCTGAATCGATTTCAACAAAACTAGGTTCATTTTAAAAATACGTTTGGTTCATTGAACAGGGTTGTAGTGCAAATGGCTGTTACTTACGGTTCCGGTGATATATTGGCAAAAGTGACGTAAACGTCAAAATTCATTAGCGCTCAATTTTCTTGTATATGGATTAACCGATATCAGTCATTTTATGCTAATTCTATACTGAAATTGGGTTTTGGGTCGATTTCGAAGATCGTATGGCTGACATGTCAATTTTCGGAGATATAATCTTTGAAGTGATGTACTCGATAAAATATATTTTTTTAATTCAGGCCCGTATTCAGTTTTTCATTTCAGGAGGGTCCCTCAAATTACAAAATAGGCTTATTTATGATTGATTATGTATGTATTTCTTGTTGCATACTTATTTATGGGTATATGCATAAGTGACAAAAATGGCCACTTGGTTTTATCAGAGATCCAATGAGCAATTTTTCCATACTTAGATTCCACGCTTGTAATTGGCGATTTGTTTCGCGAACATTTTAGTAGTGTTTTCTTTGAATTACGCCCAACTGATCAAGAAAATTTCTGGCAGCTAATAATGTCCCTCTCCATTCTCAATTGGATGTGTTCCTATTATCTCGACTGCTACTTTGAGATCAGTATGTGCCAAGTTAAAACGTACATCTAGTGCTGGGTCCGATATAATTAGCAGCTTTGTCCGCCGTATCTAAGTTGTTTGAATTTATAGTTCTGGATTTTATAACACATAATTGCTCTAACTGTATATCTGAGACTCAACATGGTTTCATGCCTAACCGTTCGACGTCTACAAACTTAGTATCCTATACATCCTTCATCATACGTTCATTACAATCACGACTACGAGTAGATTCTATCTACACCGGTTTCTCCGCTGCATTCGACAAGATTAATCATCACATAACGATCTCCAAGTTTAGTAGACTGTGATTTAAGGAATCATTTTTGAATTGGCTTCACTCATACTGGTCGCGAAATGAAAGTGAAAGTAGAAGTCTGTACAACCTCACCATTCGCAGTTACCTCTGGAATTCTTCAAGGAAGTCACTTTCGACCATTTCTCTATTTACTTTATTTCAACGATCTAAATTTTTCGATCAAGTGTATGAAACTATCGTTCGCCGATGACTTCAAATTATTTCATATCATCAAGTCCACAGCTGACGCAGAATTCCTACAAGAGCAGTTGAATAATTTGACTAATTGGTGTAATATCAACAGAATGGTTTTGAGCAAACAGTCTGTAGTCAGTTTTGACTGTAGTATTTCACAAATTGTTCATTTTCCGCGTTACTGAAGAATTCGACGATGTTTTTTTCGATTATAGCGGGTTTAACCTTAAGGTCATTCGCCTCTTCGGGCCAGAAAAATTTTCTGACCCTATGTGCGGGGATGGGAATCGAACCCTGAGATCGAGTGGATTGCGTGAAAGGGCATCGACTTACCCATCACGCTATAGGGACTGTGCAGAGCGACAAGTGGCGCCGCCGTTGACGGCAAGACGAAACATCTCGACTACACCGAAAAGTTACAAACAAACACGAAAGGTCGGGAGATCTGTTTTAAACCAACAAAGTTATAGTTTTATAACTCAGCTTGTTCAAAAATGTGACTGTGACTGCAGGCGATGTATCCAGTTTCCATTTGCAAAACAAAGTAAAACAATAAATAACGTTTAGAAAGAACGAAGCATACTGTTTAGTTGTTAATCATTTTTAATAGTAAACATGAGTGTAGTGCTGAGAACGGGATTTTCTGCAATAAGTTATGATATTCACTTCAAAGCGTCAACGATTGAAAAAGGTATATTATTACACACGGAACATGTAGGAAGGGTTCAGGAGGCCAGGAAAGAAAATGGAATTTTTATAAGCGGTTTTGTAGTTCGACAAACATCTGTAATGTCTGATCCGTACTATGTGGAACTTGCTGTAAGTATATATTCGAACAATAAAATAAAATTCGACATTATGTTTTATAATAACTATATCATAGCACGTTTTAATAGTATTCCAATATGATACAGTTCATCAACATCAGATTTTTCTTCAATAATAGTTTCTATTTCTCTTAGATTAGATTTTGAATTCAATAATAAATGATAATTTTTTTACAGATTAACAAAGAACGCCGTTTAACGAATGCTTCCTGCACTTGTGTTACCAGAAAGTTGGCTAAATGTAAGCACATTTACGCGCTAATTTATTATGTGAATGCGAATCGCAGCGAAACAAAAACTTCTTTAGAACAGGAATGGGGTCTTCCCTCTGCCCGACGTTTGGGTAACATTTTGTATGCGAAACCCATTCCAATCTCAACGTTATTTCCCCGAAAAAAGGGAGGATTTGTAGATTCTCCGATAATTCCATTAACTGAACAGAAAGTAAAAAATCTTGTAGGTCCGTTGCGCGATACTATTATTAAAAATTTTGAAATATCTAAATCTGTTAATAATAATAGTAATAGTGCTAGAAGGATGAAAAGGCCTGACAATGATTTAGAAGGAGTTAAATGCTGTATTTGGGAACTAATAAATATGTTCACAGAGGGCAACTGTTACGGCAAATTAAATATAGATTTTCCCTCTCCAGATCTAAAACAATATTATGAGAGTTCAGTAGTTCTAAGGAGTGATCAAATTTTTGAATTGTGTGTTTCAACAAGAACTCAGGCTGATGGAAATGCTACTAGCCTTTGGTTCGCTGCCCGAAAGCTAAGAATTAGTGCCAGCGAGAAAGCACACAAAATAAAGGTTCGCACTTCGAGAAAACCCGCTCATAATCTTGCAAAGGATTTGATTAATTCTAAAACAGTTGATCACCCAAATTTAATGTATGGCTCACAAAATGAAAAAATAGCTTTGAATCTTTATCGAAAACAAAATAATAATTATATCATTTTTGAAATAGGAGTTCTAGTTTCAGAATATGAACCGTGGCTTTGTGCTTCGCTCGATGGCGTTGTAATCGGAAAGGAAAGTGGTTTAGTTGAGAAAGTACTTGAAATAAAATGCCCAATTAATTGTAAAGATCAGTCTATTTTCGACGAAAGACGCATGTCTTTCGGGGTGAAATATTTAGATATTGTTGACAATGAAATTTATCTACGTAAAAATCATCAGTACTACACACAAGTACAATTGCAGATGTACATTTCGAACACGTGGATTTGCGATTTATTTTTATACTCTCCCAAAGGAAATTTGAACGTAGAAGTACGTCGCGATGATGAATTTTTGTCCGTTCTTATTCCTAAACTGCAAAATTTTTATGTACAGTATTATTTACCTGCGTTGTATAAAGATACACATAAATATAAATGAAGTTCTCTTTTCAGTAGTTGCTCGTTTCCTCAATAATAAAAATCACATATGTAAAACAATGGCTGTCTATTTGTGAATAAAATGATGTGCAATTATCTATGTTTATTCATTCATAAATATATTGATTCTATCCATTACAATGCATATATTCAAGTATACGTCGAGAAAAATAAGTTTCTATTCGGAGGCTTCATGCTTTATAATGTTTGCCTGTAAATTTACTAATGCACAGCACATAAAAATAATCTCATTCGCAAAAGGAAGCATTTGGATAGAAAGCTTCGATAATATCTTGAAGGTTTTTATTCTCTGAATAATTCTCTCCACATGAATGCGTACACTAGCGATAGTTTGGGTCTCTTCAACGTCTTCAGTTGAAAAACAGTCGTCATGAAGGAATGGAGGCATAACAACTAGAACTCCTTTCTGTGATTGATCCATCAATGATTTAATTTGAGGAAATCCTTTGTCTGCTAAAACAACGTCTCCTAGTTCTAACTTATCCAAAAAATTACTTTGAGTGGTTATTTGAGAGTCTGTCGCACGCCCTCCATAAGCCGACGAAACAAAACTAATCAATCCGTTTGGCGTACAACCTACCAGAATTTTAACTCGAAAACCTTTTTTGTACTGAGAGAATAAAAATACTCTGGACGATATATCAGCTGGTTGCTCGACAGGAATTTCTGTACAATCTATGATTACTCTAATGTCCGGGTTGTAGTCCTTGAATGATTGTGGCATGAGAGCTTGAATGGTTGCTTTTGGAGGCCATTGGACAAACTCTTTACAGCTACACGATAACTGGTCTAAGACGGAGTAAAATATCCGCGAAACCGTTGTCCGATGAGCACTGAACAAAATCGCAAGGGCTGAGAAAGTAATCCCCAGCTTCATCTTCATCAAAAAAATCAATAGCCAATTTTGTTTCGAAAATTTACTCATGTTAGGATTGTTGAAAAATGAAAGTAGGAATGAAAAGGTTTCCATGTTTAAACCGGTAAGATCAATAGCATCTTTGTCTTTTTTTAGTGTCCGATATCCATGAAATCCGTTGTTGCACTCAAGTACGGATACATCTTCAGGATCTAGCGGATCTGGACCAACTCGTGCATCACAATATTGGACAGTTCCACCACATGATTTATCTTCAGTCACTAGTGTTCTAGGAGTTATAATTTTGGATGGTAAAAAGGTTTGTGTCTCAGCCTCGCAGTCGTAATCATATCGCATTCGATTGCACATTAAAACTGTAGTATGTTTTTCTTCGTATATAGAAAAAATATTGCATTGAATCGCCTGGTCCTTGGCCTGTTCTGAAGAACTGCTATCTTTCTTATTCCATTCCATATCCACGTCAAATGTACTTGGTACTGGTTCCATGATCCTTAATTCTGGATCATGGTTCAAGATCTCGAGCTTTTTTGAGACAAAATCATTTATTTCCCTTGATAAAATGCGTTGAAATCTGAAAATACACCAAAGCATATTATTAAAAATAAATTTCCTCTGAACTTTCGATTTATCCTCCTGAAACATACAAAGCCAAACAGTACATATATTCTACATGCAAAGACAATACAATTATTTTGAAAGCTTGACGTGAAAAACAGACAATAAAACACAAATCTTTGAAATAGACAGTTTTTTGGCTATAAATTTATGTTTCTTAGCCTAAATTCAAAAATTAATTATTCTCCAGTTTCTCACCTGTCTTTGGAGTTGTCTAATGCTTTTTTCGATGTTTCTTTTTTTCTGTAAGCCGAAGGAAATATTTTCGGAATAAAACTAGGACTATGAGGATGATCTGACTTTCGACCTCCCACAAAATGTGCACTGCAAATGACAGATGTTTTCGACGGTTGCCAAGGAGTCCCATCTTCACTGTAAAATTAGTGAACAAATTGATATTTATTAAACACTGACCATTACATTAGATCACTCGTAATGCATTGCACTTACTTTATTCTTTTCACAGCTTTCACCCACAAGATCCTCTGTGGCTGTTTATAAGAAATTTTCGGGAAATTGTAAAATATTTGGCCTGATGAATTTTTACGACTGTTGGAACAGCCAACAACACAACAGGCCGGCATTTCGGAGTAATATTTAACAACACAGCTACTTCGTAGATAGTATTCTTCTGATCCTCAATGCCCGGAACACACTTATTGATATTATCCTAATCGTGCAACTAATGTAACCGCACAATATTAACTTATAATCAGCCGTATTTCAATAGAAATGCTAATAATTGCATTCACTCGCCTACCGCTGCCCGTTTGTTTACAGTCGTTCTAGTTCTAATTTGCGCAACGCGCGGCGCTTTCGTCGCAAGCTCGTATGCTCCACCCCTCTGCACAGTCCCTATACCCGCCCCCTTAATTCCACGATGTACGAGGTCTGTTTAAAAAGTTCCCGGAATTTTTTAATTGCGCGCGTCTGGAGAGTCCGGTGGTCAAAAATTTTTTTTTTTGTGTTGGTACATATGTCCCTAATGTATGGTGAAATTTTCAGCTGTATTCATTGTTTACATTCTGTCTTGTAGCGGCTGGTGTAGACGTGTTTTGTCTTTTTTATGCGGTTTTTTTGCGCGACTTCTATGCGAATTTTCAGAGTTATGCGGTTTTTTTATGCGAAGTTTCAGAGTTATGCGGTTTTTTTTATGCGAATTTTCAGAGTTATGCGGTTTCCCTTCTGCGGGTTTTTTTATGCGAAGTTTCAGAGTTATGCGGTTTTTTTATGCGGTACGTAAAAGTACTGCCAAAAACGAAAAAAAATGTGCTATCAATTTTCTGAGAAATGGAAGAACCGAAAACAAGCTTAGATTTAAACGAATAATCTTATACAGTGCAGGCCAAAAGTTTGAATACACCAAAAAAACTACAAGGATCAGCCCCAGGTGGTTGTTCGAGCCATTGATGTGGAACAAGGCAACCAAAATTTCTAATGATCTTCAATCAAACAGTTCAATCAATCGTCACACTTTTGAATTCGCAATTGCACGAGAGTCTGCTTAGATTGATCTTGATTAGGAATCAGCACCAAACATTGTTTGTTTTATAGCCGACGAAATTACACCAATATCCCAAATGTATGCAATTATATCTTTGTACGTACTTGCGATACGATTTTAATATTTAAGCCTATCTTCGCCAAGCTTGTGTTCAAGTTTTGTATGCAAGTAGTTATTTTTAGAATCATCTTTAAGATCTTACTTTGAATGCGCTGAAGCCTAAGTTTGTGTGTTCGTGCACAACCCCGCCAAACAGGGACTGCGTATTCAATTGCGGGGTAGATGATTCAGCCATCTGGTTCTTCAGGCACAGTTTAGATGTTCTACAAATCAGCGAATACAGAGACCTGATGAGTAAGCTGCATTTTTGAACGATTTTGTCAACATGTGACCTGAATATCAGATGTCTGTCAAAGGTGAGTCCTAGATAGATAACTTCGTCGGACCATTGGATGACCTCATCACTCCTTCCATCACGCTTCCTCCGGAATTCCACAAGGCAGTCATCTAGGACCACTGATATTCTTGCTGTACTTCAACGATGTGAATTTTGTCCTGGAAGGTCCGCGGCTTTCATTTGCTGATGATCTAAAAATGTATAACATAATCCGGAAAATAGATGATGCTGTGTTCCTGCAACGCCAACTGTTAATTTTTGCTGACTGGTGTGAGATCAATCGAATGATTCTAAATCCCCAGAAATGTTTGATCATAACATTCACACGAACGAAAAATCCAGTTCGATTTGAATACTGCATTGGTGACACTCCAATTGAAAGGACGACATGTGTGAAAGATCTTGGCATCTTCCTCGATGAGCAACTGACGTTTAAGCAACATGTTAGCTACATAGTTGCAAAAGCTTCCCGATGCTTGGGATTTGTAATACGGATAACCAAAAATTTCAATGATATTTACTGCCTGAAAACTGTTTACTGTTCGCTGATACGCTCTATTCTTGAATATTACTCAGTGGTATGGAACCCTTACTACCTCAACGGTGTCAATCGGATCGAATCGATACAACGCAGATTTATTCGCTTTGCACTGCGCCGGTTGCCTTGGAATAATCCACAATAGCTCCCGAATTATGAAAGTCGAGCGATGTTAATTGGAATTGACACACTGCATGTTCGACATGATTTATCACGAGCAATGACAATATCTGATATTTTAACTGAAAGGATCGATTGCCCCGCACTTCTTAGCGAAATCAACCTCAACGTTCGATCACGTGTTCTTCGTAACAGTTTGTTCCTTCGCTTACCATTTCGTCGCACTAATTATGGAATTAACGGTGCTATTACAGGAATGCAGCGGTTCTTCAACAGAGTTTCATCAGGATTTGATTTCCATCTGCCACGCCGTGCCATACGATCTAATTTTTTATATATACTAAGAAATAATCATTTGGACTAAATTATGTCTGTTGATTCAAATAAATAAATAAATTTCACTGGAAAATACACATTCGTCTGATGGAACAAGTTTTGGAGATCTTGAATGTGGAAACAAGATGACCTGAGTTTTTGCTGCATTGATCACAATTTTCCAGCTTGTAAAATGTTCAGTTAGAGCGTCCAGACCTGTCTGTAGTTTATTCCTCAGAGCATTAATGACACGACCTTTGTAAAGAATGGCAGTATCATCAGCAAATTATGACAGAACACCACCCGGAAGAGGTGGGATGTCTGATGTAAAAATGTCGTATAGGATGGGACCTAGGATACTTCCTTGGGGTACACCAACAGGAATAGTAAATCTTTCTGAAAGTGCATTATTCAGAGAAACTATCTGCAAGATAATTTTTGATAATTTTACCAATCAGAGCGATGCTTTCCCTCTGTTATATCGCTTACTCCTTCAAAATCGTCGTCTATGGCAAGGATACCCAGTATGCCTGAGATTTTTAGCAGACAAAACAGGACACTGCTCGATACTAATCAAAGTTTCAATCATTTATAATTGAAAATACGTGACTTGATACATTCAAATCGAATCGCAGAAATATTTCCAATCAAATAATGAAACAATATTAATAATTCATACAAAATATACTGAGCTGTAAGTGTTCAAAACCTGACTTCATTTCTACGTGTATTTTTCCTTGAGTTTCTGATTTGCACCACTAAATAGAAAACAAAGAGGTGTTCCACATCAAAAAAACAACATTCTTCAAGTTTACTTGTTTATTTTTTATAATCAAGTCCCTTTATTCACTTGAGTTATTTGTATTCAACCTTGTACAGACATTTTATGTCTATTTTATAGAAATTGAATAAATTTAGAACATAAAAAACATAAAAATGTTACTTTAAACGATTTTCTTTAGTTTTGACTATTTGTGTGTATAGTTAGGGTATTATTTGTGAATTTCTCGCTGTTTAACCCTTCCCGATCGATTGCGACCTCGATTAAGACAACATAACCTAAAATTAATATACTTGACAGTTGTTGAACGGTTGCTTATATTTGCTAGTGCTTCAGTATAAATATTAGTTACTTACTGCGTAAAATGGCAAAACGAACAAAAAATTCGGCAGAAAAACGAGCTCAAATCATCATTTTGAAAAAACAAGGGTATTCATACCGATAAATACTGAAGCCTGGGTGCAGTTCTAAAAGCAATAGAGCGCCATCAAGAAACTGACGTAAACACAGACCGAAAAAGGTCTGATCGACTGGGAAAACAACATAGAGGATTGGCAAGATTTATGCTATTAGTAAAGATGATCGACGCAAATCCGCTTCAGATATTCGTGTCGAAATTAGTGAGTGTTTGGATTCAACGCTTTCATTAACTACTGTCAAATGCCGGCTTCGAGAAAAAAGTAGGATCGGTCGAATAGTCGTCTAAAAACCTTTTCTTCGTCCTGTAAATAATGTAAAATCATCGACAACAATACGTTCGCCCCAAAGTCAATGAAAGCTATATACCTCAATGTATCGTGCCAACTGTTAAACATGGTGGTGGCTCAGTGATGTTTTAATTCACCTAGTGGTGTAATGATGCCTTTTTTATATCTCTCATGTTCTCGTACGTAAATGTGTGATTAATTTCGAAAAAAAGTGACTGGGATCCATTTTTAGGTCTATTGTCACAATATTCGGTCGTTAATCGAAAACCGAGAATCAGATAAGCCGAAATCAATTTGTTCAGCCGTCTACTGACAATGGCTACCGATTGGGATAGATTCGAGGACAGTTAAAAATTTTTGTTTAAGTTTTTTGTATCGCCGCTTTGAGTGACGGTATCAAATTTTCAACACACTACCCTATAAATCCGGAACCGGAAGTCGGATCCGGATGAAATTTGAAAGTTTTTATAGGACCATGAGACATTTCATTTGATGTTAAGTTTGCTGAAATCCGTTACGTCATCTTTGAGAAAATTGAAGAAATAATTTAAAAAAGGAATTTTTACACTAATCACCCTGTAATTCTGGAACCGGAAGTCGTATCGAAATAAAATTCAGGAACTTTGTATGGGATAATTATACCTTTCATTTTTATTTTTTTCGCATATCACCCTGTAATGCCGGAACCGGCAGTGGGAATCGAATAAAAATCAGGAACTTTGTATGTGGCTACAAGACCTTTCATTTGATTCTAAGTTCATAAAAATCGGTTCAGCCATCTCTGAGAAAAGTGAGTGCAAAAAAATGTTACATACATACATACGCGCACATACAGACATTTTGCGTACTCTACGAACTGAGTCGAACGGTGTATGACACTTGGTCCTCCAAGCCTCGGTTCAAAAGTTGGTTTTCACAGTGATTGCCTAACCTTTCTGTATGAGAAAGGCAAAAATTAACTTGAAAAATGTTGTTTATTGTGTAACTTTTGGTCTGAACTGTAGCTCTATATATTGCTTTTAAATTCGACTTTCGGTTTTGGGCTTACACTCATGAGTGTTAAAAACTGGAACGTATCAGAAGTAACGGCTGAAGGTTCCAAAACGTAACTCACATGGCATTCTCAGAGGCTTTTCACTGCATAGGTCATAGCATGGACCAGGGGTTGTTCAATATCGTTCTCTTGTGGAGCACCGGAATAACCGTGGATAGAGTACAGATCCGATTAGTAAAAAATGAAAGACAATCTTCTAAACTTAGCTAAAAAGTCTATTTCATTTTTGAATCCTACTAGTGGCTGAGATGGCCACAAAAATTTACTTTGCTTCACCGATTATCTTTCCAAAATACAACTAGAAGATAACTTGACCGATTTTCACAAACTAAAATGCAAATGAAAAGCCTTGTCTGCTATTTCAAGATTAAAACAAAAGCATTTTTTTAATTTTCTGCAGCCCATAGTTTGGTCCCCACACTTCATCAGATTCTTCTGAATTTTTTTTTTTCATGTCGATTTTCCCAAACTGTAGTTTAAACAAAAACTCTCAGGACACCTTGGAAAATTCTTAAAATTTATCTTGATCGGACTTTCAGTTCCGGAATTACCTGATGATTAATGTAGAAATTTAAATTTCATATGTTAAACATTTACAAATTTCTTGTGTTAGCACATGACCATAAAATCTCACTTCAGTTGTATCAGTTTTCAGTTTCCGGTTCCGAAAGATTCGCAAACCGTGGTGAAAAACTTCGATTTTTATAGATGATTAGATTTAAAGAGGCCTTGCAGTACCATAAGCATATTTTAAATTGTAGTTTTAATATTCTAATACAAAACACCCGAGTTTCATTTGGTTCCGGGATTATAGGGTGATGTGTGCTTAAACTTTCAAATCGTTGTTTAGACAAACAATGCAAAAAACGTAAAAAAAATCTTCGAAATTGAGATCAGAACTAATTTACATGCACCATTTTTTGGCACAACGAGAATGCTACTTTTTCGTAGTTTTCCATTTCATAGCTATATTCGTCAACAGTCAACAGAAATCAGATCTTGCACAGCATCAATGTTTCCGCGATGTTCGTGCTTCAAGTAGACTCGAATGGCAAAGTGTTCTGAGCACGCATACCATTCAAAACACTCAACTACATGATGATGAAGCCGGATTTGACGTATTGAAATGAATGTTTCTATATATCGAAACATATCGAGCAATCATTGCTTTCTCTGCAAAAAACTTCGTTTATAAACAAGCGTGAAATTATTTCTAATAATTTATGTAGTGCTGTTTATTTCGCAGAAATTAATTGAACGAATAGTTTTTGTGCAATAATAAATTTATTGCTCCATGGTATCATTATTCGCTTACACAATATAATACATGAATAATTTCAATGACTAGTAAATGAGCTTCTCTGTCAATGAATGGAGGTAAATTTACGTCGTAGATTCTCAAAACTCCGTGCATGGCTATTGGCCCTTCTTGTTTCTGTAGTACAGAAATAATTTCTATTCCACAAAATTACAACATGATTGCTAAATTCTAAAATGCGTGAATCATTTCAGAAACCACCGACGGTCAGGCTGTATCGCCACTGCACGACATTCCACTGTACGCAAACGATGCCAAGACCACACTGAACATGGTCGTAGAGGTGCCCCGTTGGACCAACGCCAAAATGGAGATCAGTCTCGGCGAAGGATTGAATCCCATCAAACAGGATGTCAAAAAGGGCAAACTTCGGTTCGTTGCCAACTGCTTTCCACACCATGGTTACATTTGGAACTATGGAGCGTTTCCGCAGACGTGGGAAAATCCGGATCACCTGGATCCGAATACCGGCTGTAAGGGCGACAACGATCCAATCGACGTTCTCGAGATCGGCTCTCGTGTGGCAAAACGAGGTGACGTGATACAAGTTAAAATTCTCGGTACAGTTGCGCTAATCGACGAAGGCGAAACTGACTGGAAAATAATTTCGATCGATGTGAATGATCCACTTGCCGCCCAGGTAAATGATATCGGTGACGTAGAAAAGGTATTCCCGGGACTGTTGAAGGCAACTGTCGAGTGGTTCAAAATTTACAAGATTCCTGATGGCAAACCGGAAAACCAGTTCGCATTTAACGGAGAGGCCAAGGATGCGGCTTTCGCGACGAAGGTTGTAGAAGAGACCCATAAATTCTGGCAAGCCCTGATTAGCAAGGAAATCGAAGACACTGGCATTTCATGGTGAGTTGAGCGTCAAATCATAAATTAAATAACTGTACTTGAAGTAACATGTTTTTCAACAGTTTAAATACAGCAGTTGAGGGTTCGCCATACCTCGTTGCTGCGGATGCGGGTTTAGAAGTACTTGCTAAGAGCTCAAACAGTGGAGAATCGCAGCCTCTCAGTGATAGCAGTAAGTACCCTTGTTCTCTCTTCACCTCCATCTCCATTAAACAACTAATGAGTAGATTCAAACAACATTCGTTCACTCCCTTCATTCAGTTGATTGTTTTAGTAGTTTTACTGTTATTACTGTTTTATTTTTTCCACCTATCCAACGCGCAGTTCACAAATGGCACTTCCGCCAAGAGAATGCCTACTCCAAGCTGTAGACAACGCGCTGACCGGAATATTCTGTAGTTTAATCTTCTGATGAACGATGGATTCAACTGCATATTCTGTTGCCTTTTACTGCTTACCTTCCAGTAGATTTATATTTATTATGTAGTAATTTGCAATACAGTTATAATGTTTGACTTTCTTTGCTTAGTTATTAGCAAGTAGTTTGGATTGTAAAAAATATACACTTAGTAACACCGTTAACACCAATCAAGAGGTGTTGTATCCGAAAAGGCCTGTCCAATATGTTAGATCTTGTATTTTCTTTTTATTTTCAGATGACAAGTGGCACTACATTACCCTAAAATAAGTACTAAAATGTCCATATGGAAAATGGTATTATTTGGCCTGAAAGTAACGAAAATATCCCGAACAAACAACATCATTTCACAATATTTTTAGCTCGATTTATCAAAGAATTCAGTTGCGAAAGAGTTCACTCACGATGGAAACAATGTTGAAAATAAATTGCACTCTAAAAGAATAATTTTGTTTCACTTTTCCGAAACGTTCTTTCCATTATGAGAAAAGGGAACGAACTAACTTGTACCTATCTAACTAGAATCTAAGAACTCATTCGTTCACCTAAACAAAACACAACTTATTCAATTCTAAACATCTCTATCAAGTTCAATCTTACTTGAAGAACAAAGTGAAATCATATAAATTACAGTAGAACAAGAAATAATAGTATATAATTTCAGAATAACAAAACGGAAAAAAGCGGATGGGATGAACAACGTAATATTCAAATGGAAAGTCACAGTTCGGAATATCAGCACTCATTAGGTAACATGACTGCTCGTTTAAATACATTAAATTTTGTTTAGCGTTTTATTTTTATTTTCAACATAGTAGTTAGTAAAATTATAAATGCTATATTTCCCTATTTATCTCCACTATCCCTAACCTAATGTATCTGAAATCAGAGGGACTGACTCAGAGCTACGCCTGCTGGTGGAGGAAGCCAGCGTGCTATATGGTCTAGTGCATATCAACAGTCAGGTTTTAGCAGTTTCACAACCAGCTATAAGAGAACCCCAATCAAAAAGACGGGTGGATACTGCTCTGCCAGGATATGGGCTGATCAATTACAATTACAAATTGTTAGTGACAATGAAAAATGGATTCATTTAGAGAACCCCAAACAGAAAAATCATGGATTAATCAGGGACAACCATGAACCATCAACGTCGACTGCAAAACCTGATCAATTCGGCAAGAAAGCGATGCTCTGTGTTTGGCGAAACCTATTGAAACTATAAATACTACGCGCTACAGGCAACAAATGATCAATTTGAAGTTACGCAAGGTAATTTTGTTACACGACAATGCACCCTGCACACAAAGTAAAACGGGTCCAAGGTACGATCAAAGCGTTTGGCAGGAAACTGCGACTTTACCCAGCAGCACTTCAATTCCTACTAAGAAATTGTCAAAAATTGGGTGTCTGGTGAGTTTGCTTTGAATACTCGGCATCCGAAGATTGACCTTAGTGTCGATCGCAGTAACGCCGAAACGATCTTATCTTATGATTCTTATGTTCAATACGATTGTAGATATTGTAATGTCCGAAACAATAATTATCTTGAAAGAACTTTTTGGGGGTGTTTCGGTAGTTGTTAAATAAAACATGTTGTTTGCTTAATGTCCAATCGAAGAAGAGACCAGCTCTTTCTCAGAAGATACCTTTATCTTTTATTCACAGGTAGTCATTGCCATGAACACACTAATTGAATGTTACATAATATCTAGATAAATAGTTCATAGTAAAGCGCAGTTACATTGAAAGAATTTAGTATTCTGAACGCTGATACAACAGATATATTAAAATTATATTTGTTATTTTACCCGTAGGATAAGTATTCTACAGATATGTACTGTTTATTTGAAAACAAATAGGTGTGACCTGTTATTCTTTGGACACAATATAATTCCTTTAATAACTGATGTCGTTTTTTATTGAAAAACACTGGTGGCATGGATTGCTCTGATTTTGCACTTTCGAGCAAAAATGCAATACTCTGACGGTCAGGGGCAACAAATTCGATGAAATATTAGGGGGGCATAAAAAATTATTACAACAGATCATTAAACTTTTCAATATATAAAGCATTTTAAACAAATTCTATCACATTATAAACAAAATATTATCCGAAACTTTGCCCATGAAAAGAAGAAGAAAAAATCATAACAGCAAATTACCTGTATGGTTCAATTCACAACTAAAACATTTGAAAAATAGGAAACAAAAAGCACACAAAACTTACAAACAAGAAAAAAGTGACGCCCATCTTCAAAATTACTTAAATCTATGCAATCAACTCAAAATAGCCATTAACACAGCACACGAAGAATACAACCGCAAAATTGAAAACGAAATAAAGACTTGCCCTAAGAACTTTTTTAACTACACAAAAACTAAACTAAAAAGCAACAATTTTCCATCTCAAATGCACCTCGACGAACATGTAGGGAAAAATAGTACAGAAATCTGCAATCACTTTGCAAATTTTTTCCAAGAAGTATATACATCTTATTCAGAAACTGACCGTGACCGTGAATACTTCTCTTTCATACCTGCATTTTCCAACTCTATCTCTGTAAACTATCTATCAGAACATGATATTTCGACAGCACTGAAAAACTTAGACGCCTCAAAAGGGCCTGGACCTGACAGCATACCACCAATATTTTTAAAAAATCTTGCTGAAGAACTTACACTACCACTACAACTACTTTTTAACTTATCACTTAATAAATGTACTTTCCCTAAAGCATGGAAATCTTCCTTTCTTGTACCAATATTTAAATCTGGTGCAAAATCTAACATTCGGAACTACCGTGGAATAGCCATTATCTCATGCATTCCAAAATTATTTGAAAAAATTGTAAACGAAAAACTTTTTCATCAACTTAAAAATGTAATAACAAACAAACAACATGGCTTTTTTAAAGGCCGCTCAACTACAACAAATCTCTTAGAATTTATGACATTCACACTGAATGCAATGGACGCTGGCAACTACGTAGAAACTCTTTACACTGACTTTAGCAAAGCCTTCGACCGTATTGACATACCTTTACTTCCACACAAACTACAAAAATATGGCATAAAACATACTCTTCTTGAATGGCTCAAATCATACTTAACGAATCGTGTACAGGTAGTCCGCTTCCAAAACATACTGTCTGAACCAATTAATGTAACTTCTGGCGTACCTCAGGGTTCTCACTTAGGGCCTCTCCTTTTCATTTTACATATAAACGACATTTCCTTCATACTAAAAAATCTGAAAGTGCTTATATATGCAGACGACATGAAACTCTTCATGGAAATTAAAAATATCAACGACGCTGTAATATTCCAGAACGAAATCAATCTATTCCACATTTGGTGCTGCAAAAGTCTACTCCAACTCAATGTAAAAAAATGTAACTCAATAACTTTCAGTAGGAAAAATGAAACTATACCTATAAACATACATCTAGGAAATCAACTTGTAGAAAAATGTAAAATTGTAAGAGATTTAGGCGTAATCTTAGACTCCAAGCTCACTTTTGTGGAACACTACAATACCATAATCAATAAAGCTAATAGCATGCTGGGCTTTATTAAACGCTTCAGTCATAACTTTCAGGATCCATACACAATTAAATTATTATACACTACATATGTCAGACCTATTTTGGAATATTGCAGCCTAGTATGGAATCCATACAATATTATTCACGAAGAACGCATCGAATCTATTCAAAAACAATTTCTTTTATATGCACTTCGTAAATTAAACTGGACAGCATTTCCTCTACCATCATATGAAGCACGCTGCATGCTCATCAATATACAAACACTTAAAGAACGCCGCGACCTTGCAATGCTTTATTTTATCAGCGACATTATTTCTCAACGCATTCAATCACCTTCTTTATTATCGCAACTAAATTTTTATACACCTAGCCGTCAATTACGAACCAGGAAATTATTTTTAGAAAGAAACACTAGAACAAATTATGCAAAATACAGTCCAGTCAATCGAATAATGCGCCATTACAATCAATACTGCGAACATCTTGACCTTACTATGTCAAAAAATTAAATCAAATCTAAGCTTTGTCGTAGAAATAATGTGTAGTATGTAAGTGAACATTGTAAACAATTTATATGTAGTCTACATTTGCTTGACGAAATAAATAAACAGAAATAAACAGAAATAAATAAACAGAAATAAAGGAATCGGAAAGCTTAGAGCAAATAAAAAGCAACCATGTAAAAATCACAAACATTTTCCCTACTATTCCAGTAATAACCAATATTCGGAAGTGGTACAGTATAGCACATTTCACATTATAGTAAATTCGTTTAAAATTTTTAGTAACTTAGTTAAGAAATGTGAAAGATTCCGGAGACGAACTACGGGGATAACTGAAAAAAGTTTTATATCATAAGATATTCCTAGCAAATTTTCTAATAAACATTTCAGTTGCCAAAATATTGGGCAGCGGGGGGGGGGGGGTGGGGGGAATATTTAGATATGAGAAAGCATTGTGCAAAATGGGTGCCGCGTGAGCTCACAATCGATCAAAAACAACAACGAAAAACCATGCTGAAATTGAACGAATTGGGCTTCGAATTGCTCCCTCATCCACCGTATTCTCCAGATTTGGCCCCCAGTGACTTTTTCCTGTTTTCAGACCTCAAGAGAATGCTCGCTGGTAAAAAATTTAGAAGCAATGAAGAGGTAATCGCTGAAACTGAGGCCTATTTTGAGGCAAAGGACAAATCGTACTACAAAAATGGTATCGAAAAGTTGGAAGATCGCTATAATCGCTGTATCGCATCTGATGGCAATTATGTTGAATAATAAAAACGAATTTTGGCAAAAAATGTGTGTTTCTATTAAACGATACGAACTTTTCAGCCGAACTGTTATATATATATATATATATATATATATATATATATATATATATATATATATATATATATATATATATATATATATATATATATATATATATATATATATATATATATATATATATATATATATATATATATATATATATATATATATATATATATATATATATATATATATATATATATATATATATATATATATATATATATATATATATATATATATATATATATATATATATATATATATATATAAATGCAGAGATCATTCTTTGTAATCGCATCACTTAAGAACGGATGGACAGATTTACATGAATCTTTTTTTGTTTGATTAGTTGGAAAAGTGGGAAAATCCATAGTGTTGATTTGTATGGACAATGGAATTTTCCGTTGTCAGTGAGTACTAGATCTACGATTGATGTTTGGCGCGCAACGAGATGCTCAGTATTTCGCCGTTGAAGAAAAGAATACTAGATCGTTGGAAAATCGTTTGGCGCGCAACGAGTAGTTTTGGGTGGAGACTTCACATGCATGCTTGATCCAGAAGATTCGTCATTTTGAAACACGTTCTTTATAGCTTATGCCAAATGTCTTAATAGTGGAACGCATATGGCTGTTCTAGCTATAATAATGAGGTCAAATACAGGGACGGAGATAGCGTGATGGGTAAGTCGATGCCTTTCACGCAGTACATCTGGGTTCGATTCCCAACCCCGAACATAGGGTCATAAAATTTTCCTGGCTCGAAGAGGCGAATGATCTTAAGTTTGAAACCTCTATAATCGAAACAAAAAAAAAAAGATTTTCTTTGCATTCAGTATGCTGAAGTTCGTTCAACCATTTCGGGTAATTTTTCAAGGTTGGATGACTTAAAAACTGCTCAGAATGCTATTCATGACATTTGTAAGCTGCTTGAACCAAATCATTCCATTCTCCTAACGAATTACCAAATGCTAATCGTGAATATCATACATAAAGGAGAAGTTGTGGTATGTAAAAACCATTAGTTGGTGTTATTGTTTTATGCATTAGTTTGCACGATAAGAAGAAAAATTGTAGAATCAGTCATCATGTTCACTCCGCTAGAACAGAAGAATTGCTCATTTTTCTAAATAATTTATTATAATATTGATTCTCAGGACCGAACTCAACGCCATTCGTTAATTTTGGATACTAAGTAAAATTATGTGGTGATTCGACTAATGAGACGGTATTGATACAATTATTAAACGAATTAAGCATTCTGTAAAAGTTATTGGACACAATATTTAATAAAATGGTAATTTGAACTTTCGAGTGTCCAAGATGAATGTCTCTTTTTATTGCTAAATTGTCAATCGAAAACTGATACCATGATTGCCATTCTTCGAACATTCATAAAACACAACTAAGTATCATCACCAGACTAGCGGTGAACCAATTTATGGAAAACTGCTCAAAACAATTTTATTTCCTCCGATAATCCCAAGGATTTGCCATTAAATCAGTCTACAATAAGGCTTTAATATGCAATTACAAACAAGAAGTTGCGAGGGCAGCTTTTGTACATTTGCGGAATCAATTTAAAGTATAAATTTGGTCATCTATACTCCACCCTTCAAGTTTGAAAGTGGGGTTCTACTCCACCCATTAGTTTGACTCAAAGGATGAGATGGTGCATTTGTTTAATTTTTTTGTTACAATAGCTTTTAACGCGTTCACAATAATTTTTTATGATATTTCTTCTTCAGGCCGAGTTCAATGTGTTGAATATGAATTTGTCGCAATTCATTTATTGTAGGCCAAGTAATCGTTAAAATAATAGAATAAAACATTAACGTTAGACAATTTTACTGTCCGAAAACATAAATTAAAAAAAAATTTCAAGCGAGACGAAGTTCGATGGGTCAGCTAGTTGTTCAATACAATTCACATATCAAATTATATAACATATTAATACAATAAAAGGAAACAAGTGTAGTAGATACATATATAATCCAAGACACCAACCTGAAACACAAACGATAAATCATTGTAACCGTTATCTGTCCACACACTGTCATCGTCGTCATCATCGCAGCATAAAATGCGGGGTGACCTGCTTTGAAGGTGGCGGTGGGATTGGGGTGGAAAACGGACTGCAAGCAGATAAAACCGCGGGAAAACCTTTGCGCGGCAGCTAGTATTTTTCACACCCGGAAGAGTGAAGATCGCAGCAGCGAGTCACAGGCAAGAATTGACAGTGCGTTTGAAAAGCCATCCATAAAGTTGATCCAAAAGGATCTTAAATGTGCAGAAGATCCACACGAACGTGAGTTTCTGTTCGATGAGTCGAGTTGGGATCAGTGTGGTTGCCGTTTCCTTGAGTCGTACGCCGCGAGTTGAATAGACGGTCAGTGTTGGCAAAACCAAAGACACCAATTACGACGCCACTACCCACGTATCGGCAGGGTTTGGCGGGAAAGACCGATCAAGTGAAAAATCCCACTCGACTTCGCGTTAGACACTCGTGATGATCCAAGTGCACATGTACCACTCTCCGCAGGCCTCCGTTATAAATAGGCCGAGTTGCTGCATCATCTGGGTACCATGTTCATCACATCACGGTCGTCCCGCCCGTCGTCGCCCGCCGAGATCAGTTGACCAAGGATCATCACGTATTGGACCAACGGAGGACTTCCGTTAAACGTTTTTCCTTACAGCACGACAAACGTGCTTTCTCTAAAACATCTTGGGCTGCATGCCTTCATCCTCTTGGAACTATGAAATGCTGAATACTTCGGGTGAGGCTTTACATTCCTTTGCTGAACGTCAGCCTTCCCTTATCGCCAGGGGATGAAATGGTTTTATAATTGCTGCTCATCACTACACGCTACGATTTCAGTTTTTTAACTATTGTGAACCAAAACCAAAACAACGGCAAATTTAAACCGTTCTCCTGCTTTCAATCGGCTCTTTCCTTAAAGCCCACTTACCTTGCTGGATAGAAATCACCACCCATCGAGTAATGTTGACAGCATCACCAACCACCTCGGCCCCCTTGCTCAAGGACATGCAATGTTTTCCCTGTAATGCGCATGACCACACGCCATTTCTTCGCCCCTACTCGAATCAAAGGACGAACCGAAACCGAAGTTTACTACGGTTGGATAACACGAACAGTAGCCCTTTTTCCTATCCGAAAAGGCCGCAACGGACCACTTCAATTGGAATCGTGCGTTTCACGGTGTCGGAAGTTCGTCTGCGTTCTTCGCATCAGGGTGCGTTATTCCGTGGTGGTATTTCTCTACTGTAATCTGGTGGAATTTTTTGGACTTTCTTTTGGCTAAAATAAAGCCAAGTTGTGAGTTCAAAATTAAATAGTGAATTGTTGAAAATTTGTGTATTTTTCAGGATTTCTCAAAGTGATCATAGAAGCCTAGTGAAGATCTGCAATCGGGAAAGTTTCCCGCAGTCTGCATCTTGTCTGGAATAGTGACAGACGAAAAGTTTTCACGAGCGTTGTGCGAATCAGTGTTGTCAGGAGTTTCGTAACTAGTTGGAATAAATCTTCTCTAGTTTTGTGGATACCGTTCTGTAATTTTGCAAGTGGACAATTGGTGTGCTGTGGATCCAACGGTGTTCGTGTGAGAGTGTAACCTGCATTCCAATTTGGATTTATTGAAAAGTTTTGCGAATCCCATCTCGATCAGAACAACACCAGAACCGCCAACCCCTCTCCACCCACATCATGGGCCGATTAAGCTTCACGTTGAAGCTTCTGCTTCTGCTTCTGGCCATCGTTGGAACGTTCGTGGCGGATGCCAAAAAGAAGCCGAACAAATACGGGGATGGCGATTTCGAGTTCGTCGATGAGGTAAGTCCACCGTTTTACAGAGAAAAGCACTTTTGCGTAGTCCGGCGTCGAGTGGACGGGAATGAGCTCATCGAATTTGTTCCATTGGGAGACGATTGTTTCTTTTTATAGTGCCAGATAATGACGATAGCTTCGTGTCGCTGGTAATCCTTTTAGGTTCTAGTTTCTACAATATAAACATCCGGTGTCGGTGCAGAATTTTCAAATAAATTTGAACACTATGGTTCCGCCAGTTGTTTTTAAAAGCTTTTATGCGCTCGCACGCTTGTATCCAGACAAACCTACTGACACTGCGGATAAATTGGGAACATCATTTCGAATTTTACTGCTAGAGCAACTTAAGAAACAGTTGAACAGCGCTAGGCACTGGGGAGTAGAAAACGAAGCGAACAATATAAAGTAGGAAGCAGTATCTTCACTCGGTTAATGGATTATAGGGTTAACGTTTTCATATTCTGCTCAGTGTTTCCATTATTTCTCAACAACTTTGCCTGTTAGCTGGAATGAGATATAAACTCCTAGAAAAAATCGTATAAATATACGTCTTCTGAGACAGATTCGAACGTCAAAAATTACTGGGTTATGATTGACACATATTTGATTCATTATAGTAAATTTCAGTCTTTTCACGAATTAAGTTTTTGTTTGTTTAGATTATAGAGGTTTTAACCTTAAGGTCATTCGCCTCTTCGGGCCAAAAAAACTCCTAACTCTATTCTCGGGGTTGGGAATCGAACCTGTGTGTCTGCATGAAAGCATCCACTAACCCGTCACGCTAAACTCGTCCCCAGACTAATTAAGTGCTTAGGAATTTAGGCTTATGTGGATTTGCGTCGTCTGTAAATTTGACAATATTTTACTGCATACCCAGTATAAAAAAAAACAACTTAACAAATACTGCAACTCAATGTATACTAAGCTTGGACATGAGCATGATCATTTGCTTCGGTTAAGGATCAAGAGTAAACCAAGTTTACTTGTGTTGGTAATTTGTGTATTACGTACATTTTATTTGATACGTATGTCATGTCTATGTATTCATATATGCAAAGCAACCAGTTATGAATTGCACGATTGAGTTTCGAACAATCTTTTTTAACAATAATTTATTCTCAAATGAATGTTAGGCCTGACTTTTTGGATGAAATATCAGTTTTGATCAATTGTTCACCAACGTTTGATGAAAAATTGCTATGAATGTAGATTTTAATTCCCTAATAAAAAAGGTAGCAACACTGCTTCAATCCATTTGTATTCGATTGCTCTACACAAATCAAACAAAACTAAATATTTTCTGTTACAAAAGCAGTTTCCCGAAAAAATACATAGTTTTACGACAACACTCCTTATCCATTGCCTTTCGCATGGTCAATTAAAGGTTCCTATTTTGCGGGATTACCAATAGTAGGTACGTAAATCTTTATATCGCAATAATTTCTGCAAGAGAAAATCCATACAAGAATGTGTTTGTTGCTAATCAAATGTGTTAGTGGAAGTAAGCTGAAACTGAAATAATTTTTCTCTAGCAGTTTCAAGGAAAACGGAAGAGTTTTCGACTAAGCTTTTCACATTTCTTGAATTGCAATTTTAATCAGAATGACTGATTGGTTTATTTTTTAACCATATGGAAGATTTATATTTAAAATATTTAAAATCAGGAAAAGAAGCGCCGAGATTTGTTTTTACGCACACATTGTTGACATTACTCATACGCTTGCAAAGAGTCTTGCTCCTTAACAACATTGAATATAAAATCCAAGTTTACGTAGTAGACGGTACGAAAGTGTTTGAAGTGTGCGATTACATAAGCAGCGATGCCAACCCTACGGATTTATCCGTAGATCTACGGATTTCTGCCTCTTCTACGGATCTACGGATGAACCTCTTGAAATCTACGGATTTTGCATTATTTCTCCAGAT
Source organism: Malaya genurostris (assembly GCF_030247185.1). Lineage (NCBI taxonomy): Eukaryota > Metazoa > Arthropoda > Insecta > Diptera > Culicidae > Malaya > Malaya genurostris. Next base: position 62,541,609 of record NC_080570.1, on the reverse strand, counting down.
ATCTACGGGAAATAATTAAATCTGGGGTTTTTATTCTGGAAACGGCCAATGATCCATCTGTCAGAATTCATTTTAAAGAAATATTCTGAATGACTTGGCGCTCACTGGTAGTCAGTTATAACAGTAATCAAAAACGAAATGTTTTATCTTTCATCTGGCTGATTTAAACACTTCAGAAATTACTCCTCGCAGTAGGTGTTGACAAATGACCATTATCCGGAAAAAACATTTGAAATATTTTTATTGTGGTTTTCAGCGTACCATAGAATGCGACGGAATCGCCGCAAGCCAAAGCCAAATAATGAGCGCGGGAATCACAGGTGCCAGGTTGCAGATTTGCATGTAAATTGGCCGATTTCTTTTGTAAAGAGACTGCAATTTTGCAGACTTTTTACAGGTTTTTGAAACCTTTATATACAGCCGTCCAATTTACAGACTTTTTAAATTGCGTCGAGCTTCTTGCTTGGTTTTTCTTGTCATACTTATAAAATTTAACACTTGCTTTGGAGGGTTAATTTTACCTGGCATCTCTGCCCAGGAGTTGGACAGTTGTTTTCCGCTTGTGAAGAATTCTGGCAACCGTCCGAAGGCTGGCTGTAGGGATGTCGCGTTTTTTGAAATACTCGATTAGTAAATAATCGAATACAACTTTTCAAACTAATCGATTTGCTTGATATATCGTACAGAATTACTCGATTAATCGATTAGCTTGCGATTAAGCATGACTAAATTTGATGGGCGATCTAACGTTGTGTTTCACTGCTAGATGCGTACGTGTGCGAGGATGATGATTGCAATATTAGCTGTCAAAATACAGGGGAAAACAAATTTTCTCTTGTAAAATCCTTTATAACTTACATACAGCGTCATTTTTTCAAGCGAAAAGTTTATTTTAGTGTGAGAAAAATCAATTTCTACCTATCAACATATCATCCTATAAAAACAAAACGTGATTAATCCACCTAGCAGTGAGATGATACCTTTTTTTGTCAATACGCATGTGTTTTTGCATGGATATTCTTCGGTGTTTTAGTTCTCATGACATTATTTTAATTATCGTCGTTTTAAACGGCAAATTGAGATTTTAATCACTCATTACCCTGTAATGCCGAAACTGCAAAACATATCGAATTTCAATCTTAGCGTGTGACAATCGATTGAACATTCTATGAGATGTCGAAGTAAGTTCCACTTTAGAGTTTTTCGTCATTATTTATGGTACTTCCAGAGCCGGTATTCGGGAATTAGAATAGCCCAAAATGATTCGAATGGCCATAAATTATTACGCCAAACAATTTACATGAAATTTATAAACTCATCATCTGTAATTCCAGAATCGGATAAAATTCACCAATTTTGTATGGGACCTTAAGTCCTGTAATATCTGTGTTTGAAGTTCGATTTGGTCTTTTTTGAGAAAATGATTGAGCTTTGAGAATCGATTCGATACTGGAACCGGAATTCTAAAATCGGTGTAGCCGAAATCAGTTAAATTCACCTGAGCAGTGTGTAGACATGTTTGAGAAATTGTAGTGCGAATTAAAATTTGGGGGTACATTCCGAATCCAAAAACGAATACCGCTCAAACTGAAATAAATTTATTTGGTAATCGACTATCCAAATCTGCAAACCCGATAAACCTGATTAATTTATGGGAAATGGACATTTTTATACTAATCACCCTGCATTTTCTAAACCAGAAGTCGAATCTGACTAAAAAGTAAGAGGTTTTATAGGATTTCAAGACCTCTCATTTGAATCATAGATGATTCTTAGATTTCATTTGAATCTTAGATCGGTTCAGCCATCTACGAGAAAAATTAATTGCATTATTTTAATTTCGTTTCACATATCATCCTGTGGTTCCGCAATCAGAAGTCGGATCCAAACGTAATTCAGGAACCTTGTTTGGGAGTATACGACTTTTCATATGAATCTGAGATTGTAGAAAACGGTTTAACCATCTCCGAGAAAATTGAGTGAAATTATTTGTCACACACGCATTTGCTGATCTCGACGAACTGAGTCGTATGGTATATGGAAGTCATGTTCTTCCAGCATTTATTGCTGTAAATAGTTTAAATCAATATAATTATGGAATTACTTCCAACTCGATAATGCTGGTATCATCTGGTTTACATATGCCATATTCGAAAGATTATGTTGCCAAAAATGAACCGAGCTAAAATTGGTCCGAGGCAAATTGTCATAAAAAAGGATGCTGTACACAGTCTTTTTGGTACTTAGAAACAATTATATGTAACAGTATAAAAAATCGTGTTTCATGTTGCTCCCAAGCATTGCCTTTTCATACAGCGCTCAAAATTCCTTCTACTGGAATGAGGCTTACACAAAAATATCGATATCTCCGTTAAAAATGGACGGATTTTAACAATCTATGGCTTGTTGGATAGGTATTACCGAGCGAAATCTAAGTCTGGAAACATATTCTTTTTTCAAGGTCAAATGTGACAGATACTGTCAAAAAACTGAAAATTTTGACATAAAACTTCGTATAACTCAAAAAGTAAACATCCGATCTCAAAACCATTCAATAGCGTTCTGAGTGACGGGGAGACCTTTCATTTGCGACTAGTTTGATCAAAATCGGTCCAGCCATCTCTGAGATCTCGACCTCTTAGTTGACAACACACATACAGACACACACACATACACACACACACAGACATTTGCTCAGTTCGTCGAGCTGAATCGATTGGTATATGACATTCGGCCCTCCAGGCCTCGGAAAATTTTTCGAAAGTTTGAGCGAATTCTATACCTATTTTTTATATATATAAAAAAGGTAAAAATGATTACACGAAACGAAAGAAAATAAATTTTCTTACATTAAAAAAACAGTTTTATAACAGGTCCTAGAATTCTACAAAATAATTGAAATTATATAAGAAAAAATCAATCTTAAGAAATGTTCAAATAATGAAACTTAGATGGCGCGTCAGGTGAAATTAGTTCTACGTTCGATTGTCAATTTTGTTTAAGTCGATTTGTTGTTTCAAGTGGTGCCAGATTGTTTTCGAAACAACTTACTTATTTCACGCACAAAAATTAAACAAATGCCTAGTAATTAGAATGAATAGATATTCTAATTTGAATCCAATATTGGTCTCGTTTTTATAAACACCAATAAGTCACATGGCAAAATTTTCTTTGAAGAAATGCAGGCGAACTATTCAAAATAGAGCATATTATTAACGACCAAACGAAAGGGAGAACTTTTCTTCTTCGATTACTGTTATGCACCCTCATTCTTGTTTACGGCCGTATGCGATACGTTCGAAAGTATAGCAAATTCGTATTCCCGTTTACGTTCGAATCAATTACACTTTTAAACATCGTACATGCATAAAAACAACGCCCATCCAACTTTAAACTATCAGTTCTGGTACAGATTTGAGTTGTAAATAAAAATCTTTGATATCATTTGTTATTTGACTTGTTTTTTTCACTGATTTTGTATCATCATGTTTGCTTACGTCCGTATCGATCATACGACGAACACATGCTTTCGAACGAATGCGAACAAGCCATTCTTGTTTTCACTCGAACGTGTACGTACGCGATTCCTGTGCAAAAGAAGGATCGGTAGCGCAGGTAGTTTTTTAAGGAAGATTCCAAGCATCAAGGAAGTGACGAATGCTACATAATAAATAAATATCGTACTCAGGACCAATTTTATTCAAGTCGGTAAATGAAATTTTCAAATTAAACTTCGTGCAAAGCAAAAAAAAAGCATTTGAAATATCAGTCCGATCAGTAGTATCTGCGAAAAATATGTTGCATTTTTCTTGCAATTTTGTCATGTTTTCGATAGCCTACATATTTATTTCATTGGTAAAATCATGCATTTAATATAAAATAAAGCATGTTTACCCATGGCGTATTTTCCATAAAGTACTTAATAGATGCAAAATTGATGCGTAAAAACTTTGAACCTCGCATATATTCAAAGGCTCCCCACAAAAAAAACAGCATTTTACTATACTGCTATGCTTTTTAAATGATTTATGCAAAACACAAATTTATGATTTGATTACAAATCACCTTTAGATTCGAAAATAATTTTGTTAGAGATCGGTTAAACTTTTTTCAATGTGTTCGAATCGTTGATTCGCAACATGAAACTGACGAATCGAAACCACGGCATTTCGTCTATTCGTCCGTAAACGGGAATGGGACATTTCGTTCGTACGAATGATGTTCGAACACACGTTTCGTTTGAAACTAAAATGGCATACATTCTAGCGTTTCGCATATGGTTAATCACATGAATTGGACTGATTACATCAAGGCTTAGCATTTATTTTAAGAAGTTTACTGATATTTGAATATTTTGTGGCAAACGAGTCGCGTTCGAATTCATTCGAGTGAAAACAAGAATGGCTTATTCGTATTCGTTCGAAAGTACCCGTTCGTCGTATTGCGGATACGGACGTAAACAAGAATGAGGGTGATGATATACACTCAGCCAGTACATAACAGATCTTCAAGTAAGTGGCAGGGTGCTTAGTGACTTTAAAACAAACACGACATATTTTTGTAATAAGCACAATTTGTTTGGAGCAACCATGTCCTCGATTGAAGTTATAACATTCGAGTTTGAATCTATTGATTTGATGTTTGATGAGCAACTAACCGTTTCATCGTTTTCATTATACTGTTTTTTTCTGAATGAAGTTTAAATTACTTAATTAAGCTCTCGGTCCTCGTACACTAAGATTACTAGAAATCAATAAACCAATTTGAGGTATATAAACTCAAAAACTAGTAATATAAACTAGGAAATAAGTATATAATAGCTTTTAATCAAAATATGGCTCTTTCAAACAAGAACAAACTAAGAAAAACAAAAAATCACCCGAAACAATATACATTATTTACATACATTTGTTTGTTTGTTGCGAATCCTATCCTATGTAGCAAACCTAATTTACTATTCTCATCGTTTAAATAGTAAAATACTGTTAAAATCATAGTTTTGAGTAACGCAAAGGTTTATGTGACATATCATATCCTTCGAAAAGGTGAATGTGACAGCATAGAACTAAAGCTTTAAGAATGTCAATTCAGGAAACTTGAATTATCTCAGGTTTAAAATTTTTAAGCAGACGATTTATAGGTAAATGATTCAAAACAATTTTGGTTTAATTTTATTAAAAATATTGTGCGATTAGTAATATAAATAAAGAAATGTCAATATTTTTGATAAAAAAGCAGTGTAAATAATTTTGATGAACCTGAGATTATCTATTAGAATAAAAAAAATTAACAGAATTTTGTGCAGTTTTTGATAACTGTGTACAATGAAAATTTGTGCATATGGCATCTATTAAAACTTCTCAACTCATGAACAAAGATTATAATGAACATAAGTGAAACTGGAGTCATTTCTTTCATTTTATTGTATTGTAATTTTCACTGGCGGTTAGCAAAGACTGCGAAGCGAACCTGTCTTTCGCATCAATTCATCCTCTTCGAGACCCCAAGTCACAAACATAACTTTTAAATTGACCGTTACAATGCCAAACTTTTTATAACTAGAATAATTATACAAGAATACTTATTATTTGTGTTTACCTACTGCTTTACTTGAAACACTTTCGATTTTAACTAAAAATTATACATATACTCATTGAGGCTTCAAATGAACAAATAAATAATTCTTGTCGTAAAAGAAAATTGCATGTTGAATCTGTAATTGCCCTTGGTTCATCATGCGATTTTTTTTTCTAATCGATCTAGATTAGATTACTGTCTGAAAAAACTTCGAAAACCTCTAAAAAGTCTGCAAAACTGCATAGTTCGCTAAGAAAGAAAATTCATCAAATTCACATAAAATCTGCAACTTGGTATCTGTGATTCTGACCTTCATTATTTCACTATTCTGCGACGATTTCGTCGCATTCTATGCTAAGCTGAAATTCACAATACTAATCGAACCAATAATCGTAGGAAATTAATCGATTACTGCGATTATCTGAAAGAATTCAATCGATTAAATTTCATTCGATTAACTGTGCCTTTACTCGATTATTCGATTAATCGATCGATATTACGACATCTCTAGCTGGCTGCATTCCGGCTGCTGTCAAAATTGTTCAAGCGAAATTGCGTCATTATTTCCCCGTACGTTGTCTTGTTTATTTCACTCTTTTTTCTTTTTTTTTATTCTACTTCATTTGATATTCGTCAATCCAGCATGTACATACAAAAAACGAAACTTGAGACGAGGTAAATGAGATTGAAATATGGGTATGTTTGGTAGTGAGAAAGCAATGTTATTGGCAGTAACATTTTCCATAATTAGTATATAGGAAGGGCAAAAACTTATTGCTTGTCATATGTACTTTTTAATGAAAAAAAGAAAACAAGACGCGGAAAATGTAGAACCGATTCAAAACGGTTCTTCCAATCTTGTATGCAAGAATCCGACAGAAACAGAACCGATAATAACCGCTAGGCGAAATTCTCTGCCTGAAACGGTTGTGCAGACTTTTGTCGGAATTCTGGCGTTACCAGGGGAATCCGAACGTGAGCTCTTTGGTGCGGGGGAGTGTGAGGGTCATTAAAAAACAAGAATTCTCGGTTAATTTTTCAAAAGGGCGTATAAGCAAGTGACAGTTTCTCTTTGTTTACTTTCTCTTCTATTAATTACCAAGCCGTGTCCACGTTCATCACTCAACTCTTTGCATGAAATGATACCCGAAACTTTCGACTTTCAAACAGAATAGTGATATCAACAGTGCTTGGAAAACGAATGAACCGAATTAGAGTGAATATCCTTCATACGCTTCTTGGTTCATGAATGTACTAGCAACCAGAGATGTCTATCTCCTCTGTGTGACGAAGAGCAAGCAAAATTTCTCCCCTCGCACTGACAACTTCAACGAGAGCTCTTCTCTTTCACATTTATACACCACTGTTGTGTAAAGTGTACACGCATCATGAGTGCGTTTGTTCATTTCCTTTTACCTCTTCCACTGAATCGCACCAAAGTGCTAGAGCATTAGCTAATAAATTCTCTGAGGTGGTGCAGATACTTTCACAGAGGTGTACACGCCGGTGAGCACTCTGCTGTATGGTTTGCGTAGATGAAGCGTGGACACGCAAAATCAGCAAAATAAAACAATTTATCGTAAAATTTTCGGTTTTCCTTGCAAATTTTTCATAGCAAGGCCAGATCTACTCTCTATTAATTGAAGTTCACAGAAGTGTTCGCTCAACATCACGCGCCAGTGGTCACTTGGGTGTATTTAAACGAGAGCGCGTGTGAGCGATTCATGCGAAGAGAATGTGTTTCACTCGCGCCAGCTGCTTTAACCACAAGCACACACTCAAATGCTGTCTATTCGACACTGAGAAGAAGTGCGCTTTCCGCTTTGTGCGGTGCTTCGTTTTTTTCATCCTCGGTGTGGCAAAAATCTGACTCTAGCGTGTATCTCTCTGGTGAAATGCCATCTCTGCTAGCAACTGAACCATTCATCATCCACTTCTGGTCTGATGCATTTGGTTCACATTTGTTTGTGTTTGTGAATTAACGCACTACTGGACGTGGAAGGTGAGCGTATAGAAGTGGTATTAGTTGCTCATTCTCTTCACCATTACAAGGCGAAGCTACGAGCGAATATCGTTCGTTCTGCATCGTAAGCAGCCACGACTTGAAGAACGAATGAACCTAAATATGAAAAGCTCTTTTTTGTTTCCCTTTCACATTCGGTGTATATTGATCAAACTTCGCTCGCATTCGCACTTTTGTTTGAGCTTTAATAGTATCAGTATTGTTGTGATGTCTATGGCTACAAAAAGCAAAAATCGTTCCTCAAAGGGACCAACATTGAAGTAAAAAGTGCTCAGTATGATAAGAGAGCCAATGAGAGATTATAAATAATATCAATCCCACTGCCGCTAATTTTAGTTTTAAGTACTGCTAAATGTTCATACGGCAGATAAATTATTTTGGCATTAAAAATGCCTTACTCTTCACTATACGGGGCCGGGTGTCAAATAAAAGTTTCAAAAATAGCCGCGTAACCTTTTTGTGTCATAATTTTGAACGTTAATAACTCGGTCATTTGTTGATGGATTGTTATAATTTAACAACCAATCGATTCGGAAACTTTTAACTTAAACATGTATGACGACGTCGTTTCAGTATTTCAATAGCATACCATTGAAAAAATGGTTGGAATCGACCTATGTTTTCATCCACCAATCCCTGCTGTACAAAATGACGTCAACTTCTTGTTCGGCATAGGAGGCTTTGCGTCATGCATAAAAAACACCGCATCGTTCTGCGTAGTATGAAGAGAAATCTATAAATATAGGCTGCATAATATTTCTTTGCCTAGTTGATGTTTGACTGCGAATGAAACAAGTAGCTCGTCCAGTGAGCTGATGACTGGATTGTATATGCGTTCACTTGCTGGATTGTCGCTTTTGCATTATGCGTTGGTGATATTTCCTGCTATCAGCGCAACACCGCTTCGTGTTCGCTTGAATATCTTATATATCATCTAGCTATTGAAGAACCGAATCAGCGTGGTTATCGGTTCTTTTGAAACATCCCATGTATTTAGCAAATTGTTGGTCGATTTTGCCATTAAAAATGCCTTACACTTCGCTTCCCGAGGTTGGGTGTCAAATTAAAACATGCAAAACTAATCGCGTAACATTTTTCTGCCATAATTTTGAATGCTCATACCTCAGTCATTTGTTGATGGATTCATATAATTCAACAACCAATCGATTCAGAAACATTCAACTTAAACTTATGAGATAACGTCATTTGAATATTTCAATTGCATTCCATTGAAAAATTTATTTGAATTGAGTATTTTATTTTGGTTCTCTGGTAACTATCAGGCTAATTTAGTATTAACGGCACTAGATCTAATTCGGATCTAATTTGCAGCGCTTGTTCCTCGATGATTTGTTAATGGGTTTCCCTCATTTAAATGATTCCATAGCTTCAAAATTGTAAGCTTAAAAATGTTTTAATTTGTCAACGGATCGGTTTGCATACTTAAATCTCCATTCCCATACGAACAAAACGGTGGCGCGAAAATGGATTCAGTATAAAGTTGTGTTATGATGATAATCATAGATACTTCTTCTTCATTATATGTGACTGAACAAGTTGTTGTCCCACCAGGAATTAAACGCTTCAAAAGATTCAAAATTAAATTCTGAAACTTATCTAAAAGCGGCCTCCTCGGTTTGGTAGTATAAATGAGTTCCACAGGCTCACATATACAGTACAATTAGATGCAATATCATATAGTATCAAAGATAAACTAAAGGTAAGTTTACTTGCGATTTTACATGATCAAAATTGAATATAATTAATTATCAAGAAAGAATCTAATTGTCAATTTTATCATTCGCTAACAATCTAAGCGCCTCAACTAGAGAAAGTTTGTAATTAGTCAATTGAAAAAGTTTTTAGTTTCATCATTATCATCTTTATTTTTGTATTTATTATGAAGACCCTAGAAACGTTCCATTTTTAATGTTATTGTGCTCGGTCGTGTCTTGAATACAACCCTCTAATTTTTAATTCTGATTCATGAATGTCCACCAGTGCTTGCAAGTGCTTCCTGCTTGCTTTAAACAGCACACGCATTGAATCAAACCGTATTGCGCAACATTATCGATCAAGCTTATCATCTTCCGAAATGAGAGAAATATCCTTCAGTACAGTGCCCATTCATTACGAAACTTTCCTTATTCCGTACAAGCTCTAACTGACTCAAAAACATGAATTATAGCTACTGGTAGTGAAAGATGACGTGGACAGTCTATTCTACAGCAGCGTGAAACCTTCTAAATTTAACTTTTTTATGCTTAAATACTTTAATGATATAAATTATTTTTACATTCAAATTCAACAGTATTCTTTGATGATGAATGGTTCACCAGCGATAGTGTGCTTGAATCACTTATACTACCGATGAATTATTTGAACGAATTGCCTATATTTGAGAGAAAAGAGAATACTGCATACTCTTTTTCAGACAGGTTCAATAGTATTAAACGTAATACGGCACGCTCGTCGGCAAGTATGTATGGAATGGTTCGTTCTCCAATCTGTTCGCTCGTGTATATTTCCTACATCGAAGCCGGTAACTCAGGCTGTGGGTATGAGTGCTGTAGCTGCGCTGAACCGTTTTGTTGCAAGTCACTCGCATTGATGAATGAATGGTGAAAGCTCTTGATATCAAAGAAAATCTTTTTAATCACATCACAATAATCGAGAGAGAGAGTGAGACAAGAGAAACTGTCGCTTGCTTATACGCCCTTTTGAAAAATTACCCGAGAATTATTTGTTTGTTCAATAAAAGCATCAACAAGTATGTATCTGTCAAAGATGACTGAATTTTTAGAATAGACGATTTACATTTGGTTTATTTTTATGGTTAATATTGATAATGTTTCGAGTGAAGCACGAGATTTTAAAGATAAAGACGTCAATTAATACAAAACATCATTGTATAATTATCCTAGTTAGAAAAACAATTATCATTTAACGGCCAATTTAAAAACCAAATATTTTTCTGGTTTTCGGCACCGTTCACTCATTTTTGGAAGCCTGTCTTTATGGCTCAGAGCCCCATTCTACATGCGGGGTTAAATAAACGAAATAAAAATAATTTTATGCAAATATCTACGCATTTCACATCAGGGAAAAGTGGCATCACTGTACTTAAGGCTATTTTTTCATAATTGACAATTGGTCATGGTGCGATGTATCCACCCATCTGACACCGGTATGTAAGCACCAGCCATTTGAAAGTATACCGATTACGTTGAGCCCCTCGCGTTTCGAGCCCCAAACACTGCGATGTTTTGATACTCATCGCGACTCTCAAATTGTGAAAATTATCTCCACTTGATGTCCCAAAACACTATCTGCTGTATTTTAGGTAAACCGACAAGTTATTGTGAGAGAGTCGACCCAAAATTCACTAATTTTCGTGCACTAAACAAGGTAAACGCGTAAAACAAATGTATTACTGTTTGTTTGTTTACGTTGCCATCAGCTGATTTTTAAGTTCCGATTTTGATCTCATCAAGATGGCGTCGTGACAGGAGGCCGGATGTATCCGCTGTCGCTGTCGCTGGTAACTTACCTGAATCAGCTGAATGAATGTAATATGATTGTCAATTCGGTGTTTCTCGACAGTGAGCCCGGCGCTGAGCCTGCGAAAAAGTCATCAACCAAATACAACGACAACTGATCAGTACTATCAACTAGTAAATCCAGTACTTCTAATTTAACAAATGTAAACAACAACGTAACGCGCGAACACAGCTTTAATCACTAAAGCAGGCTTCATCCACTAAAGCAGTACAGGCTGGCAACGTTAAACAAGGTAAAACTGCTGCAATCACAGATTGCTAAACAGACAAGACTGCCGCTAACTACACCTTCGATAGCAGTAAAAACAATAACGACTACAAAAATGGACGAAGATGCGAATTTCGAGCCAACTTTTATCCCAAT